>NC_084734.1:62499108-62824108 GCF_033978785.1 Entelurus aequoreus | reverse complement strand
GTGCATTAAAATAAAATTAAGATATCTTTTGTTAGTAATTCAAAAAGTGTAACTTAATTTTTTATAGAATCAATACACACAGATTGCAATATTTCATGAATATTTTCATAAATACTACATTTCTTAATTCCCTAGTAATTTTATTGATTTCAGCTCACAGTTAATAAAAAAATGTATTTGCTCATTTGGTCAAAAAGTGTTATATTAAGAATGCTAACTATAGTTAACACACCAGGCAGAAAGTTAACTACAAAAACTTGCCTTAGGACAACGGATGCAAATTAGCTATTGTGCTAACTCTAATATATACACATAAATGAAATTTCATAGTCAGAATGTAATTTTTAAAATGATTTATTTGAACGCACGCTATTTATTTGCTGAAAACTTGGTTGCAGTAGTTTGAAGTGCAAATGTCGAACAATTTTGCAATAATATAGCAAATAAGATGCTGATGTGTACACCAATAGATAATGTACTAAACACATTCATAAACATAACTCAGAGTCCATTTATGTCTGCATTCACTCTTCTTTTACAGTTTCTTAGGCATTTTCAGATGACAATATTAATCTCTTTTTTTGGACAAAATTAGCTAGAATTGCATGATTAATCTGCTTGGTTAATGGAATCAATCAATCAATCAAAGTTTATTTATATATCCCTTAATCACAAGTGTCTCAAAGGGCTGCACAAGCCACAACGACATCCTTGGCTCAGATCCCACATCAGGGCAAGAAAAAACTCAACCCAATGGGAGAATGAGAATCATTATTTTGTAATTAATCGCATGCGTTAACTTTGACAGCCGTATCAGAAATATATAAAAAAAAAATGCATTTGTCGTTTCTTTTTTCTCATTTTTTTTGATAACACAAAAAAGATGAGCCACCTGGAATGTTTTTAGATTGGGAAGGGATCCACAGCTGTACCTGTTGCTCGCTGGAAAGAGAAATACTTGCAAAAAACACCAGTCACACCAAAAAAAAAAACCCTGTTAGATTTGGGGTAGTGTAGAGTAGGTGATATGGCCTAAAATCTTCATCAATATATATTTAATGTATATTTTGTTATTGCAAATGCTGCACTGTACATATACATTAAATGATAATAGAGCAATTTTAAAACGGGTCACACAAAGTCTTCTATTAGGCAACTAATGTATATAACAACATATTCCATATTTTTTGTTGTTTTATTTTGTCAAAACTATTATTAATCTATTTGCTAATTTACTGATAATATTTGGCTACTTTCTGTTGCAACATGGTTCTAGCTACACTTCTGTTAGACTGTAATAAGGACTTATTCTTTTGTTGTTTGGATACTTTGCATTTGTTTTGGGTGACACTACAACTTTGAGTATCGAATTAATACCAAGTAGTTACAGGGACAGTACTGATCATGCCAATGTTCATACTTGAAATTACAGAATAATTTATTGATTCCATTTTTGACCACATTTATAATCACACAAAAACATAGAATGGCGGTGTAAGTATATCAATGAAATATTCAAATTATTTTCTTATTCCCTTTTATTACATACAAAATGTATAATAATCAACTCCAACTTTTTAATCAAGTCAATTTTTTTTAGCCCAATGAGTCCCCCGAATCAAAAAGTTTGGACACCCCTGGTCTATATACTGCAACCATAATTTGGAGCTAGTTGCTTTTTTCTGAAAAAGAGTATTGAAAGGGGTCTGAATGCTCGCTAAATATAGTGACAAAGTCACGAAGTTGGCAGCACTTAATGCCCTCTGCTATGTCTTCTTATTTTCTAGCTGCCATAAAAGACAGAGACAGGAAATACTCTGAATACCAAAAATGTAAAACAGAAGTAGATAAACAACCCAATAATATCAACCTCAAATTACTCCTTTCAACTCTCAAAAAGCAATGCAATAAATTAAGAAATAAGTCAACCAACCTGACTAAATCCTTAAAAAAAAATTACATTAACGACAAAATAGAGGAAAACACGTATAAGCCACGTGAGCTCTGGAAAATTCTCAACAACCAGCTTCCTGGTTGCAGCCAGAAACTTAAAACAAGACTCACCAACATCAGCATCAAGGAGGGTGACTCCCTCATTACAGACAAAATGGAGGTAGCTAGCAGTTAACGCCTTTTTCAGCAGCATAGCCGCAACTCTTGTCAACAAGCTGTCCCACCACTCTGGTCGCTTTGGTGTAGAAAACATTAAAGCCTTCTACAGAAAGCTAGGAGTATCCAACGATGATTTCAAATTAGAAATGGTCACAGCTGATGAGGTGTTTAAAAAATTGAGCGCGCTCCACCCTAACAAGGCCACCGGCCTTGATAATATTCCCTCCAGATTCCTCAGGGACTCTGCCTCCATCATTGCCCCGATCATCACGCACATAATAAACCTATCAATTACACAAGGCCAAGTACCAAAAGATTTTAAGATAGCAAGAGTAACTCCCCTCTTTAAAAAAGGAAGCAAATTGGAACCTGGCAACTACCGACCTGTTTCTATTCTCAGCTCCATTTCGAAAGTAATGGAGAAAATAGTTTATGAACAGGTCGATAGTTACCTTGCCACTAATAAACTCATGTACAAATTCCAATCCGGCTTCAGAACTAACCACTCCACTGACACATGCCTTCTCTATCTGACCGACCACATCAAACATGAGGTGGACGCGGGCAAATACTGCGGCATGGTCATGCTGGACCTTCAGAAGGCCTTTGACACCGTTAACCACGCTATACTGTTGGATAAGCTCAGAGCAATCGGATTTAACAAAACCTCTTGGAGCTGGATGCAGTCTTACTTGGAGGGGAGGGAGCAGGTGGTAGAGGTGAACGGCACCGTGTCCCCCCCCCTCTCGGTGAGCTGTGGAGTCCCCCAAGGCAGTATATTGGGACCTTTACTGTTCCTAATATACATAAACGACATGTCATCGGCATGCGACTGTGAATTGTTTTTGTTTGCGGATGACTCTGCCTTGCTGGTATCCGGCAAGGACAAGTCACAGGTGGAGAAAATCCTCAGTGCTGAGCTCTGTAGAACTTGCACCTGGCTCGCTGACAGCAAGCTATCCATCCACTTGGGTAAAACAGAATCCATCCTGTTTGGGTCCCACATCAAACTTAAGAGAGTCAATGACTTCACCATAAAAGTAGGTGACAGTGTCATCACCAGGAAAGATGAGGTCACCTACCTAGGTTCCATTCTAGAGGCTAACCTTTCCTGTGATAAAATGGCAACCAAGGTAATCAAAAAGGTTAACCAACGAACGAGATTTCTCTACAGAATTTCCTCTCTGGTCAACAAAAGCACCTTGAGAATTCTGGCGGGAACTCTCGTTCAACCCTTTTTCGATTACGCATGCACCTCCTGGTACCCTAGCACCTCCAAAACCCTCAAATCTAAACTCCAAACATCTCAGAACAAGCTAGTCAGGTTACTTCTAGACCTCCACCCCAGATCCCACCTCACTCCTACCCACTTCTCTAAAGTGGGCTGGCTCAGGGTGGAGGACAGAGTTAAACAACTTGCACTGAGCCTAGTCTATAAAATCCGCTACACCTCCCTGATACCGAAGTACATGTCAAACTACTTCCTTAACGTAAATGACCGCCATAACCACAACACCATGGGGTGCTCCACTAACCACGTTAAACCCAGATTCCGAACTAACAAAGGTCTTAACTCATTCTCTTTCTATGCCACATCAATGTGGAATGCGCTCCCAACAGGTATAAAAGAAAGGGCATCTCTATCCTCCTTCAAAACCGCAATAAAAGTTCACCTCCAGGCAGCTACAACCCTAAACTAACACCCTCCCCGGATTGCTAATAATCAAATGTAAACAATCAAATGCAGATACTTTTTCTTTTTCTTATCCCTTCTGATCTCTCTCTCTCTCTCTCTCTCTCTCTCTCTCTCTCTCTCTCTCTCTCTCTCTCTCTCTCTCTCTCTCTCTCTCTCTCTCTCTCTATGTCCACTACTTGATGTCCATATCCCCCCTCCCCACCCCCCCCCCCTCCCTCCACACCCCTGATTGTAAATAATGTAAATAATTCAATGTGATTATCTTGTGTGATGACTGTATTATGATGATAGTATATATGATAGTATATATCTGTATCATGAATCAATTTAAGTGGACCCCGACTTAAACAAGTTGAAAAACTTATTCGGGTGTTACCATTTAGTGGTCAATTGTACGGAATATGTACTTCACTGTGCAACCTACTAATAAAAGTCTCAATCAATCAATCAATCGATTCTAAATGACCAGGTGTGTATGAGAGGTGTGTTAGGAAGCAGAGTTTCAATGCCACCTTCTGAACAAAACTGTAACGACAAGCGACATCCTATTGTAATGTCTTAACGAGCTAGTGTGAACAGCTTGCATCAATTCTATTTGTGACGACACAAATGTTGTTGTATTGATACACTGAAAGTAACATTTTTGACAATGATTCGTTTCCCCCTAATTTCTTCAGAAAAAAAAACAAACATTTTCAATAACAATATAAAATCTGCCGGTCTCGTTTTTTCAAATCTCATCAAATGAGATGAAAGCGTGAAATATACATACAATGTCTGTTTCTTTAGTCAAGCTTCATCCATCTAATAGCTCAGTTACTTTTAATGTGCTTCTTCTGAAGTTTTTTGTCTGCTAGAAGCCCAGAAAGTATCAGGCATGATTAACAAACTTGCTGATGAATATGAAATATGAGTTTCTACTGGTACAATCAGTAGTGATGATAGTGGACAAAAACAAACAGAGTTTTCTGAACATCCCAAAGTAGGACGAATAAAGCTTGTTGGAGGCTAAGCTGACATGTGTCACCTTTAAAGGCCTACTGAAATGATTTTTTTTTTATTTAAACGGGAATAGCAGATCCATTCTATGTGTCATACTTGATCATTTCGCGATATTGCCATATTTTTGCTGAAAGGATTTAGTAGAGAAAATCGACGATAAAGTTCGCAACTTTTGCTCGCTGATAAAAAAAAGCCTTGCCTGTACCGGAAGTAGCGTGACGTCACAGGAGCTAGTATTCCTCACAATTCCCCATTGTTTACAATGGAGCGAGAGAGATTCGGACCGAGAAAGTGATGATTACCCCATTAATTTGAGCGAGGATGAAAGATTCGTAGATGAGGAACGTTACAGTGAACGACTTGAGAGGCAGTGATGGACGTATCTTTTTTCGCTCTGACCGTAACTTAGGTACAAGCTGGCTCATTGGATTCCACACTCTCCTTTTTATATTGTGGATCACGGATTTGTATTTTAAACCACCTCGGATACTATATCCTCTTGAAAATGAGAGTCGAGAACGCGAAATGGACATTCAGTGCCTTTTATCTCCACGACAATACATCGGCGAAATGCTTTAGCTACGAGCTAACGTGATAGCATCGTGCTTTAACTGCATATAGAAACAAAAAAAATAAACCCCTGACTGGAAGGATAGATAGAAAATCAACAATACTATTAAACCGTGGACATGTAAATACACGGTTAATGCTTTCCAGGCTGGCGAAGGTTAACAATGCTGTGCTAACGACGCCATTAAAGCTAACTTAGCAACTTAGCAACCAGACCTCACAGAACTATGTACTCTCTCCTTTATCTATTGTGAATCACGGATTTGTATTTTAAACCACCTCGGATACTATATCCTCTTGAAAATGAGAGTCGAGCACGCGAAATGGACATTTAAAGTGACTTATCTCCAAGACAATACATCGGTGACACACTTAGCTACTGAGCTAGCGCGATAGCATCGTTCTCAAATGAAGATAGAAACAAAATAAATAAACCCCTGACTGGAAGGATAGACAGAAAATCAACAATACTATTAAACCGTGGACATGTAAATACACGGTTAATGCTTTCCAGGCTGGCGAAGGTTAACAATGCTGTGCTAATGACGCCATTGAAGCTAACTTAGCAACCAGACCTCACAGAACTATGTACTCTCTCCTTTTTCTATTGTGAATCACGGATTTGTATTTTAAACCACCTCGGATACTATATCCTCTTGAAAATGAGAGTCGAGCACGCGAAATGGACATTTAAAGTGACTTTTATCTCCAAGACAATACATCGGTGACACACTTAGCTACTGAGCTAGCGCGATAGCATCGTTCTCAAATGAAGATAGAAACAAAATAAATAAACCCCTGACTGCAAGGATAGATAGAAAATCAACAATACTATTAAACCGTGGACATGTAAATACACGGTTAATGATTTCCAGGCTGGCGAAGGTTAACAATGCTGTGCTAACGACGCCATTGAAGCTAACTTAGCAACCAGACCTCACACAACTATGTACTCTCTCCTTTTTCTATTGTGAATCACGGATTTGTATTTTAAACCACCTCGGATACTATATCCTCTTGAAAATGAGAGTCGAGCACGCGAAATGGACATTTAAAGTGACTTATCTCCAAGACAATACATCGGTGACACACTTAGCTACTGAGCTAGCGTGTAGCATCGTTCTCAAATGAAGATAGAAAACCCATCAACAGCCGTGCTCACCTCCATTCCAGCGATCAACGGCACGACGAAGGACTTCATCCGTGGGTTTGGCGGCAAGCATCGGCTAGGCGTAGTAAGTAGTCCTTGTTGTGTTGCTGTAAGTATTGTAATGCCCTGCAGTGGAGAAGGAGTCACACAGACGAGGAAGCGCTGCTCAATCGCTTTATTAAAAAGCGGTAACTGGTTGTAGTTCAAAAAGTAACACACACACATACACGAGCTGCTGTTAGCCAAAACTCACGCTCACACACACAAGTTCTCCGCCAACTCACTCGCGCATGCGCGTTCCCCAAACCCTTAAAGGCCTACTGAAATGAATTTTTTTTATTTAAACGGGGATAGCAGATCTATTCTATGTGTCATACTTGATAATTTCGCGATATTGCCATATTTTTGCTGAAAGGATTTAGTATAGAACAACGACGATAAAGATCGCAACTTTTGGTATCTGATAAAAAAAGGCTTGCCCCTACCGGAAGTAGCGTGACGTAGTCAATTGAACATATACGCAAAGTTCCCTATTGTTTACAATGATGGCCGCATGAAGTGAGAGAGATTCGGACCGAGAAAGAGACAATTTCCCCATTAATTTGAGCGAGGATGAAAGATTTGTGGATGAGTAAAGTGCAAGTGAAGGACTAGTGGGGAGTTGAAGCTATTCAGATAGGGAAGATGCTGTGAGAGCCGGGGGTGACCTGATATTCAGCTGGGAATGACTACAACAGTAAATAAACACAAGACATATATATACTCTATTAGCCACGACACAACCAGGCTTATATTTAATATGCCACAAATTAATCCTGCATAAAAACACCTACGTGTTTGTTATGCTAGCTCCTAGCTCCTCTGCTAGCTCCTAGCTCCATAGAACGCGCCAATACAATTCAAACACCTGATCAACACACACAATCACTCAGCCCAAAAGACCGTTCACCTAACCCAAGGTTCATAAAGCTTATATATTTTTAAAAAGTTACGTACGTGACGCGCACATACGGTCAAGTTATCAAATGTTTAGCAGCCAAGGCTGCATACTCACGGTACCTGATATTCAGCTGGGAATGACTACAACAGTAAATAAACACAAGACATATATATACTCTATTAGCCACAACACAACCAGGCTTATATTTAATATGCCACAAATTAATCCTGCATAAAAACACCTACGTGTTTGTTATGCTAGCTCCTAGCTCCTCTGCTAGCTCCTAGCTCCATAGAACACACCAATACAATTCAAACACCTGATCAACACACACAATCACTCAGCCCAAAAGACAGTTCACCTAACCCAATGTTCATAAAGCTTATATATTTTTAAAATGTTACGTACGTGACGCGCACATACGGTCAAGCTATCAAATGTTTAGCAGCCATGGCTGCATACTCACGGTACCTGGTATTCAGCTGGGAATGACTAAAACAGTAAATAAACACAAGACATATATTTACTCTATTAGCCACAACACAACCAGGCTTATATTTAATATGACACAAATTAATCCTGCATAAAAACACCTATGTCTTTGTTATGCTAACTCCTAGCTCCTATGCTAGCTCCTAGCTCCATAGAACACGCCAATACAATTCAAACACCTGATCAACACACACAATCACTCAGCCCAAAAGACCGTTCACCTAACCCAAGGTTCATAAAGCTTATATATTTTAAAAAAGTTACGTACATACGCAAAAAAAAAGTTGCGCACATACGGTCAAGCGATCAAATGTTTAGAAGCCAAAGCTGCATACTCACAGTAGCACGTCTGCGTCTTTGTCATCCAAATCAAAGTAATCCTGGTAAGAGTCTGTGTTGTCCCAGTTCTCTACAGGCGTCTGTGTATCGAAGTCAAAAGTCCTCCTGGTTAGAGTCTCTGTTATCCGAGTTCTTCCATCTTGACTGCATCTTTCGGGAATGTAAACAAAGACGCGCCGGCTGTGTACTGTTGTTGCTGACTTTGTTCGAAAAATACGTCTGTTTCGCACCGACAACTTTCTTCTTTGCTTGCTCAGCTTCTTTCTCCATAATGCAATGAACATAATTGCAACAGATTCACGAACACAGATGTCCAGAATACTGTGGAATTATGAAATGAAAACAGAGCTTTTTTTTGCATACGTCATCCTCAGAGGCGTTTAGCGGCAAATTTAAAATGTCACTTTATAAGTTAACCCGGCCGTATTGGCATGTGTTATAATGTTAAGATTTCATCATTGATATATAAACTATCAGACTGCGTGGTCGGTAGTAGTGGGTTTCAGTAGGCCTTTAAAGACAGTACACTAATGCAAATATCACAGATATTACAGTATTGTACTTAGCCGCTAAGACACCGATCGATCCCACATACAACGTTCTTCTTTGCAGTCTCCATTGTTCATTAAACAAATTGCAAAAGATTCACCAACACAGATGTACAGAATAATGTGGAATTTTGTCGAAGAAAACAAGAGGCTTTTCTATCGGGTCCGATGGGGTCCAACCACTTCCGTTGCTTTTGTGACGTCACGCGCATAAATCATATCCAAAGGAGTTTTTCAACCGGAAGTGTGGCGGGAATTTTAAAATTGCACTTTATAAGTTAACCCGGCCGTATTGGCATGTGTTGCAATGTTAAGATTTCATCATTGATATATAAACTATCAGACTGCGTGGTTGGTAGTAGTGGGTTTCAGTAGGCCTTTAAAGCTCCACTCGGTTTTTGCTTGTACTGAAAGTGTTTGTTAGATTTTCACGAGGATGGGGATGAGCCCAATAGATCTTGGCAAGTCTGGGTTGGAACTTGGAGGCAGCAGCTGCCCAGGAGCCTCATCTGATCCCCTGCAAATGTTTCAAAACTCCCCCAATGCTCGTACAACAAGACTGATTAAGATTTAGTGAGTATTTAGTTCTTCACAATATGCAGAGCTTGGACTTAAACTTAAAATCTTCTGTATAAACATGCAGTTGCAGTCAGAAACATATGATTATTACCTTTGCAAAACTTTGACGAATATATTAATAAACCAACGTTACAAAGCTTTTAGTGGAGAGATGTTCAGGCAAGTTACTTTTTATTAATTTATCATTGGTGTAAAGTTAACAACATTTTTACAACATCTACACGTTTGATTAGGAATTGGTACGAAATTTGGTATTTTTATTTTATTTAGGTTTTTTTGGCCGATTTGCGTAAAATTGAATGTGACCAATTTTCGATACCTTTGTAGCACGTGATGTCACAGCACCGTCTTAAGCACTTTGATGAGCAACAAGGTGTATTCATAGCGGACTACCTGTAGGTAATGTTGCAATTTTCCATGCCAACAAAGCAAGCATGCATGATAGAAAGCACTGAAAAGTAGGGCTCACTCTTCAAAATGCATTGATGCTAATTGGATATGCCATATACATGCTACCGATTAGTATTGGTGATTTTACATGGCGATTTTAAACACCTCCAAATTTGATAATGGAAACTACAACTAACACGTTACTGGTGTGTAATATGTAAAATACTCACAGTATTTTAACAACAAAAGACAAAACTGAGTAATTTAATACATGTTCAGTAGCACAGTGGCGCAGTAGCTAGTACCTCACAATAAGAAGATCCTGGGTTCGATTACCGGGCTCTGAGTCTTTCTGTGTGGAGTTTGCATGTTCTCCTCATGACTGTGTGGGTTCCCTACGGGTACTCCGGCTTCCTCCCACCTCCAAAGACATGCACCTGGGGATAGGTTGATTGGCAACACTAAATGGTCCTTAGTGTGTGAATGTGAGTGTGAATGTTGTCTGTCTATCTGTGTTGGCCCTGCGATGAGGTGGCGACTTGTCCAGGTGTACCTGTCTTGTGCCCGAGTGCAGCTGGGATAGGCCCAGCTACCTTGAAAGGGACAAGCGGTAGAAATTAGATCATACTTGCCAGCCCTCCCGTTTTTAGCGGGAGACTCCCGGTATCCAGCGCCTCTCCCGATAACCTCCCGGCAGAAATGTTCTCCCGTCAAACTCCCGGTATTCAGCCGGAGCTGGAGGCCACGCCCCCTCCAGCTCAATGCGGACCTGAGTGGGGACAGCCTGTTCTCACATCCGCTTTCCCACAATATAAACAGCTTGCCTGCCCAATGATGTCATAACATCTAGGGCTTTTAGAGAGTAGAGTGCACAACTGCGCACACAACAAGGAGACGAAGCAGAAGAACGAGGAAGTTACAGACATGGCGACGCCGTCGACGAGCAAGATGAAGAAATACGCTTGCAAGTTCCAAAATGAATGGAAACAAGAATCTCAGTTCATCCAGGACAGTTCGAAGGGGAAGGGGTATGTAATTATGTTGCCTGTACATTTTGTAAAACAGACTTCTCCATTGAACACGGTGGCCGAGTCATGAACGGAGGAGAAGTTAAACAGGACAATACTGCCATCTACTGGATAGCCCCCGGAACACTGAAATTCAAGTATTTATTTTATTTATATGTATAATAAAATAAATATATATTAAAGACTAAAGATTAAAGTACCAATGATTGTCACACACACACTAGATGTGGTGAAATTTGTCCTCTGCATTTGACCCATCCCTTTGGGGAGCAGTGGGCAGCAGCGGCGCCGCGCCCGGGAATCATTTTGGTGATTTAACCCCCAACTCCAACCCTTGATGCTGAGTGCCAAGCAGGGAGGTTATGGGTCCCATTTTTATAGTCTTTGGTATACATATATATATAGCTAGAATTCACTGAAAGTCAAGTATTTCATACACACATATATATATATATATATATATATATATATATATATATATATATATATATATATATATATATATATATATATATATATATATATATATATATATGAAATACTTGAGTTGGTGAATTCTAGCTGTAAATATACTCCCCTATTAACCATGTCCTTGACCACGCCCCCAACCACGCCCCCAACAACTCCCCCGCCCCACCCCGACCGCGCCCCCCCACCCCCCACCCCCCGGTATCGGAGGTCTCAAGGTTGGCAAGTATGAATTAGATGGATGATAGATGTCCAATAGTGATATTGTTCACGTTGCTCCTCATGAATGTATCTTTAATACTGTCTATTTTGTTTTCCGTAGGAAAGCTTACAGCCAATAGAAACAAGATCCCGCTTCCAAATTTCCAATTGGCAATAGGTTTATATGAAATTCACCCGGAAGAAATCATAGAAAGTTACAAGTCAACTCTATGGGTCTATCATTGGCAAAGTGTCATTAGCTGCATTTCCAAATTTAAACCTAAATATCGCAATAAGAAACTGGTATTTGAAACACCCATGTTTCAAAAAACCTCTCAAATATCGCTAAAACATTTTTTCGCTCTCATGGTGGTTTTTGAGACGTTTTGATATTGAAGTGTTTCGCAAAATCATGATGGAAACACTTTTTACACTTAACACCGAATTGGCACGACAACTCCGGCAGACGGGTCATTTTAGTCTCGCATCCGATCAGACGGCCAGGCGAGGCGGCACCGGCGCACAGGGCCGTCTCGCAGGTTCCTCCCGGAAATAAAGGCCGACCTGCAGGCTCGGAGAGACCCACATTCCCGCACAATGTCAAGGGGGCCGAAACACGTCTATGAGCGATCACCCCCTGCCTTTGTCTTCTATTGACATCACGTCAACAGCGGTGACTGCGATATCTTCCTAAAAGTGGAATCTCGTGGGATGAGATCTTACTAGAATTACGGCTCATGACGCAAAACACCCTTTAATCGAAACACCTACAAGTACTTTGTAAAAATTTAACAAATATTGCTTTTATTTTGCAAAAAACTGCAAAGGAAACGCAACTATTGTTTCTGGGGGAAATCATTTCATGTAACCCAAAACCTTGGACTAATATAAAAACCTGTGATGCTTTACTTTAATGAAACAAAGTTATAAAGTAAAAACAATGCTCAGACAAAATCTATAACCATAAACGGCCATTTTTGCACTGTTTTGCATTCTATCCCAGTGAGTTTTAGCGGTAGAGGAATAATACTCGCACCGTTTGAAACATGCCACGTTTGGGGTGGCCAAAACATCCATCCATCCATCCATTTTCTATCGCTTATTCCCTTCGGGGTCGCGGGGGGTGCTGGAAAAACTTTTTTTCCCGCCCATAATTCACATGCCTTATGTGAGACAAGAACACACGTCTTCCCGTTTTATGACAAACTTATAACAAACTTTTTCAACACAGATTAATTTATTTCGCCAATAGCCCTGTAAATCAACACCCCAAAACCGTTTGCGTGTACTAAAACACGTGCAAACTTGATAGCAAACGCAAAGCTGATCTACTAAACGTGTGCAAAGTGGATTGCGTCTGTTAAGTGAGCAGAATAAGGCGTGCAATCCATTTTGGGTCTCTGTCTTCATTAATATGCAGAATACATTCTCATCATCAAAACGTCCACAATACTGGGAGGAGAAGGTGCAAATACAATTATGTAACCCCCGCAAAGTGATTTATCAACACTCATCACCGTTTTGCGAGCACTATTTTGCATTTTATTTAGTAAACTTTAGTGTGCAAACTGACAGTTTTACACACGGCTGCAGGATCGGTGCTCGCGCTGCACAGACAGACGATGGACGGATGAGAATCCTCCGTCCTACGTGTTGGACAGTATAAAATAAAAAATATTAGACGTTTCGTCTATTCAGCAACATCCTTGTATAATTGTTTAGTTGCTAGAAGACTTAAGAGTCTGGTTAAAACACAAGTGGTTTCAATGTAGATACAATGCAGGACTGCCTCTAAAATTCCCCCATAAAAAGTGGTACATGTTTCCTGCTTGTTTGCAAACAAACCATAACCCCACGTGTAGGAGCATGTTAACATTAATGTGCAGTAAATAAGAGTGTCTGCCCCGTACAGTACACGCAAAATCCTCATTTCAATAAGGTGGTCTGCACCACTTTAAAATTACACACGCAGTCTTAGTAAATCGAGCTTAACAGCCCACTAATATTACACGCTATTTTATAGATTGCACACGCTGTTTGGATATTAGTAAATCAGGCCCCCAAGCCTGCCATGATTAGTGGTGGCAAACATGGAAAGTTATCTGTATGTTGTTGTTGATCAATGTAGCGATCGTTGCAATGTGCCCAAGAAAGAAGTTATGGTAATGCTTAAAATGACCAAAATAGGCAAATATTACATATTCCAAGATTTTTTAGGTTCCAATTCCACTTTCAATTCTACTTAATGGTTTGGTTCCTTATCGGTTCTCTGATCAGTTCTTATTTGGGGAAAAAAAGAGAACAAAAAGGTGGATTGGCATCAATTTTGTTTAATTTAGAGCTAACATTAACCTTACAAAGCCAACAGCGTAGTCTTAAGTGGCCTACTCAGTGGCCTAGTGGTTAGAGTGTCCGCCCTGAGATTGGTAGGTTGTGAGTTCAAACCCCGGCCGAGTCGTACCAAAGACTATAAAAATGGGACCCAATACCTCCCTGCTTGGCACTCAGCATCAAGGGTTGGAATTGGGGGTTAAATCACCAAAATGATTCCTGGGCAGCAGCTCCCCTCACCTCCCAGGGGGTGAACAAGGGGATGGGTCAAATGCAGAGGACAAATTTCACCACACCTAGTGCGTGTGTGACAATCATTGGTACTTTAACTTTAACTTTAACTTAAGATGCACATAGCATAGAAAATAAATATAACAAATACATATTCTTCTGTAGAGTTTAATGAATGAACAATCATTGTGGTTTGTGCTGCTCTTTGAGGGACTTGTGATTAAGGCCTATATAAATAAACTTTGAATTCACTTTGAATTTAACAAAATAAAACATATTTGGAAATGACACAAAACCGTAACATTTAGTAACATTTTCAAAACTTTTAAGAATCTTTTGTCATCTCCCTAGAAAATATATTATTGAAACTCAAAATATTAGAATGGTTTATTTAGATTTACAAAGTGAAACTATCATATACCTAACATGCAACTCATGATATTTCAAGACTTCTTTTGATATAATTTTGATGTTTATGGGTCATGAAGACCTTGGATTAAAAATCTCAGAAAATGTGGGGTCTTAAAAAACGGAAAGCTATGATCATCAAAATTATAATAAATAAAGGCTTGACATATCTCATTTTGCATGAGTCAATATCATCTATTTGTTTCACATTTGAAGTTGGATTGCTGACATGAATGAACTTTTTCACCTGTATGATGGAAATGACCGAGTGAAAATGTGGTTGAAGGAGAACATGCAACGTTTCTCTGACTATAATTGAACATTCACCTCTTGAAAATCAAGAGCACTTTGGTTCAAGCTTTGGACCACAAACTGATTCACTGCTTATCTGTCCTGACTCTATGCGTGTACTCTTCCCTGTCGGCAGATGTGAACTGGAGCGTGTACTTACTACCCGCTTCGAAGCCGTCTCTCAACTTGCTCATCTAAATGAGAAAGCATTCATTTCAATTGAACAAATAATAGGCGGTGTTAGTTAGTACCTGTTGTATTTACGGCAGATGACGTGCTAGCGTTACTGCTGCTGGGCTTTTATCTATAATTATCGCATGCTGTGTGTTCAAATGTTTCAGCATATTGCTCGTATGTCCTCCTCTTGTTACAAGCAGCGCTGTTGCAATGTTTTCTTGTAAAATGTAACCAAACTTTAGAGTGTTTGTTCCGGCCGGGCACCGCCATTTTGCTGTCTGACTTCACGACACACGTTTTGTAATGACATCATTCCCAACCACAGGCATAGTTAAGGGAATTGTTTAAAAAAATTGTTAAGCGATTTCAAGGAATTGATACACTGGGAACTTGTTCTGAACAAGAACCGGTTTTCGATTCCCATCCCTAATCATGAACGTGCCTGTTACTACATTTCATATGTACTTGCATATAAAACAGGGGTGTTAAACGTACGGCCCGGGAGTCGGTTCAGGCCAGCGAATACGTTATATCCCGCCCGCGGGATGAGTTTGCTAAGTATAAAAATTAATCTGAAATTTTTGAATGAAAGAAACTGCTGTTCTGAATGTGTCCACTGGATGTCACAATAGCAATTATTTGTATCTTTGTAGATGATGCTACATATGTACAAAATAAACCACATGACGTTTGTACACCAGTCGAGGAAAATGATCAAACTACATAAATAACATACTGTAATTTTTATTTTTCATCTTGATAGATTGAAAATTAACACTAATGGGTTGACTGATGAACATTATCATATCATTTATTCAGAAAATATAAATAACGACAAATAAAGATAGAATACTATTAACCGCAGCATGTAAGTGTAAAAAATAACCTGACTCTCGCCAGATCCTTGTAGTTCGCTGAGCTCCACACAAGGATCTGGGACTTCTCAATAGGAGATGTATTTCAGAAGGCTCTGCCTTGTAAAAAAATCATTGTATGTGATTGGATAAACCACTTGTCCGCTATCTTGAATGACGTGCTACTTCAACCACTCACATGGAAATCAACCCGTGACGCTGATGAGAGCGACGCTGGGAAATCCAAAACAGAACAGCCGACATATTGGATAACAACAGAGCGAAAAGTCAGAGAACTTTTACTGAAACAACGCAGCAATGTCAGTAGACGATCAATGTCGTTTGTGCAAAGAAAATACGTCAGCACACGACTCCTCGCTGCGTTCCGCCATTGTTGTTTGAATCAAACAGTCACTTCGGCGCTACGTCACATCTATGAAATCCCGCACAGCGATCCTGATTGGTTCATTATTTTTTATTTGCATTGCCTTCGAGCCCAGATCCTTGTGTGGAGCTTAGCGGACTACAAGGATCTGGCGAGAGTCAGGTTATGTAAAAAAACCCCAACAACATTATGATTTGTACATTTTCAGAATGTGCTTGTTCTATTTTTAAACAAAGAAAACAATCTGAAGTTGTCTTTATTTTTAAGTTATCGTTCCGTGATTTTACCAGTCCGGCCCACTTGGGAGTAGATTTTTATCCATTTGGCCCCTGATCTAAAATGAGTTTGACACCCCTGATATAAAACATTGTTGGATGTTTTTAGAGGGCTTTACAAGCAGAATAGATTGTATCGCCATTACCTGCATTGTTAGATGCTTCTCACTAGCAGTTTTTCACCATTTTGAATACACAGAAAAGGGGAAATCGTGTGTTCTTGTCTTACATAAAGATTGTGCGTGATGGGCAAAATTCCAAAAATGAGCAGGTTTCCTGTAAAGCAGGTCTTTTTCATTTGAAGTCCTTGAAGGAGTAGACATGGAACTTATTTAATATAAATTAATATAAAGACGAAATAACACATCAAGTCAAAATTTCTCTATCGCGCCACAATATGCACATCATAAAGATAAGTCAAAAGAAAGGCCAATTAGGTATTGTGATCGCTTCTCCTGCGAGCTGATGAACCATAGCCAGTGAGGTTCACTGAGAGACAAGAGGAGAGCGAGAAGAAACTGTCGGCCGTCATGCTAACATGCGGCGTGAGTCCTTGAGCACAATGTCAACGTTTGTTAAGTTTGGCATGGCTATGTTGGGTGACGTTCCTGTTCCTGCAGCACTCATGAATATTTATGGTGAAAAAGCAAACATCCCTGCTGTTGACATGACAGTGGAAGCAGCTAAAAGGTTGATCAATGTGAAAGGACAACAGAGGTCTCGTTGTGTAACTAATCACACATTCATCTTTTGTTTATTCGACATCCCCTGTGGAAATCCTTCTTTGCTGACGTGAACTTGGGTTTGTTGCCTCATTGAACCACAGATGAGGCTCTTCTTCACATGCATGCTTCCTGCTTGTAGATCGTTACTTCATTAAACAACCTAAAGTAAAAGGACTACAGCTCATCAACACTTCAAACAATTACTAGCCAGTAATATCAATGTTATTATTGCTCAGGTTGCTATCTTTAGTTCATTTATGCACTGTTTTGCTTATTTTTTATATCCTTGCGAGAAAGGCACAGATTCCCTCGTGGCTTGACTTAACTGGTAGTTGATCTATAATTTATGCTCATAACGAGTAGCTTTTAATATATTCTATACATTAACACAAGTCTTTGGTGTCATCATTAAACTTGCATGGTGGTGTGTGTCTAATTGCTGCTGGATAGCCTAAGACACTTGAGAGCTTGTTGGATGTGCGCTAATTATTACGGCAGCTCAACACTCACTTTCTGTCCACCAACATCGTCCTGGTTTCCAGTTAAGTCGGCAACAAGGTGATCAATGGACGCTTGAGGTGAGGCACTGAAACACCTTGACAGCTGCTCTGCATGTTCAATTGGCTGATCCTCGCTTTCGCTATATTGATCGAAGAGAGGGTGTCATGATTCAAAGCCACATGCCCGAGCTGAGCTGGTATACCAGGAGGATGATTTACATGTAAATTGCTTTCTTCATTTTGTTCCAGGGAAAAAACAACAAAGAGTTCATTTGCATTGTTTGAAAGGGTCAGAGGAGGCAGGTCTGCCTCTCACCTTATACAAATAGGTGTAATGATGACATAAAGTAATTATTTATCTTCGTTCAGTAAACTTTGTTATAGAAGTATTTTCTGTGGTTATGGAGGCACATTCATCTAAATCAGTTTCTCTTAGAGCTCAGGCTCACTCTTGCATTCATTCATCATACAATTGATGTGTAGAGCCGTGGTCCATCCCGGCTCCCAACTAGGAACAGCTAGCGCCTCCGCCGTATAAGCTGATCTGTGGCCACCTGATAACCTCTCCACACAGGAGAGGGGGGCAGAGCGGAAAAGAGAGACGGCAGATCAACTGGGCTAAAAAGGTGCCTATCAAAGGCTAGGGTGTATAAATGAGTTTTAAGATGGGACTTAAATGCTTCTACTGAGGTAGCATCTCTAACTGTTACCGGGAGGGCATTCCAGAGTACTGGAGCCCAAACAGAAAACGCTCTATAGCCCGCAGACTTTTTTTGGGCTCTGGGAATCACTAATAAGCCAGAGTTCTTAGAACACAGATTTCTGGCCGGGACATATGGTACAATACAATCAGCAAGATAGGATGGAGCTAGACCGTTTAGTATTTTATACGTAAGTAGTAAAACCTTAAAGTCACATCTTAAGTGCACAGGAAGTTTAGTTTAGTTTATTATTCTTCGGTCAATCGTCAACAAAATAAACAACAAACATTCATAAATTGAAAATGAAAATGTTGTAGACCGAAAGGGTTTAGGCTGAAGTTGAACACTTATTGCGCCTAACCCTATAAACAATGTCAAGTACAAGATGAACTTCCGAAAATTATTAAATGTCCTTTGTACAACATATTATAAATACACATTATACACAATATAAACACAGTTCAATTATATACACAGTAAAGGCATGTGAAATATCCTTGTACACGTGTTAAACCTTTGCACCAATTTATATACTATATACAAACAATTATACTTCCATTATTATTCATATCCCACATTTAGTATTTAAATTAACATTGATCATAGTATTAACTACTGTGTTGATTCAAGAGTGATATATTTTTTCAAGACATTGGTCTTAAAGTGTTTTTTAAATGTGTGAATAGAACTGAAACATTTTAAGGAATCATCCAGCAACAAGCCAGTGCAGGTGAGCCAGTATAGGCGTAATATGATCAAACTTTCTTGTTCTTGTCAAAAGTCTAGCAGGCGCATTTTGTACCAACTGTAATCTTTTAATGCTAGACATAGGGAGACCCGAAAATAATACATTACAGTAATCGAGACGAGATGTAACGAACGCATGAATAATGATTTCAGAGTCGTTGATGAAAAAAATTGGACACATTTTTGTGATATTACGGAGATGAAAGAAGGCTGTTTTAGTAACACTCTTAATGTGTGACTCAAACGAGAGAGTTGGTTCAAAGATTATACCGAGATTCTTTACCGAGTCACTTTGTGTAATTGTTTTGTAGTCAAATGTTAAGGTGGTATTATTAAATAAGTGTCAGTGTCTAGCAGGACTGATATTTAACATTACCGTTTTCTTAGCGTTAAGATGCAAAATGATGCTGGACATCCATTGTTTCATTTCATTTAGACACGCCTCCAGGTGACTACAATCTGGCGTGTTGGTCAGCTTTAGGGGCATGTAGAGTTGGGTGTCATCAGCATAACAGTGAAAGCTAACACCGTATTTGCGTATGATGTCACCTAGAGGCAGCATGTAAATGCTGAAGAGTGCAGGGCCTAGAACTGAACCCTGTGGAACTCCGCACGTTACCTGAACATACTTCGAGGTCACATTGTTAGGGGAGACACACTGCATCCTGTCAGTAAGATAAGAGTTAAACTAAGAAAAGGCTAAGTCTGACATACCAATAAGTGTTTTGATACGTGCTAATAGAATCTTATGATCGACGGTAATGTCTGTGTTTCCTGAAAAGTGAAGTGTTCCATGCTGGGTTTTCCGCTACGAGTAGGTATTATGTATTGTGGGGACGGCGTGGCGCTGTTGGGAGAGTGGCCGTGTCAGCAACCTGAGGGTTCCTGGTTCGATCCTCAGCTTCTACCAACCTAGTCACGTCCGTTGTGTCCTTGACCCTTGCTCCTGATGGGTCGTGGTTAGCGCCTCTCATGGCAGCTCCCGCCATCAGTGTGTGAATGGGTGAATGTGGAAATAGTGTCAAAGCGCTTTGAGTACCTTGAAGGTAGAAAAACGCTATACAAGTATAACCCATTTACCATTTATTGTATTATGTATTTTAGCAAGGGAGGTGCAGATTGTGTTAGACATTCCTAATTTAGACATTTCTTAATTTAATTAAAAAACAAAAAAATATATTTTTTATATGCGCGCACCCGTTTTTTTGTTTGTGACTATGTTGCCTATGTTGAAGTATTTTTGAACATTTATTATACACCATGACTTTTGTACAGCCTGTGTAATGTCTTGTTATAAGCATGACGTCAGTACTCTGGCTCACCATAAAAGGGTGGGGGCGCTCGTGAGCTTGCCGCTGCCGTATTTCTACAGAGAGGAACATTTCAAGTAAAGGAAAAAAAAACACACCTAAATAAGAGCACAGGGTGGACTCAAATTGAGTTGAGAGAAATTCTTCTTACATTCTTTTTGCATTACATTGAAATTGTGTAATGAAACACATTCATCATCTGCCACATGACAAATGAAGAAAAAACTTTCGGATATTAAAGTTTAATTCCAGGATCCTCTTTCTCCGTGTAAGGTGCGGGGCTGCTTAATAATCTTGCCCTAGCAGCCTGAAATGAAGTTGGTCTTATCTATTGGCGATCGTAGTCTGTATTGATTCAAGCTTCTGAGCGTGTCAGTGTGCACACAAAAGGTGCTGCACGGCACTTTTATTGCATTTTTCACCCATTAGTCGCTGCTCCTCAAACATGAAGGGAGCTGCTGTGAAGTTAGCTGAACTTGTTCCCAGTATTGCTCCTTGTTGCTTGTTAATAATCTTGACTGACACCCGGCTGCGTCGCCTCTCTAAATTGCCCTCCATCTCCGCTGTTTACAGTCTGAAGTCCGTTTTGGAAGATCTATAGTTTTAAGGGCCAAAGTTAAAGCCGTAGAGATTTTGTTTTTACAAGCTAAAGCAATACTTTATGTCCTAACACAGCAGTTATGTTGTTATAAGGACTTTCCTTATGCACTTTGGTAAACAGCTTTTTGAAACGCTTTTTGCCTCTATACACGACCACAATGGAATTTTGTATGCCCCACTTCTGATATGATTCCATGTTTGACAGCTATTTTCACCAAAATTATGCCCCTATTTTTGTGTACTGACTTGGTTATTGTACGGCCAAACATTGACAAAATTCCATCCATCCATCCATTTTCTACCGCTTGTCCTTTTGAAAACATTAAAATTGACTATGGCTGTAAAATAAACCACCATGGTGCCAAAGAACGTTTCAAGTGCCCAAACTTTAAAAAAGAAGGTGAGAAACCCTATCCAGTTCATGAAAATACTCAAAGGTGGCAATATTGCGGCTCTCACCATCAAAAGTCCTCACTAGGGATGTCCGATAATATCGGACTGCCGATATTATCGGCCGATAAATGCTTTAAAATGTAATATAAGAAATTATCGGTATAGGTTTAAAAATTATCTGTATCGGTTTCAAAAAGGAAAATTTATGACTTTTTAAAACGCAGCTATATACACGGACGTAGGGAGAAGTACAGAGCGCCAAAAAACCTTAAAGGCACTTCCTTTGCATACCGGCCCAGTCACATAATATCAACGGCTTTTCACACAAGGCATACTTGGTCAACAGCCATATGTGTGTGTGTGTGTGTGTGTGTGTGTGCCCCCCATTAACTGCTGCAGCCATCTACCCTTGCATGAATGTTGACGCCAGTGTTACTGTTGACTTCAGTGCTTACGTTTCCAGTAGAAGTGAATAGCGCTGCTTCGTGCTCGCTACCAATCGCATCCTCACTTGTCCACATATTTTTATAAAAATAACTACAGATATCCATACCAAACACCACAGCTAACGAGTGACTCTAAGAGCAACTACAACTATGAACGTCAAGTACTGACAGTGTACCCTCTCATGAGTATGACTCAGTGACCCGCCCCCACCACCTGAAACTGGCCAGAACTGTCAGCCTTGCTACGGACAGTTTGATCACGTTTGTGTTTTCCCGTGTTTGACGTTTTAACTCCTGTGCAGCACTCTTATTTGTAGTTTCTACTTCCTGTGTTTATAATCACTTCCTGTCCTGGTGCTCTTGTTTTGTCAGTATTTCCGGTTTTGTCTCTGTGTTTTAAATCACCTTTACTTTGTTCCATGTGTAGCAGGTATATAATATATATGTTATGCATTCCACCAAAATTCCCTCACGTTTTATTTAATTGCTCTATTGTATTCATTGTCACTTTTATTTAGTAAATTTTTCAGCAAATAGTTCGTTTTGGGAGCATTTGTCATTTTATTTTGAAGTCCTACCTTCTTCCGGTAGTGACGTTGTCTTCCTCACTTGCTGTTGAGACATGCCGTGAGGAGGTGAGTGTTTTTCTCTGCTCTCGTGTTTTAAAGAGAATGTAACTGAAACGGGGTTATAAGTTACTCTTGTGCTGCTAATATTGCTGACATGTTCATGTACACTTGTTTTGCTCAGAGTTTGAGTGTGTTAGCAAACTTTTTGCTAGTGTACTGTTCGGTAGCACTTCTCACTCACACACAGTGGCTGCGGCACTTCATTGAAGTTTTCCCTCCATTTTAGACTGGTGTGCTGCAGACTCGTGTGCTAAGGCTGCTGCATTATTTCCTGTGTATTTCATACAGGTATGTTTCTGTTGCTCCCAAAACTTTATTCTATTTTTCTGTACTGTTTTAATTTATTGTTTATTTTCCTATTGTATAAAATATTTGACTGTGGTGTATTAATGTTCAGTGTATTTTTAATTGTGATGTATAGGTTTTGTGACATTTGTGAATGTTTCATATAGCATTTCTGGTCATTTAAACTCACTTGCTGTTGAGACATGCCGTGAGGAGACTGGTGTGCTGCAGACTCGTGTGCTAATGCTGCTGCATTATTTCCTGTGTATTTCATACAGCAATAAATACGCCACCAGTTTCGCCTAAAGGCAACCACCGAGTCCCCTTGTCTTCAAAGCAACACCAGCAATACACAACGCAGACTCGATCCGGCTACATTGGTGCCGTGACCCGGTTGACATCGTGGATCAACACCAGTTTGGTCACCGGAGGTTGTTGAACGTCAGAACAACAACAAATGAAGGTTTCTTAAAGAGGTTTACATTGAAGTGACGTTGTCCCAGTAAAAAGGGGGATTTGTTTTTTTTTCTTCTTCATGGAAAGTTAAAAAGGCATTTAAAAAAAAAAGAAAAAAAAGTGAAGTGTCAAGTGAACGATAAAAAAAAAAAAAAAAGCACTTTCCATTTGTTAATGTAAATCAATAGTTATATATTTTTTAAATTTTTGTTGACATCAACCAAACTATTTTGAAAGATGGAATCCAATGTTGTAAATGGTACAGCTGTTCAAACTGTTGATTCTGGTTTTGGTAGGGGGGCACAGCTGTTTAACACTCCAATTTCTGGTTTTGAGAGGGGGGCACATATGTTTAACTCTCCCGTTGCTGGTTTTGGGAGGGGGGCGCAGCTGTCTAATTCTCCAGTCACAAGTCCAGGTGTTGTGAGATCACCAGCGCTCAGCTCCACCCATTCAGTTAATGTCCCAGGCAATGTAGCTTCCCCAGCTTTCACTCCCACCTGTCTACCTGTTCACACACCCCTTACTCACAGACCGTCTTTTTGTCTTTCAACCATCCCAGACAGGAGTGACCCAGCTTTGAGTGACCTCATCACACACATCGCCCAGCAAGTAGGACAGTCCATATCAGCTCAGTTAAAGGGAGAGAGTCAGACAATTGAAGGCGATCAGGCACGAGTTCAGAACTCAGGTGCAGGCCAGTCAATGGTTGACTCCACGCTTAACCTGACTGGTGTGAAATTAGTCGTGCAGTCCGATGTGAGGGAGCCTCCTGTGTACAGAGGGGATGGGTCCGACAAGCTCTCGGTACATGAATGGGAAGAGCTCATGGACACATACTTGAGAAAAAGGAACATACGTCTAGAAGAGCAGCATCAGGAGATGTTGTCTAGATTAATGGGGAAAGCTAGAGACATTGTAAAGATAACACTCCGTAGCAATCCATCACTGATTCCTCATGAGAACCAAAAAGTTATTACTGACTTACTGAAACAGCATTTTAGTGGTGTGTCATGTTCTAGTATGCCTCTTGCAGACTTTTATAGCACTGTGCCTGTAACAGGAGAGAACCCAGTCGAATACTGGATCCGCCTTAACAAAGCTGTTGATGCAGCCGAGGAGGGCTTGAGCAGGCAGGGGCGGCATATTGATGATCCTCGTCGAGAGGTAACAATGATGTTTGTCAAATATTGTCCCGATCCCTCCCTTGCTGCAGTGCTGCGGTTCAAAGCACCAGAGAAATGGACTGCTGATGAAATACAGGAGCACGTTGACCGTTATCAGATCGACATGAGAGAACAGCTGAACACCAGAACAAACTGTCTTGCACCAGCAAGACATGTGACTGCTCATATTCAAACACCTGTGTCTGAGGAAGTGTCTACAAATAGCTACCGAGAGTTGCCTCCTGTCCAGGCCGAAGTGAGTGCCAAGTTTACTCCTCAGGTTGATGATAATTGTCTAAAGACTCTGATTGGTCTGCTTGACCGCACACTCGCCCAGAACAGCCAGGCGCTGGCTCTGAAAAATCAGCCGATGTATAGACAGCGCCCGTTTGACCAGTCACAGAGAAAACCCTGCAAGGTGTGGAAGTCTGTGGAACACACCACTTTAGTGCACTGCAGGCGGGACTACTTGTGTTTGTCTTGCTTTAAGCCTGGCCATATAAAGAGAGAATGTCCAAGCTACACTCCCGGATGGGAGGATCAAGCTGCACATCCACCTCAAGAGCAGCAGGGTTTAAACTAACTGACCCGCATTGGGAGAGGGGACGTGTGGGTGAGGACAATCAATCCCTCAAAAGTGACAGTGAATTTGAACAGTGTTATTTGAAAATGTGCAGTGCAGCACCGGCTGATGTGAAGATAATAGCACAGAACACGCATAGAGTTGAGCCATATGATGAACTATTCTATACTCCAGTCAATGTGAATAATATGTTCCAGATGCAAGGAATGCTTGATTCAGGTTCCATGGCCTGTACTTTCAGTGAAGAAGCAGAAGGAAAGATGCTGAGTGAAAAAGTCTTGTTAGGACAAAAACTGATGACACAGGCAGTGGTTTTAATTGGGTGTGGAGGAAAACTCACTAAACCGAAGTGTATGTATGAGGTTGAACTGAAGGTGTATGGGATTAGCTGTATCGTTCCAGTTCTGGTGGTGCCAGGCCAGCGAGATGATCTCATCATCGCCACAAATGTGATCAAGTTTCTCATGCAGCAGTTGAAAAACAGTGATGATTACTGGCGGCTTATCTCTGTTTGCAGTCCTTTGTCATCCCCAGAGTGTGAACAGTTCTTGGACCTCATGGCAAATACATCTCGTTGGAGGGGTAAGGAGCTACCAGAGAACATTGGCACACTCAAGCTCAAGCAGTCAGTAACTCTTTTAGCGATGCAAGAACACCTCGTCTGGGGCAAGTTGCCTAACGATACGGTCATGTCACCAGGAAGCACTGTGTTGGTTGAGCCGACCTCATCCAGGTCCATCCCACGTAACATCATGATTGGCCGTGTTGTGACACCTCTGTGGGGTGATAGGTGGGTCCCCATGAAGGTCACCAACCTGTCTGATAGACCAGTTACACTGAAGAGGAACTGTAAACTTGCAGATGTGTCCCCTTGCTTAGCTGTGGAAGATTTTGAACTTCTTCAAGGCTCTTGTCAAATTGACAAAACCGTACCAGGCAAACACCACACACCAATCAGTCCTTCAGATCTCAAACAGAGACTACGAGATGTTGGCCTTGGCAACCTTGACATAGAGCACTGTCAGACTAGCTACGCAGGAAAGGAAAAGTTAGTGCGGCTGCTCGAGTGTTACAACGATGTCTTCTCCAAGCACGAAATGGACTGTGGTGAAGCGAAGGGCTTTGTCCACCGCATTCAACTTACCGATGACCGGCCATTCCGCCTTCCTTACCGGAGAGTACCCCCCGCTCACTACCACAAGCTACGTCAAGTCTTGACAGAAATGGAGGAGCAAGGGATCATTCGGAAGTCTGTTAGTGACTATGCCTCACTGTTAGTGATGGTATGGAAAAAGGATGGAAACTTGAGGATTTGCACCAATTTCCGCTGGTTGAATGCGAGAACACTCAAGGACGCCCATCCCCTTCCACACCAGTCAGATTGCTTGGCTTCCTTGGGAGGGAATGCCTACTTCAGTACCATGGACTTAACGTCCGGCTTCTACAACATCCCCATGGCTGAAGAGGACAAAAAATACACAGCCTTTACAACACCGCTAGGCCTGCATGAGTATAACAGGATGCCGCAAGGACTGTGCAATAGTCCGGCCTCTTTCATGCGCATGATGCTGTGTATATTTGGGGATCTGAATTTCAGTAGCCTGTTATGTTATTTAGATGACTTGCTCGTATTTGCAGCGACTGAAGAGGAGGCCCTACAGAGACTGGAGGTCGTATTCCAGCGCCTGCGAGACCACAACCTGAAGTTAAGTCCCAAAAAATGTCACCTGTTGCGATCATCCGTCAAGTTTCTGGGTCACATCGTAGATGGAAGTGGAGTGGCCGTGGACCCTGCAAAGGTGGAAGTCATATCCAGTATGTCAAGGTCTGATCTCATGGAAGATGACGGATGTATACCTTCAGTGCGAAGGATCAAATCCTTTTTGGGCATGGTGTTTTTCTACCAGCATTTCATCCCCAACTGCTCTTCCATTGCCAAGCCACTCTTTGCTCTAACTGCTGGTCAAAAGAGAAGAGGAAAGAAAAAAGTAAGTGGGAAGGCAGGAACATTCAGGAAACTCAAACCTAATGACTGGACTCCAGAGTGTGACGTCGCCTTTGTCAGTCTTAAAGAGAGTTTGCTGGACTGTGTGGTCCTTGCACATCCTGACTTCTCACGTCCCATGATTCTGTCGACTGATGCTTCCTTGGACGGGCTTGGTGCAGTATTGTCACAAGTACCGGCTGGTGAAAGTAAAGCGCGGCCCATAGCATTTGCAAGTAAGACTCTAAGCAGTTCTCAGAAAAATTATCCAGCTCATCGGCTCGAGTTTTTGGCGCTGAAGTGGAGTGTGTGTGACAAATTCAGCCATTGGCTGAAGGGTAATTCCTTCACAGTATGGACCGACAACAATCCACTCACATACATAATGACTAAGCCCAAACTCGACGCCTGCGAACAGCGATGGGTTGCAAAGCTTGCTCCATACACATTCAGTCTGAAGCACATTGCAGGAACCAAGAACAAATTGGCTGACGCTCTCAGCAGGGACCCTTTTGCTAAGACCATTGGGAATAGACTAGTCTCAGAGTTCTACAGCAATCTGCTTGCCGAATCTGATGGATTTGGAGAACACGGAGTTCAGGATGTCTTCCGTTTAAAAGTCCAGTGTTACCAGACGAAGAGGACAAAACGAAGTGCGACTCAATCCCGTTGTCCCCCATCTCTGGATGGCGACATTGTGAAGGCAGTTCTTGATTCTCACGACCACTGGGGTGCAGCTACAGAGTCCAGAGCGACAGAACTGGTTCAGTCCATCCAGAACCTTGTTTCACCGGGACACGACCTGCTACCAGTCTTTTCCGTGGAAGAGCTCCGGAAAAGTCAAGAGCTTGACCCAGGCATCTCTAGAGTCATGCCATTTATCAATCGGCAGAGGAGGCCCTCAAGGCGAGAGAAGGACGGTCTGGACACGAGTGCTCTAGTCCTTATCAGACAGTGGGAGAGGCTTAAAGTTATTGATGGGGTGCTCTACAGAGTCGCCAAAGATTCCATGAGCAAACAGAAGAGGCATCAGTTTGTGTTGCCCAAGAGCCTGATAGAAAAGGCCTTGCGCGGTGTGCATGACTTGGCCGGACATCAAGGGCAGGCAAGAACAATTCACCTGGCAAGACAACGCTTCTTTTGGCCTAGAATGGAGCATCAAATTAAAGATTATGTCAAGTGTTGTCAGAGGTGCATCTTGGCCAAGACACCAGATCCTTCCGCCAGAGCTCCACTTGAGAGTATCAGGACCTCGGCTCTAATGGAACTAGTGTGCTTGGATTTCTGGAGTGCAGAGAATAGCAAGCAGCGTTCAGTGGACGTTCTTGTCCTGACGGACCACTTCACAAAGTTGGCCCATGCCTTTCCCTGTGCAAACCAACAGGCGAAGCAGGTTGCCAAAAAGTTATGGGATAACGTCTTCTGTGTATACGGGTTTCCAAGGCGCATCCACACAGATCAAGGTGCCAACTTTGAGAGTGAGCTTATTGCGGAGCTGCTTAAACTATCAGGAGTCTCCAAGTCGCACACTACAACCTACCACCCCATGGGGAACGGAGGGACTGAGAGATTTAACTGGACTCTTGGGAATATGCTGCGTTCGTTGTCGCTGAAAGAGAAGGCCAAGTGGCCCACAGCAAATCCAGACCCTGACATTTGCATATAATGCAACGGTGCATGAAACAACTGGATACGCGCCTTTTCATCTCATGTTTGGGCGGGTTCCGAGGCTCCCCGTTGATGTGATGTTCAAACGGGTCCTACATGACCCGGTGGTCGTTGACTATGACAGCTATGTAACATCTCTTATGTCTTACCTCCATGAAGCAGCTGGCATCGCTCAAAGGCATGCTATCAAAGAACAAGACAAGCAAGCCAGAGGTTACAATCGGAAGGTCAAGGGGACTTACCTGAATGTTACTTACCTCAATTTTTTTTTTTTTTTTTTTTTTTTTTTTTTTTTTTTAACTTTTTATTCGACCCCTTTTACCGTATTGCATTTGCATTGTCTTGTTTAGCACACTCATTGTTTATGTTCTTTGTTTGTTTGTTTTTTGTTTTGCTTAGTTGTTTTTTTTTTTGTTGTTGGTTTTTTTTTTTTTTTTTTTTTTTTTTTTTTTGTTGGTTTTTTGTTTGCTCCATGCTTTTTTAACCTGTAAAGCACTTTGGTGCAACCTAAACAGTTGTTGAAAATGTGCTATATAAATAAAGTTGACTTGACTTGACTTGACTTGAATGTGGGAGACCGAGTACTCCTCGCCAACAAAGGCGAGAAGGGAAAGAAGAAACTTGCAGACAAGTGGGAACCAACAGTCTATACTTATAAATAGTTGATTTATATAGGCTAGTAAGGTAAAGTTTTGTACCTGACAAGTTTCGGCTATCTTGCTTCTGCAGCCTTCCTCAGAGGTGTCACGTGATGTTAGTGTGACGTCATCTGTGACGTGTTGTATGGATTGTTCCATCCCACCTGAGGTGGTGGGATGGCGGTGTCCCCTGGTGTGCGTCGGGGGTAGGGCGGGGCGCCCCCTGTCGTCCGGATGTCCACCAAACGGACAATCCATATAACACGTCACAGATGACGTCACACTAACATCACGTGACACCTCTGAGGAAGGCTGCAGAAGCAAGATAGCCGAAACTTGTCAGGTACAAAACTTTACCTTACTAGCCTATATAAATCAACTATTTATAAATACACATTAGTAGGCTAAATGAACCTCTTTAACAAACAGTCTATACTGTCATGGACAGCAACCCGCAGACTCATGTCTACAAGTTGGAAGATGACAAAGGAAAAACGAAGGTGGTACATCGCAACCTTATCCTGGACATATAAATTAAATGATAAATGGGTTATACTTGTATAGCGCTTTTCTACCTTCAAGGTACTCAAAGCGCTTTGACAGTATTTCCACATTCACCCATTCACACACACATTCACACACTGATGGCGGGAGCTGCCATGCAAGGCACTAACCAGCAGCCATCAGGAGCAAGGGTGAAGTGTCTTGCCCAAGGACACAACGGACGTGACTAATATGGTAGAAGGTGGGGATCGAACACCAGTAACCAGCAACCCTCCGATTGCTGGCACGGCCACTCTACCAACTTCGCCACGCCGCCCCATCAGCTTCCTGCCCATAGAGTCTGCTGATGGAAACATGTCAGGAACTGAGGACAGTCTTGATGATTCAGAGGATAAGTGTCAAATGGAGGATCTCATCGACTCTTTGGAGGGGGAGAGTTTGGAGGATAGGACGAGTGCATGGGTATTGAGCGGGGCTGAAGAATCCGCCAGTCACCAACCCTGTGACGGAGTGTCTATGGATGCAGCCCAGTCTGATATGGAGCAAGACTCTTCTGATACAGAGATAGACCGGTCTGTGGCACCAGATACAGTATCAGTGATTGATGCAAGCAGTATCCAGTCATTTCAACCAGTCACAGTGCCAGCAGTTGACACAGCAGACAACCGGGGGTTGCCACAGGCCATGTCCCAACTGTTATCCCTGACACAATGTTACCAGTTGGGGGACGGGGTCGAGTAAGCCAGGCATCCACACAAGAAGGCGGTGTGTTTAGAACACGTGCTGGCAGGGTTGTTAAGGGGGTCAGACGCCTAGTAGAGACAATGGCTCAGACGCCGATTATCATGGGGGGTTCTTAAACTCATTTGGTTGGTAATCAAAGTGTCTTCTTGCCCTATTCTGTTCTAAAGGGTTGTCTTTTGGTTTTCATTTTTTTCCTGGGATATTGTGTCTATTGTATTGTTGTTTTTATTTTGTTTTGCACTTTGCCGCTGTAAGATGGTACTTGGTGTGTATCCTTGCAGGTGTGGCTTAAGAGTAAAGTGGGCCGGGTAGTTTGGTGTACACGGCACCAGGCGATTCTGGGAGGGACTAGGGCTTGCGCAACCCTTTGATTTCTCTAAACCTGTTTGTCAGGTAGCTCTCAAGCTGAATGTAAGATTAGATCTTAATGTAAACCCGTGCGTATGGCCCAGTGTTACTGGTCATGTCCAGTCAGCTGCTCAGGATTTTGGTGTAATTCAGGAGGGGTGAATGTAGCAGGTATATAATATATATGTTATGCATTCCACCAAAATTCCCTCACGTTTTATTTAATTGCTCTATTGTATTCATTGTCACTTTTATTTAGTAATTTTTTCAGCAAATAGTTTGTTTTGGGAGCATTTGTCATTTTATTTTGAAGTCCTACCTTCTTCCGGTAGTGACGTTGTCTTCCTCACTTGCTGTTGAGACATGCCGTGAGGAGGTGAGTGTTTTTCTCTGCTCTCGTGTTTTAAAGAGAATGTAACTGTGAAACGGGGTTATAAGTTACTCTTGTGCTGCTAATATTGCTGACATGTTCATGTACACTTGTTTTGCTCAGAGTTTGAGTGTGTTAGCAAACGTTTTGCTAGTGTACTGTTCGGTAGCACTTCTCACTCACACACAGTGGCTGCGGCACTTCATTGAAGTTTTCCCTCCATTTTAGACTGGTGTGCTGCAGACTCGTGTGCTAATGCTGCTGCATTATTTCCTGTGTATTTCATACAGGTATGTTTCTGTTGCTCCCAAAACTTTATTCTATTTTTCTGTACTGTTTTAATTTATTGTTTATTTTCCTATTGTATAAAATATTTGGTGTATTAATGTTCAGTGTATTTTTAATTGTGATGTATAGGTTTTGTGACATTTGTGAATGTTTCATATAGCATTTCTGGTCATTTAAACTCACTTGCTGTTGAGACATGCCGTGAGGAGACTGGTGTGCTGCAGACTCGTGTGCTAATGCTGCTGCATTATTTCCTGTGTATTTCATACAGCAATAAATACGCCACCTGTTTTGGCTAAAGGCAACCACCGAGTCCCCTTGTCTTCAAAGCAACACCAGCAATACACAACGCAGTCTCTATCTGGCTACACATGTGCTGCCAACACACCTGATTCTCATTCCATTTAATTCCACCTGGGTCCCTCCTTCAGTGCTGCATCATTTTACTTTGTAGACGGTTGCTTGTGTGCTGTAATTGTTCGCTGCTTTCTCTGATAATTGTATCCAAGTAGTATCTGAGTATGCAAAGGGGCCTATATCTTCTTGCAAAAAGCAGATGCAAGCAAATGATCCAACTATGCAATGGAATTGTCACACCCCACCTGAGGTGAAGGTAATGTAACCTTTGTAAACCAGACTTTCAAACCAAGGATGGCAAGGCACGCAGTTGTAAACAGTTAAACATTTATTTAAACCCCAAAGTGTCAAAGATGAACAACAGGAAACCAAGCACCACAATCTGCAATAGTAATACATGGACGTAATTAGTATAGTATATATATGGTAAATATATATTCTAAATCAATTTCAAAGACACATGTGTTAAAACAAATATAGGCCTAAATAATTCATCAGAATAAGCATATTCAAACTTAATCAAAAGGAAAATCATCCATTATAACAAAATACATGTATTCACAATCAAATATGTCAAAGTAAAGAATTAAATAATCAAAACAGATTTAGCAAAATCAATTAGCAAAGCAACCAAACTCATTTAACCTTTTTTTTTTGTATATATTGTTTTTCAAATCACCTGACATGTATACTGTGTATATGTACATAATTTATCCATTTTTTAACGTAATTTTTTATATACATGTTACAGGTTATATATCTTTTATTATTGAATGTATCAAATGTGATGAATATTTAATGATCACAATGGAAACAAGCCTTTTGGCTTTTTGTGCCATCTATTTGTCTTTTTAACCTCTAAAGGTTAACCTCTAAAGCAGGGGTGGGCAATTAATTTTTACCGGGGGCCGCATGAGCAACCTGAGCACTGCTGGGGGGCCACACTGACAATATTTCAATTAAATTTTGCTCAAATTATTTTTGATATACCGTAAGATAGATAATAATAATAATAATATTTTCATTTAACCTAACTTATCTTTATACAAAAGCAGATGGCTTTTGATGGTTTTATTTTTAACACTTTCTTACACAACACTTCCTGATGTATATTGCAATACAAAAATTTCAATTTCTGTCACTTTATCCTGCATCCTCTTTGTTGTAAAACCTTTATTTAACCAGATAAGAAAACATTGTGAACGTAGCACGCCTGTAAGGTGATTGGCGAAGAAGGAGGAAGCGTTGCTGTTGCGGAAATGAGGAGTGAGGATGGGTTTTCCTTTTGGAAAGAACGAGATAAGTTGAGCAGTGTTAGTATAGCATGCTCAATAAAAGTTTAAAAAGTGCATCAGACTTGGTGTGCACTTCTTCTGGACGCTACAATTGATGTCAGAAGTGGGATGAAATGCCTCCCAGTTCGCCTTGCCATCAAACCTGGGAGTCTTCATTGAGGGCGGAATTCCCCCCGTGGCAAGCAGCGTGGCTGCACCTGTAAACACTCTCTCTCTCTCTCTCTCTCTTTGCGGCGAGCTCCTCACGTGGCACGTACCTCCCGATGACGTAGCACACAAACAGTGCAGTATGCGCAAAGTTTTACTTCTGCCACCAATTGTAGCGTCCAGAAGAAGTGCACATAAAGTCTGACGCTCTTTTTAAACTTTTATTGAGCAAGCTATACTAACACAGCTCAACATATCTCGTTCCTTCCACACGCACGTCTCCTCACTCCTCATTTACGCAACTCAAGAAGACAACATCTACTTCAGCAGGTCGTTACACTATATTCTTTAAACACAGCAACGTGTGTACCACAAATAAGCACACGGCTTTACCTTTACTTGTCTTGTTGAAAACACGCCATTCGTCATCAACTTTTCTCTTTTTAGTCGCTGTGCGCCTTCCCTCACAGGACATACGCACAATAACACTTTTCAAAATAAAAGCAGCACAGTTGTATTGCACGCACGACAAAGATGTTTTTTTAAATTTATTTTGTAATTTGAGATTGCCGCTGCGCGCACGAGCATACGTCCACACGGAAGTAATACAAATAACGCTTTTCAAAACAAAAGCAGCACCGTTGTATTGCACACTCGAAATAGATGCTTTTTAAAATTTATTTTGTAATTTATAATTGGCCTCACGCGGGCCGGACAGGGACGTACAAAGGGCCGGATGCGGCCCGCGGGCCGCACAATGCCCAGGTCTGCTCTAAAGGTTAGTGGCCACAGCGTGGAAAGCATTACATGGATTCAATTCTTTAAGATGTCAATAAACTTCTCAATCATTAACAGAATCACATCAAAAAAATCACCTAAGTAGATGTTTGGTGATGCATGGAGACCTGAGCTCCTGCTCAGGACAGAAAACTTCCTCACTGCAAAAACTGAAATCTAAGATTAAATATCTCAAATAAGGGTGATATTTGCTTATTTTCTGTCTGATAAGATAATTCTTCTCACTAAGCAGATTTTATGTTAGTGTTTTGCTTGTTTTAAGGGTTTTGGTCCTAAATGATCTCAGTAAGATATTACAGCTTGTTGCTGAGATTTCATGACCTATATTGAGTAAAACATGCTTGAAACTAGAATATCAACTGTTGCAAAGCTGTGTCATCAACACTCACAAGTATAAAACTACTTTTTCAAAGTAATCATTTCTTATTTCAAGCATGAACAAAAAAATCATGACTTTGACACAATTGTCTCATAATTAACACAGATGACAGCCAAATGGACTTTGCTGTTTTATTTTTAATGAAACATTAGAAAATACGTACTCATATAGTAGTACAGTTGGCACAGTACAGTAAACTGACAGTTAATATTTTAACATTTGACATTTCAAACAATTTTGAACAGAAATAGTTCATGCACATTCAGATAAATTCCTCAAAATGACAATTAAAACATTTTTGGCCGGGGGCGGGGCTGTATATATCGCGCGATGATGTCATTTTATCGATGGAAAAATGCATTTTTAGACAATATGATTTGCCTGAGCGGCTAGGAGACCCAGAGAGTAACAAGCGGTTGCCTTGTTGCCTTTCCATTAAGAACAATAAACTAGTTTTTAATATAAGTTTGCTGGTTTCAAGAAATGTAATGCCGAGCGCATGTCATTATGTCAAGATAATGGCACTAGCATTTACTTCATTTAAGAATATTTTTGAACATATTGAGCAAAAAGGTCTCTTCTTTTTTTTCTACCAAGAAAAGTGCACTTGTTATTAGTGAGAATATACTTACTTTAAGGTATTTTTGGATTCATTAAGGTTAGCTAATTTGACTTGTTTTGGGAAGTCTTGACAAGCCAAATTTTCTTGTTCTGGCAGATAATTTTGCTTAGTTCAAGTAAAATACCCCTCATTTTTGTATTTTTTTCCCCTGTTTTTGAACACTGACTTTTTGCAGTGCTCTTGCACTCTTCTGTCATTCTTGATTAGCTTTCGAGGAACTCTGAAGAAATATTTTTCCTTTTCGTGATTTGAACGGTTCATAAAGCTGAAAATGACGCAAGCATAGGGGCATTTTTCTTAAAGGCGAAAAGGCGCCTGGTACCCATTGAAAACAGACGCTGCTTGACCACCACTCATATTCAAGGAACTGAACGTGACGTCATTAAAATCCAAGTATTAATAGTGTTGGCCACTCTAATGCAGTGTTAATTTTGACAGCAGTTTTTTTTATTTAGTTTTAGTCATAGTCTTTTGATTAAAATGTATTTTAGTTTTAGTCTAATTTTAGTCATCTAAATTAGTTTTAGTCAATGAAATTACATCACATTTTAGTCAGCTAAAATGACAGCAAATTTAGTGGACTAAAATCTTAAATATAAAAGATAAGGCCTCTTTAAAGTTGATTTGAAAGCACCTTTATTTAGACTACTTGCAAAACATTTGTCTAACACAAAAGTAGCATGATCTTTTGGTCAGGAATGCCATCCATTTTCTACCACTTATCCCATTCGGGGTCGCGGGGGTGCTGGAGCCTATCTCAGCCACAATCGGGCGGAAGGCGGGGTACACCCTGGACAAGTCGCCATCTCATCACAGGGCCAACAAAGATAGACAGACAACATTCACACTCACATTCACACACTAGGGCCAATTTAGTGTTGCCAGTCAACCTATCCCCAGGTGCATGTCTTTGGAGGTGAGAGGAAGCCGGAGTACCCGGAGGGAACCCACGCAGTCATGGGGAGAACATGCAAACTCCACACAGAAAGATCCCGAGCGCAGGATCGAACCCAGGACCGTCTTATTGTGAGGCAGACGCACTAACCCCTCTTCCACTGTGCTTCCCTGGTCAGGAATGATGTAGTTAAATCATTTTTTGCTCCACAAGTCAATGCATATAAATTACAGGGGTGCACATAACTTTTTTAGTGAGCTACTCAGGTGAGTACCAGCAGATGTTTGGTACTCACCTTTATGTAGTGTGGCCTTAATAAGTACCATCTTCCTCGCTGTTCGGCAGTCCCCAAAATTAAGCAGACTGCAATTGGCCATTAACACATCACTAACGGTGCGAGTGATGCTTTGCACGGTCCCTGTGCCCCCTTCACATGAAGGATATGCATTGCCGATATTTACTTCTAGCCGCTTCAGTAAAGGAATATCCCAATGATAGGAAGACATAAGGCATGCGTGTTTAGCTTAATGGAAGACGATGAGAAAAAAATACACAGCTTGTTGCTGATTTTAACTTCACTTGTCTCTCCATCTGTTAAGTAGGCGACTGCTTGCATTTTTTAATTGGCAATGGTTTGCGCCACATTTGTATCAAGGCCGGATAAGCAGACATATATGAGTGGGTAGTCAGAAATGTAACTGTGCATCATGTGTACACGCCTTTCCATCATGCTCCAGCACGTTTTTCTTTGCTAATACAGTAGTTACATTGCTTTCTTAATCTACTCTTTGAAATGTTCTTGTAATCAGACAATATTTTCGGTATATTAGATAGAATCTATACTTAAGTCTATCTAGGTAAAGATTCCATCTACTTAAGTCTATCTTGGTAAAGATTCCGTCTAATATACCGAAAATATTGTCTGATTACAAGAAAATTTGAAAGAGTATATGAATAAGAAGACATAATGAACCTTTTTGAGCAATTGCTTTCTTCATTTTTATGCTACGTCTCTGGCAAAGCAGGTATGTACAGTATGTGTCTTGTGAAACGGAGTTACGATGCGTGCCTTCATTATGATTTGTTTATGAACATAGGGGACCTGGAAGCAGCAAATACACACAGCTTTAACTTACAGCTGTGCAGATGTCACAATCTTTAACTGGCATGCTAATGGCATCATATAGCGTCAAAAATAAAATTTGTCCTCTTCACTTTCTCCAAGGTGTTCCCATAAAACATGTTAAATCCTCACTTTTTTTTTAACGCCGCTAGTGAGAAACTCAACTTCTTCATCTACAAAACCCAAGACCAGTGAAGTTGGCACATTGTGTAAATGGTAAATAAAAACAGAATACAATGATTTGCAAATCCTTTTCAACTTATATTCAATTGACTAAACTGCAAAGACAGGATATTTAATGTTCGAACCGAGAAACTTTTTTTTTTGTGGAAAATAATCATTAACTTAGAATTTAATGGCAGCAACACATTGCAAAAAAGTTGGCACAGGGGCATTTTTACCACTGTGTTACATGGCCTTTCCTTTTAACAACACTCAGTAAACGTTTGGGAACTGAGGAGACCAAATTTTGAAGCTTTTCAGGTGGAATTATTTCCCATTCTTGCTTGATGTACATTTTAAAGGCCTACTGAAATGATTTTTTTTAATTTAAACGGGGATAGCAGATCCATTCTATGTGTCATACTTGATCATTTCGCGATATTGCCATATTTTTGCTGAAAAGATTTAGTAGAGAACATCTACGATAAAGTTCGCAACTTTTGGTCACTGATAAAAAAAGCCTTGCCTGTACCGGAAGTAGCGTGACGTCAAAGGTTGAAAAACTCCTCACATTTCCCCATTGTTTTCAATGCAGCGAGAGCGATTCGGACCGAGGAAGCGACGATTACCCCATTAATTTGAGCCAGGATGAAAAATTTGTGGATGAGGAACGTGAGAGTAAAGGACTAGAGTGCAGTGCAAGACGCATCTTTTTTCGCTCTGACCGTAACTTAGGTACAAGCTGGCTCATTGGATTCCACACTCTCTCCTTTTTCTATTGTGGATCACGGATTTGTATTTTAAACCACCTCGGATACTATATCCTCTTGAAAATGAGAGTCGAGAACGCGAAATGGACATTCACAGTGACTTTTATCTCCACGACAATACATTGGCGAAACACTTTAGCTACGGAGCTAACGTGATAGCATCGGGCTTAACTGCATATAGAAACAAAAGAAATAAGCCCCTGACTGGAAGGATAGACAGAAAATCAACAACACTATTAAACCATGGACCTGTAAATACACGGTTAATGCTTTCCAGCCTGGCGAAGGTTAACAATGCTGTTGCTAACAACGCCATTGAAGCTAACTTAGCAACGGGACCTCACAGAGCTATGCTAAAAACATTAGCTATCCACCTACGCCAGCCAGCCCTCATCTGCTCATCAATACCCGTGCTCACCTGCGTTCCAGCGATCGACGTGCGACGAAAGACTTCACCCGATAACCGATGCGATTGGCGGCTAGCGTCGGATAGCGCGTCTGCTATCCACCTCAAAGTCCTCCTGTTTGTGTTACTGCAGCCAGCCGCTAATACACCGATCCCACCTACAACTTTCTTCTTTGCAGTCTTCATTGTTCATTAAACAAATTGCAAAAGATTCACCAACACAGATGTCCAGAATACTGTGGAATTTCGAGATGAAAACAGAGCTTTTTGTATTGGATTCAATGGCGTCCGAATACTTCTGTTTCAACGATTGACGTCACGCGCATACGTCATCATACATAGACGTTTTCAACCGGAAGTTTAGCGGGAAATTTAAAATTGCACTTTATAAGTTATCCCGGCCGTATTGGCATGTGTTACGATGTTAAGATTTCATCATTGATATATAAACTATCAGACTGCGTGTTCGGTAGTAGTGGGTTTCAGTAGGCCTTTAAGTTGTTGAACAGTCCGGGGTCTCCATTGTTGTATTTGACGCGTCATAATGCGCCACACATTTTCAATGGGAGACAGGTTTGGACTACAAGCAGGCCAGTCTAGTACCCACACTTTTACTATGAAGCCATGCTGTTGTAACACGTGGCTTGGCATTGTCTTGCTGAAATAAGCATGATAACGTTGCTTGGATGGCAACATACTGTTTGTTGCTCCAAAACCTGTATGTACCTTTCAGCATTAATGGTGCCTTCACAGATGTGTAAGTTACACATGCCTTCGGCACTAATACACCCCCATACCATCACAGTTGCTGGCTTTTGAACTTTATGTTAACTATAACAATCCGGATGATTCTTGTCCTCTTTGTTCCGGAGGACACGACGTCCACAGTTTCCAAAACAATTTGAAATGTGGACTCGTCAGACCACAGAACACTTTTACACTTTGCATCAGTCCATCTTAGATGAGCTCGGGCCCAGCGAAGCCGGCGGCGTTTCTGGGTGTTGTTGATAAATGGCTTTGGCTTTGCATAGTAGAGTTTTAACTTGCATTTACAGATATAGCGACCAACTGTAGTTACTGACAGTGGTTTTCTGGTGTTCCTGAGCCCATGTGGTGATATCCTTTACATAGTGATGTCTGATGTCGCTTTTTGATGCAGTACCTCCTGAGGGATCGAAGGTCCGTATTATCATCGCTTACGTGCAGTGATTTCTCCAGATTGTCTAAACCTTTTTAAGGTATTACGGACCGTAGATGGTGAAATCCCTAAATTCCTTGCAATAGCTTGTTGAGAAATGTTAAACTGTTCGACAATTTGCTCACGCATTTGTTCACAAAGTGATGACCCTCGCCCCATCCTTGTTTGTGAATGACTGAGCATTTCATGGAAGCTGCTTTTATACCAAATAATGGCACCCACCTGTTCGAAATTAGCCTGTTCACTTGTGGGATGTTTCAAGTAAGTGTATGATTAGCTTTCCTCAACTTTCTCAGTCTTTTTTGCCACTTGTGCCAGCTTTTTTGAAACATGTTGCAGGCATCAAATTCCAAATGAGCTAATATTTGCAAAAAATAACAAGAGTTTTCCAGTTCAAACATAAAGCATCTTGTCTTTGCAGTCTATTCAATTGAATATAAGTTGAAAAGGATTTTCAAATCATTGTATTCTGTTTTTATTCACCATTTACACAACGTGCCAACTTCACTGGGTTTTGTAAAAAGAAAAATAAATCTGATTGCCTCTCCTTCATAGCTGACCCCCACCCTCTTTCATATGTATGCTATTAAAGTACTGTGTGATTGCATACATATCCAACCTGTCCCACCCATCTACAAGACAAAACTAAACATGATTGATTTTCGTTTCTGTCAATACTTTCGTCTCGTTTTTAGTCACTGACACTGGATTATTATGAGTGAAGTGTGTGTGTGTGTGTGTGTGTATGTGTGTGTGTGTGTGTGTGCGCCGCCTCGCGGAGCCTGACAGCTGAGGGACAGAGATGAGGGAAGATGATAGTAGTCTATCCTGTCCCTTTTTCAGCAGATTTCCCCGCTGCTGCTGATTATTTTGTCACCTCGTAGTATATTAATTTTGTAAGTATATTAAAATGTACTTTCTTAACTTCAAAAATGTGGATTTGGGGGGATTCTGCAAATTGATTTGCGTGCTCTTTGCTCTTATTTTTTTGTCAAAAAAGGATGATTCAAATTATTTGAGCCCTTGTAAAATGTACCTGCTTATCTGCAGAATGTACACCACATTTCAGTGTGTTCATCATTAGCTTCAAGTTGTGACATATCTCAGAGCCACTTTTCTGGAAAAAAAAACCAAAGTCTTCTTCTGCGACCGCTGGTGAAATGCCAAAGAAGCTGCTTAATGTGTGATGTTTTTTTGACATTTAGTTGGTGACAAGTAACAAGTAGTCCTGTTGATACAGTGATAGTCAAATACCGTACGCATGTGCATGTGGTAATTTGAATGACATTACGTGTTCCGATATTTATATGCTATAAATATCTTTCAGGCACTTTTTTATATTTTTTCATGCTGCGTCTCTGGCAAAGCAGGTATGACTGTGTGGCGAACGTAGTTGCGATGCTTTCCATTTATCATTAATTGTTTGTAGGTAGGGTAAAACATTAGAAGCAGCAAATACACACATGTAGCGGGACACATTTCGTCCATCTATCCATTTTCTACCACTTTTCCCTTCCAGGAACAAAAAGGGGCTGAATCATTTCATCTGTTAATAAATATGCACCACAAATGAATAAATAGGAAACATTGCATCCACTTCCACTTTTTGCTGTGCATGTGACGTAAGCGCAATGAACCACATTAAAAGTTGTCAGGCCTCTAGATTTACCATTAAATAAACAATACCTTCAGGCAGAGAAAATGACTTTTTGTAAAGCAGTAATACGGTAGAATTAGCTGTACTTACAGTTGTGTAGATGTCATGAGCGATGACTCGCCTGCTGATGGCATCATAGCAGTTAAAATTAAACATGTCCTCTTCACTTTCTCTCAGGTGCACACGATGTGGAACGTGTTAAAGCATTCAAACTTCCTTATCTCACAAGGAAAAGCAGCTTTGTAAATAACTTTTCGCCCCTCTTTCACATGTAAGCTGTTAAAGAGCTGTAATTGGAAATATTCCGAACTTGACCCACCCATCTACAAGACGATATTTAACATGATTGGATTTCGTTTCTGTCAACATTGTCATCTCTCTTTTATTTGTTCACTAAAATGTCAGCTGTACACCACAAAGAAATACAGGCAAAGGACAGACTAAAAAAATAACATTTAAAACAGAAGTAAAATACACATTGAAAAACAAATACAAATTACCCTAAGAACGATTTGTTAAACAAAAAGCAGTTAAAAACAGTTAAAAAAGTTAAAAACAGTTTAAAGTCTCATGCTGGGTTAAAAGCCAGTGAATAAAAATGAGTTTTAAGAAGGGTCTTAAAAGTAGCCAAAGAAGGGGCCTGTCTCACATTGAGAGGGAGATCGTTCCAGAGTTTGGGACCCACAACAGAGAAGCCTCTGTCCCCTCTGAGCTTGCACTTTGATTTCAGTACCTCCAGGATCAGCTGATCAGCTGACCTGAGGGACCGGGTGGGGGCATAGAGGTGGAGCAACTCAGAGAGGTAAGGTGGGGCAAGACCACGTAAGGATTTAAAAACGAGTAAGATCATTTTAAAATGGACTCTAAAAGACACAGGCAGCCAGTGGAGGGAGGTTAAAACAGGAGTAATGTGCTCTCTTTTTCTTGTGTTAGTTAAAAGTCGGGCAGCTGCATTTTGGACCAGTTGCAGACGTGAGAGGGAGGATCGACTAAATCCAAAATACAAAGAGTTACAGTAATCCAGCCGAGATGTGATAAAGGCACGGATTACTGTCTCAAACTGTTGCCTAGAAAGAAGGTTTTTAACCTTGGCCAGCTGATGTAAATAAAAAAAGCTGGCTTTCACCACTGTGCCAATCTGGCGGTCCAATTTAAAATCACTGTCAATACGAAAGCCCAGGTTGGTTATCGTGGGCTTAACGTGCAAAGCCAACAGGGGGGAGCTCACAGGTACCGCTAGGTCCAAACACTATTACTTCTGTCTTCTTTTCATTGAAATTTAAGAAATTTAGGGCCATCCAGGCCTTGATATATATATATATCTACATTTCTCGCTAGTGTTTGGATCTCCTATTCTGAAGGGCGTAGTCCTTCCTGGTTATTTTGTTCTAATGGTTTGTCTAAATTGGGCAAGGTGACTAGAATTGGAGATGAACAATTTATTCTACAAATTGGAGTAAGTAAAATCATTAGCAATACCAGTGCTGGAGAGAGAGCCATGCTTAAGAAGTCTCGCACATTCTCTCTTGATTGTCCGTTTGTTCACGTGCTTTTGTCCTCATTGTTGCCCCCTCCCTGGCGAAGCATGTGTTTTTGACAGTATTTGAAAAAAAAAAATACTTAAAAAAATTCATCAATTATAGTAACTTGTTACTTTGCCAAAAACATAATTGAATTACTAACATAATTACTCTTTAATAAATGTCATTATTTCTAAAATAAGTAATTATTGTGTTACTTTAAACAAACTTGTCATATCATGCATATGCAGTTTAGATGTTTCATGGGACGTGTATGTGCCTTTAAAAGACGGTACGTGTTGCTAAGTGACGTGCGACAGAGCTGCATTAGCCCAGCTAGGATTGTTCGCTCAGACCCGGGCGGGCACTAGCGGAAGCTGTGCTGAATTTTTTCAGTGGATTGTGTTAGCTTTAGTTAATAAAGAGTTTGAATGAGTTTCGATGGCCGTAGTCTCCTAGTCCACAAACGGGGTATTGTAGGATTGCCAGCTTGTCTATGAATGTTTTCTCATTCATCCAGGTCATTGTAATCTCAGGGCATTCAATCAATCGCAACTGGGCTGTTTGGTTTGTCTTGGAAGACGTTTCGCCTATCATCCGAGGAGGCTTCATCAGTTCATGCTCACAGACTTAGATTGGTCTGATCTGGTCCAGCGGCTGGTGCCAAAACCTCAAATATTTATGCTCTAAAACCAGGAGGATAGTTTTGCCCTATTGGAGTGACAAAAACAACTGTTTGGATGCAAATGAGTAATCCTACAAAGCCAAAGCCGGCGCATCCTGAAGAGACGGTCAGAAAGCGACTTGAAGATGCAACATTTTGACCAAAGAACCACCATTACATGTTATGTATGTAACCACGAGGAAGTGTTTTAAATGCAGGAAAAAATACATATTAAGACCCCTTTTTAATGCGCTTTATAATCCGATATGCCTTTTGACTGAAAATAGACCTAAATAGACCCGCTCATTGGCAGTGCACCTTATTATCGAGTGCGCCCTATGGTCTGAAAAATATGGTAGCACAGTTTTTTGGACAGTGTTCAATTTCCTTGCTTGTGCATTGAAACAAAACGAACACGATTAAGACTTGATTCATGATTATTGTGGGTGTGTCAAGTGAAGTAAATATCACGTCCAGATGACTCCATCTTACCCTGTATATAAAGTGCAGGAGCAAAATAATGGATTTTAAACCATTAACTGATCACTCAACTCAACTGAACACCTAACTATAAACTGATAACGTTCATCTAAATTACAAAAAGTTGTCAATTTGAATATTACAATTTTAAGAATTGTAGAACCATAAAAAAAAATATTACTTGTGCTGGACTTCTCTTGCTGTCAGAGAGTATGGTGTTAATTTTAAGGGTTTAACCGCCGTTTCTAAGTTTCACTTTTAGTCTTTTATTAAAACTTGTTAAACTTTATGATTGAATATAAGCATCCTTAGATCATAAAACCACAAGGCATATTCTTGTAAAGAGTCTGCACTTATTGGTCAGAGTACATTAAACCCTGCCTCTTTCTTCTTATGCATTATATCTCAAGAGCCTTTCCTGCTACAAGAGCTGTGCCAATTGTGTTGTGAATAAAAGAATAGAAGCAGAACCAATTAAAATTACTGAGAGACTTGATACTTCCATAAAAACGGTTCAAAATATAGTACAAAACTGCAGTACCCTCTTTTACCCACACATACTGTACTCTACTCTCATAAGTTAACAGTTCTTTTGTTGTGCACATGTACTGTATATACAAGGGACAGAGAAGGGGAGAGATGATATCATACAAGTCTTGTAGCCTGTGGCTTTTTCAGCGGATTTCTACACTACTGCGGGTCATTTTGTCAACTTGTCATATATACATATTGTGGGTATTTTAAAATGTACTTTCTCAACTTCAAACATTTTGATTTCAGGCGGCAAGACATTTATTTGAGGGGGCTCTGCCCTCTCTTGCCCATACGTAGAGCTACTTGTCTTGAGACTCTCGCAGTTACTCGAGACTTGACTTAACTTTGGGATTAAAGACTTTAGACTTATTTTAGACTTGCAATACAGTACATTGATTTACTCCCACCTCTGTAAACTACATATTGGAAAGTAACAAAAACAGCGCCATCTGACGAGGCACTGCCTGCCTGCTTAATGCAGACTTGCCACTGCCTTCTTCATTAAGATAGTCCATCCATCCATCCAATTTCTACCGCTTGTCCCTTTCGGGGTCACTCGGGTGGAAGGCGGGGTTACACCCTGGACAAGTTGCCACTTCATCTCAGGGCTAACAAAGATCGACAGACAACATTCATACTCACACACTAGGGCCAATTTTAGTGTTGCCAATCAACCATGGCTTTAGAGGTGGGAGTCACGGGGAGAACATGCAAACTCCAAACAGAAACACCCTGAGCCTGGGGATCGAACCCAGGGCCTTCGTATTGTGAGGCACAGGCACTAATCCCAGTTCCACTGTGCTGCCCCAATAACAGTCTTTTACTAAAATTAATTTTCAAATGCCATCCATCCAGCCATCTATTTTCTACCGCTTGTCCCTTTTGGGGTCGCGGGGGGTCACTGGAGCCTATCTCAGCTACATTCAGGCGGAAGGCGGGGTACACCTTGGACAAGTCGCCACTTCATCACATAATTTTCAAATGTTAAAGGCCTACTGAAATGCGATTTTCTTATTTAAACGGGGATAGCAGGTCCATTCTATGAGTCATACTTGATCATTTTGCGATATTGCCATATTTTTGCTGAAAGGATTTAGTAGAGAACATCGACGATAAAGTTCGCAACTTTTGGTCGCTGATAAAAAAGCCTTGCCTGTACCGGAAGTAGCAGACGATATGCGTGTGACGTCACCGGTTGTGGAGCTCCTCACATCTGCAAAATTGTTTACAATCATGGCCACCAGCAGTGAGAGCGATTCGGACCGAGAAAGCGACGATTTCCCCAGTAATTTGAGCGAGGATGAAAGATTTGTGGATGAGGAAAGTGAGAGTGAAGGACTAGAGGGCAGTGGAAGCGATTCAGATAGGGAATATGCTGTGAGAGGCGGGTTGGACCTGATATTCAGCTGGGAATGACTAAAACAGTAAATAAACACAAGACATATATATACTCTATTAGCCACAACACAACCAGGCTTATATTTAATATGCCACAAATTAATCCCGCATAACAAACACCTCCCCCCTCCCGTCCATATAACCCGCCAATACAACTCAAACACCTGCACAACACACTCAATCCCACAGCCCAAAGTACCGTTCCCCTCCCCAAAGTTCATACAGCACATATATTTCCCCAAAGTCCCCAAAGTTACGTACGTGACATGCACATAGCGGCACGCACGTACGGGCAAGCGATCAAATGTTTGGAAGCCGCAGCTGCATACTCACGATACCGCGTCTGCGCATCCAACTCAAGGTCCTCCTGGTAAGAGTCTCTGTTGTCCCAGTTCTCCACAAGCCAATGGTAAAGCTTGACTGTCATCTTTTGGGAATGTAAACAATGAAACACCGACTACGTGTTTGTGTTGCTGCAGCCGGCCGAAATACACCGCTTCCCACCTAAAGCTTTCTTCTTCGCTGTCTCCATTGTTCATTGAACAAATTGCAAAAGATTCACCAACACAGATGTCCAGAATACTGTGGAATTTTGCGATGAAAACAGACGACTTAATAGCTGGCCAGAATGCTGTCCCAAAATGTCCTCTACAATCCGTGACGTCACACGCAGGCGTCATCATACAGAGACGTTTTCAGCAGGATATTTTGCGGGAAATTTAAAATTGCACTTTAGTAAGCTAACCCGGCCATATTGGCATGTGTTGCAATGTTAAGATTTCATCATTGATGTATAAACTATCAGACTGCGTGGTCGGTAGTAGTGGGTTTCAGTAGGCCTTTAAATTTAATTTAGTGTCAATGCATCTTCACTAAAATTGCTCATGCTAACTTTGTTCTCTGTCATTTGTTTGATTCGGAGAAACATTCAAATGTTTACTTTCCTTGGCGCGTACCTTTGAAAAAGATCCATGTGAGTCCAATTAGTTATCATCAATCGATGTGCAAACAACCGTCGGCATGACTTGCAAGGTGCGCACAAGTTATTTATTTTATTCCTCAGGAGTCTTATCAGTGGTTGTTGTGATGTCCTACATAGTAAGAGCATGCTGGGTTTGTTTGTCTACAAGTCCCAGTATGCCCCTGGCTCCTAAAAGGGATTTTTTGATCTGAGTGCAGCCTTGAGTGGTCCCAAAGTTTTTCTTGACCAAATTGCTCTCTGTGGAAAACACAGCCCAAGACTGTGTATCAAAAGGACTCGTATTTTTAGAAGCTATTTATTTTTTTGAATTTCAGCTCTGCTAAATAACTCTGACTCTTCAGATGAATGAAGTTCAATTGGTGTCTCATCATAGACGACTGCTGTTATAGTATCCAACATATGATTTTTACATCGCGTCTCTGTCGTTGCCAGGTGCTGACCTGCAGGTGTGCCAAACCAAAGGCCCGACCTGCTGTTCCAAAAAGATGGAGGAGCGATATCAGGTAGCGGCTCGCAGCAACATAGAGTCTGGCCTGCAGGTTGTCAGTGCCCAACTCAAACGTCTCATTATCCAGAACGCAGCCATTTTCCAAGGTAAGAACATGAAACTTGTTTAACACTCGTTGGCTCTTAAACACAAATACGAGTTGTTTAAGTGACTTAACATGTAGTGCGGCTCGAGGTGGCAGACATGTTGCCCCTGGGATTGGAGCGCGTTCACAGCTGTGTTATTCAGTGTGAAAAACAGCTGCAGTCCAGACAAGACTCAAGATAGTCAATAAAAGAACCCTTCATTTGGTAGAACTGCTACTGTGATTCTATATAAAAAATACTATGCTACCGTAATTTCCGGACTATAAGCCGCTACTTTTCCCCCTCGTTCTGGTCCCTGCGGCTTATACAAGGGTGCGGCTTATTTACGGCCTGTTCTTCTCCGACACCGACGAAGAGGATTTCGGTGGTTTTAGTACGCAGGAGGAAGACGATGACACAATGATTAAAGACTGACTTTTCATATACCGGTAGGCTGGTTATTTTGATAACGTACAGGCGAGCACTTTGTATTACTTTGCACCGTTGTATTATTTGTACTCTGCACGAATGCTGTTTCGCCATGTCAAAGATGTGAAAGTTTGATTGAATGATTGAAAGATTTATTGTTAATAAATGGGACGCTTTGCGTTCCCAAACAGTCATCTCTGTCCCGACAATCCCCTCCGTGGTAGCAGGAACCCCTATATACTACGGTAATTACACATCAAAACCCTGCGGCTTATAGTCGGGTGCGGCTTATATATGGAGCAATCTGTATTTTCCCCTAAATTTAGCTGGTGCGGCTTATAGTCAGGTGCGGCTTATAGTCCGGAAATTACAGTATTTATAAGAGCAGCCAACTGTTGAAAACACATTTTCAGTGGTCTAAATGTGCAGTCAAAGTATTTTCATCACAGTAAAAGTACACTTTGCACATTCTTAGACCGCAGCAGTATCTATATCTAATGCCAGTGTATTTATACTTTACCATATGCAATATTCAGTGTCGAAGTTTGTACAAGGTTTCTTGAACACTGCAGTTATTTGCTATGGGAGGCAAAGGTGATACTTAAAACATAGCTTTGTCTGATGCTGCCAGTAAAATATTTATCATATTTTTAAATTTCTTCTATCAAGTCATCCTGGTTCTCAACATTTAGCACTGTGTGTCAATGCATAAAGGTGAGCTTTAAAGACGTAACGTCTGTGTTGAGTGAAAAGCGTAAGATGCTCAGTTTACCGCCATCAGAAGGAAGGAACCATTTTGTATTTTTGCAAGTGGTAGTAGTGTTACACATACCTAATTTGATTCAAAACAATCGTATTATTGAACTTTGTCAGCAAAATCTCTTAACTTTTATAACGTCGTATTTTTATTATTTTATATGTTCTCATTTTTATAACGTTGTATTTTTATAACGTTGTAGTTTTATAAATTTTTAAATGAAAGAAAGAAAATCTTCAAGTCTTTACAAAAGCCCAGGCCATGATCATGTGGCCCTCGAAGTGGTTGTGGCTGTAAACAACCACATAGTGTTGCTGCGACAGGCCGACTCTGCTGACAAATTTAACATACTTCTTTTTGTCGCTTCCCTGCTAATATGCCAAACAATTTGTGTGTTCGTTGTCTTATGTCATTTTGGATTCAAATTAAAAGGAACTTTTCAGAACTCTCCAAAATAGCATTAAAGACATTGTTGCTGTTCCCGTTATGTCCAGGTTTGTAGTGATGGTTAGTCAGAGTTTAATTTGTGGTTTTGATTTGCTGTTGCGCCTGTTTGTTTCATACATCAACAATCACCAATAAATTATTGCATAACTGGACAAAAATGGGTGATCCAGGCAACATTTTTACTCCAGTAATTTAAGTATGTATCCTTAATGTTTTTGATCGCCTTACTTATTTGAACTTATTTGATTTCCATTCATTATTATCCCCAATACGGGCAGCACGGTGGCACAGGGGTTACTGCGTCTGCCTCACAATACAAATGTCCTGGGTTTGATCCTGTGCTCGGGATCTTTCTGTGTGGAGTTTGCACATCCTCCCCGTGACTGCGTGGGTTCCCTCCCGGTACTCTGGCTTCCTCCCACTTTCAAAGACATGCACCTGGGGATAAGTTGATTGGCAACACTGAATTGGCCCTAGTGTGTGAATGTTGTCTGTCTATCTGTGTTGGCCCTGCGATGAGGTGGCGACTTGTCCAGGGTGTACCCCGCCTTCCGCCCGATTGTAGCTGAGATAGGCTCCAGCGCCCCCCGCGATCCCGAATGGAATAAGTGGTAGAAAATGGATGGATGGATGGATTATCCCCATTACTGATTAATATTTTTTAATTCCGATCACAAATTCTGATACTATATTTATTTTTAGTCCCCTGACTGACAAGTGGCTAACAGGTAATTATGTAACTCCATACAGTGTGGAGTTGCTGCTCTAACTTGATAATAATCACCTCCATTACAGCAAATAAACTGCATTTCTTAGTATCTTAAAGGGGACCTGCATTTATATTATTATTTTTTATTTGGCCCATCATTCCCAATTCCTATGTAGGACAAGAACACATGTCACACATATGCCAACGATACTCCATTTACATTTTGTGACATGTATATTAACCAAGTTTTAGCGATATCGTTACTATAAGCACTAACATTAAGGATTTATTTTTAGAGGCACTTTGATCACAGAGAGGTAACTATCTTATGCTGCTATATTGACATCAATATCTGGGGAGCTGCTCTCTCGTTAATTCTAGATTATAAATTGCGTGTCTCACCTCATGGATTGTGGAAAATTGTAGCCATAAACCTCAACCGAGAAGTTGGTCAACTTAGACCAGGAGATGGCAAGAAAGACAGAAAAAGACACTCATTATTTATTTTTTTAACCCTTTGCATATTCTTAATCTAAACGGGAATATATGAACATCCCATTTTATTATGTTTGTTGGCTCTCAAGTCTGCATGTGTAGTAGTGTTGTTGTCAAAGGAAAAAGTGAACGATGAGATGTGTCTATTAAATTAATGCGCCGCTGTATGCCTAAAATGAGCAAAACACGTAAATATTACATATTATAAATGTGCCTGTTACTACATTACATATATACTTACTAGGGCTGTGAATCTTTGGATGTCCCACGATTCGATTCAATATCGATTCTTGGGATCACGATTCGATTCAAAATCGATTTTTTTTCAATTCAACACGATTCTCGATTCAAAAACGATTTTTCCCGATTCAAAAGGATTCTCTATTCATTCAATACATAGGATTTCAGCAGGATCTACCCCAGTATGCTGACATGCAAGCAGAGTAGTAGCTTTTATAATTGTAAAGGACAATGTTTTATCAACTGATTGCAATAATGTAAATTTGTTTTAACTATTAAATGAACCAAAAATATGACTTATTTTATCTTTGTGAAAATATTGGACACAGTGTGTTGTCAAGCTTATGAGATGCGATGCAAGTGTAAGCCACTGTGACACTATTGTTCTTTTTCAATTATTTTTTATAAATGTCTAATGATAATGTCAATGAGGGATTTTTAATCACTGCTATGTTGAAATTGTAAATAATATTGATACTGTTGTTGATAATCATTTTTGTTTCACTACTTTTTAGGGATGATGTTTGATAAGGAATTATCGAGTTCGAGCCTATTATCGAATCCTCTTATCGAACCGATTCCTTATCGATTCTCTTATCGAGTCCAGATAGGTTGTTGCATATGGAAAAAAACACACAATATTTGGTTTAACAAAAGCTCACTTTTATTATATAATAAAAAAATCAATTCTAATAAATAAATAAATATTGACTGTTACCCACCTAAAAAAATAAAATAAAATAAATAAATATTGACTGTTGTTACCCAAAGTATATTAAGTGGGATTTTTCAGAGAAACAAATATATACAGTAACACAAAAACAACCTGTCTCTGTGATCACAATAGGTGTATAAATAATAATATAGTGTTAAATAAAATCAGTCTTTTGGGCACAAAACTGAAAATAATACAGCTCTCCAAAAAGTGCACTTCTGCTGCTATTTGACATAACTGTTTGTTATGATGCTTTGACATTTTTGCACTTTATTTCTTTATTGAAAGAACATTCTATGAAGAGAAAAGTTCTTTGCAAATGTGGTTACAATGCTAATAAATGAAAAGTTAAAGCTAAAAAAAGAAATACACTTGATTGTGTTAACATTATTTCTTTATGGGGGGAAAATGTTATGAGCTAGAGAATATAACGACTACACGACCCAGCATGCAACGGGAGTTACGAGCATGCGCGGTAGCCCCGAAAAGTGTTGCATGTTGCCACGCTGTGAAAGTAAACGTCAAGAACTCAGCCAACACGCCTCGTCTGCATTATTTATAATTAGACAGACAACACATCTACAGTGTGATTTTGTTTTGTTTACAAGGAAAGAAAAACAAAAGTTAAAAAAGGGAGATATGTTGTATATATATGTATGTGCTGCGGTTGTTTTAAGAACGTTGCGACAGCTGCCGTAAAGGAGGTGCGTTGCTATGTTTCCGGTTGGTCGTAAAAGTGTTCGTCATGTGTTTTACCCTGATAAAATCTCTCAGTAAAGTTATTCGATGGATTATAGCTTTTGTTTTGAACTTTATGACACCTTGGAGCGCTTTTTCCCGTCCATTGTTTTCCTGCTTTCGCTATCTGCGCCTAATGACTGAGCTACGTGACGTCATTTATTGTGATGTCCCAAGGAGCATTTCTGGTCGGGACGGGATACGAATAAAGAATCAACTCTTTTCCTTTACTATAGTGGTCTCGATAACGGGTACCGGTTCTCAAAAAGGGATTCGAGTCAGAGGACTCGGTTCTTTTCTTATCAAACAACCGGGAAAACCGGTTTCGAGTATCATCCCTACTACTTTTGGTTTGTTCTGTGTCGTGTTTGTGTCTCCTCTCAATTGCTCTGTTTATTGCAGTTCTGAGTGTTGCTGGGTCGGGTTTGGTTTTGGAATTAGATTTCATTGTTATGGTATTGCTGTGTATTGTTTTGTTGGATGGATTAATTAAAAAAAATACAAATAAAAATATTTTTTTTTTAAATAAATAAATAATTTAAAAAAATATATCGATTTTTTAAAAATGAGAATCGATTCTGAATCGCACAAAGTGAGAATCGCAATTTGAATTTGATTCAATTTTTTCCCACACCCCTAATACTTAGTTTGTATATAAAACGTTGGAGGGGTTTGGATGTTTTTTTTGGACGCTTTACAGGCGGAATAGAGCGTCTCCTATTGACTCCATTTTTCGCTGACATTTTCCAACGTTTATTTACGATTTAGAATGCATTAAAAAAAAAGAAAAATGTGTTCTTGTCTTACATAGAGGTTCTGAATGATCGGAAAAACTTAAAAAAAAAAAAAGTGCAGTTCCACTTTAAGTATCATTATCATGTATTATTATCACTGGAGGAGGAGGCTAAATGTGTTGCACATTGAGGACAAGCCAGGAGCAGGCATGGTAATAAACTAGCTTGAAACAACAGAAGAAATAAGTGCTTAGTAAAGTTTAAGAAGTGTAGATGGAAGAACGTTACAGCAGAAAATAAGCAACTATTTTCAGGAAATGAACAAGTAGAATACAAGTTTGAGAGAGGATAGTATAACAAGTGTTGGTGTGTCAGCGTTGTTACAGTCAGTAAATGGCATGTTAGAAGAGGGCGGACCGATCCATACATTGGTGGTGTCGATACCAAGTGTATGAGAGATTAAATGGATTTGATTTGTTGCTTTTGTTAATATTTACAAACTCAGGGAATAATTCCCTGGGCACAGGAGGACTTTGAGGGCAAAAACCAAATAATTTAAATTAGTAGATAGTTTTTGATTTTTTTTGTTATTGTGTAATATTGACTTTTATCTGCTCAAACATTTGTTTATAACTAAAAGAGAATAAGGACATAGTTTAAATATTGTGTAGAGGAGTTTGCGTGTCCCAATGATCCGAGGAGCAGTGTTGTTTGGCTTCTATGCCCCCTGGTAGGGTCTCCCAAGACAAACAGGTCCTAGGTGAGGGATCAGACAAAGAGCAGCTCGAAGACCTTTATGAAGAAGAAACAACGAGGACTCAGATTTCCCTCGCCCGGATGCGGGTCACCGGGCCCCCCTTCTGGAGCCAGGCCCGTAGGTGGGGCTCAATGGCGAGCCCTCCCATGGGGCCCGGGCCGGGCGCAGCCTGAAGAGGCAACGTGGGTCTCCCCACTAACCCTTATTTACATACCAAGTCCTCCTTCAGACCAAGCCCCCTTCAACTACATTTTCGCCCATCAGCCATGTTGTAGTTTTTAGCGCTAGTCTACTGATGGATATAGATTAGAATTATACGTCATGTGCATGTATGAGCCAACAAGAAGATAGAGAAAAATAAGGAACTTATTGACTACAACTTTGGACTACAAGAGAATACAAATAGTGGAGTCATGCAAAGCTCTACGACATATTGCGATATCCGCTGACGTAACTAAGGCAATATACGTCACTAGAGTCATGAATTCCAAGCCGCTCATTTGGCAAGATTGTTTTAAAAATAACTCTGCTATGCCTCCATAGTATGATTATACATTAGCGGGACTTATGGAGATCCTAAATACACGAAAACAATTACTAACAGGTAAGAAAAGTTGGTTTTGCATAATAGGAGCCCTTTAATGACGTCACAATGTAGCCAGACTGCAAAACCCCGTGGATAGAGTCATCCAAAACTGCTTACAAACTCATGCCGAAAGGCATGACCCTTATTAATTGACGCTTGGTCATAGATTAACACGAGTATCCAATATTGCAAAAACATTTATAATTCATAAAGATGGAATTCATCTCGGTGCCCTTTTAATAACTAATGTATTTTAATTTTAGAATATTGCTGGGGATAATTAAACAATGAGCCCTTGGGCCACAGTTTAGAAACCCTTGCCTGTGTGTCTTTTGTGTTTTGCAAAGTTTTTCCCAAAAACTCTGACAACAGAATTTGGCCAAAAACAAATGGAGATATTATTGCTTGTTCATTTGGTGTGTTTGGCCCACTACATCTCAAACTACTTCCTTAACGTAAATTACCACCATAACCGTAACACCAGAGGAAGCTCCACTAACCACGTTAAACCCAGATTCCGATCTAACAAAGGTCTTAACTCATTCTCTTTCTATGCCACATCAATGTGCAATGCGCTCCCAACAGGTGTAAAAGAAAGGGCATCTCTATCCTCCTTCAAAACCGCACTAAAGGAACACCTCCAGGCAACTTCAACCCTAAACTAACACCCTCCCTTCCACATCATACCTCTTCGGATTGTAAATAATCAAATGTAAATAATCAAATGGAGACACTTTTTCTTGTACTTTCTGATCTCTCTCTCTGTGTCCACTACCTGCTGTACATATCCTACCAAGTCAGTCCTACACTGTTCCAATGTCCATTTCTCTGATGATGCAATTGTTGATGACTGAAGTGCCGATACCAACCAATCCTAACCAATGCTAATCCTAACCCCCCCCTCCATATCCCACACCCCGGATTGTAAATAATGTAAATAGTTCATTGTATATACTCTGATGATTATCTTGTGTGATGACTGTATTATGAAAATAGTATATATCTGTATCATGAATCAATTTAAGTGGACCCCGACTTAAACAAGTTGAAAAACTTATTCGGGTGTTACCATTTAGTGGTAAATTGTACGGAATATGTACTTCACTGTGCAATCTACTAATAAAAGTTTCAATCAATCAATCAAAACTAGGTGATGGCAGAAAGACTTCTTTTGATTTCTACACATTTGTAATCCCTTAAAATATACTGTAGGTCAAACAAATCCATGGCAACAAACTTCTCTGGGTTTTCACCCCCATGCCATGGCTATGACTCTCTTTGCCGTCATAAAACTGGACTCACTGGGCTGACTTTAATGTGAACACATTGGCCTGACATGGCAATTAAAACATGGCTCTAAAGGCGACTGTGGGCTTTGCTTGTCTACAGCTAACAACGTTAGAGACCGCTGCACTTTCCTACAAAGGGTTCAATACTAATTGGTTTAGCAAAGGGCCGCAGAGAACTCCCAAAACATTGGAATCCTTTTAACGTCCTGGTCTTATCCGTCTCCCTCTGCTTTATCTCCGACCCTGTCATCCTCTCTCTCCATCTGTGTCTCGCCCAATCTGTTTGACGGTCTCCCTCTCTCTTCATGTGTTCATGCTGTCAGTATTGGGAATCAAATGCCTTCTTTGCAATCTTCTTTGCTCTTCTCTGGGTTCTGCTCTTCACCACTCGCTCCGAGCACGGATCAAAGTGCCTGCATCCCCCTACTCCACACCTGCTCCTCTCACTTTTCCCCAAGCTTAACTTTGTTCTTGTAGTCGAACTCTCCGAACAACAATGACAACATAGCTTTCTCTTTAAACAGTAGGCATCACTTCAAGATAAGATCAATAGCAGGAAATAGGTAAGATGTTAGGACTTTTTAATGGTGCGTGTCTCTCCCGCAGAATGCATTGTTTGCTATTTGACAAACCAATGAGCCCTGGTTGATATCTTGATGGCACACTGAGCTAATAATGTGCGATGAAATCATTGCAGCGCCCACTCTGATTTGTGATGGACTCAAATTTCATTTTGATTCACATTAGCGAGATCATAACATCAGCTTCCCCCGCGTGCCATGATTGCCTCACTGGTAATGGCCCGATGCTTTCAATTTAGCTCCGAATGAGAATCTGCAAACCTGTGCTGGATGCTCTTTAATACTTAAAATGGGAAGCCAGTCTTGCACATGCTGGGAATTTAATTTGGTAAACGAATCATGACTATTTTGGGAGAGTGTATCAGTACATAACATGACACAAAGTCATAGCAGAGGGCAGTGAAAAGTTATTCAACAATGTTTAAATGACAGATTGATTGGCAATTTACTTACATTTTATTTTGAGACTGGCGGATTAAAATAAGATGTACAGTAAATTATTTTACAACCTGTTCTGATTGATAGTCCACAGTTACAGAATGTTTAGCAGGCTGAATTTTAAATTTTTATTATTAAATAGAAAAAGTTAAAACATTGTCATGCAGAGGTATGTGTGATGATCTGTTACTTCATTTCTGTTTGTGCTTTTTTGTTTTGTGTTTATTTCCTATCAGTGCTTTTATTTTGGTTCGATTTCCTGCTTGTCCTGCTGAGCGATGTTTCCCCCTCACCTGCTGCTGGTTGGCAGTCGGGCCACACCTGGTGCTAATCAGCAGGCTTCTATTTATGCCTGCCTCGCCTGCTCCTCAGGGCTTGAGGATTGCTTATGTTTTGAGAACCGCTGTATGCACGACTGCTTCCCTCTCTGTTTAAATACATTAAAATGGTCTTACCTGCTGGTTGTTCTCCTGGTTCCTGCATCTTGGGGTCACAAATACAGCAGCCATGCGAGTTCCTAACAGTATGCATACCATTAACTCGTACAACATGTAATGTACAGAATACCAGAAACATTTATTCAGGTAGAAATATCACATTTTACAATACGCAAAACCTGAACTGTGTCCCGACGTGGTCGAGTTGTATGGCCGGACAGCGAGGCTTTTTATGCCATCATTTTCGGCTCTTCCCCTACAGGAAGCAAGCCTCCATACCCGATCGCGGAAACGCCCGCTTCATTACTCGACACACGCCTCGAAGCCTCGAAGCCTCGAAGCCTCGAAGCCTCGAAGCCTCGAAGCCTCGAAGCCTCGAAGCCTCAGCACATCTCGTTACATCCCTAGATTAAGAACACTACCACCACCTGCAGGATACGTACGCACCGGCCGCTGTCCTACTGCGTTCGTATTCTTCACCTGGCATGGCCTATCGGGTTCTCAAGATGGCACGTGGCATCCCCTAGACCAGGGGGCGGCAACCCAAAATGTTGAATGAGCCATATTGGACCAAAAATACAAAAAAACATCTGTCTGCAGCTGCAAAAAATTAAAAGCCTTATATTAACCTTATAATGAAGGCAACACATGATGTTGAAATGTAATATTTCTTCTACACATTTTAACAAAATTGGAAAACATTAGTAAAAAGGAGGCTTCTCAGAGGGTGAGATTACTCCTGGAAATTACTGGTTTAGAATGGCCAAAGGTATAGATGTGTGTGTCCAAGTTAAAGGAAACTGCAGGCTGTCTTCTTCTAATGGATTTACTACAATCTTTGCAAGCTGGGTAAAGTTTGCTGTGGTCTACAACGGCACACAAACAACTATCAGAAAGGCAGCCAATATTACATACAGATAATATGTCACGAGACATGCAAATATAAATTAAATACACAGAGGACACAAGTAAAGGAAGCTAAATGAGCTCAATTATACCTACAAATTAGGCATAATGATGCAATATGTACATACAGCTCGCCCAAATAGTTCGTTAGCATCGATTAGCTTGCAGCCATGCAGTGACCAAATATGCCTGATTAGCACTGACTTGTTAGTCAATAACATCAACAAAGCTCACTTGAGTCACACGCACAGCATAAAACTTTGGTGGACAAAATGAGACTAAGAAAGAGTGGGATAAAACACGTCTTACACTGGCAGCGTCGGAGAAAGCTGTACGTGTAAACAAACTACGGTGCGTTCAAGGTCTGCCAAAATTAAGACAAAATGGCGCTCGCCAAAGACTCATCGATGAAGCATGTTTATTATAAAGAGTGGGATTTGTAACAATTAGAAAGGTTTGCGTTATGATTGTCCTCATGCAGAAACCATATAAATTATTTTTTTCCACCACCCTTTTCCATTTTCATACAGCTCTAAAGAGCAGCATGCGGTTCTAAAGCCGCAATTTAGCTACCCCTGCCCTAGACACACTACTGCAAAGAAACCTTCTTAAAAAAATTTTTTTTTTTACTTTGAATACAAATTAACACAAAAAAATCATAAAACATTTTGCAAATGTTGTCAAATAGTTATTATAATAATTATTTACCTTCAAAGCCAGGTGGAGTCTCAGGCAGTTAGAATTTACTACATGTACCCAAAAGAATGTGTTTTATTCCCCCAAAAAGTATTTGTCCACCTCAACAAAGCAGGATATGATATCATTAATCATCCAGAGGGAGAAGTCAGGCCTGTATTGGCCTTTCAAAGCCATGTTGTGCCTCTTTGCGTCATTTGTTCTCTTGATAGCATTGTTTGCTTACCTTGTACTTCTCTTCCTCTGCAATCAAACACCTGTTCATGCTTTTAATGACTGATGAAAGCCTATTTTATATGCTTGTTAGCCATTCATTCCATTGAATTATTATATCTAAAATAGAAAAGAAAAAACTTATGTTTTTATTACTCTATAAAATAATTGTGAAAAAAAAATCTCTCTTTCAAATGGAAAAAAAACAATTGGTCAAATGAATGCGATTGACTGTAAACATTTTCAAACTTATAAATTGAGTAAAATAGTATTTTCTGCCTTAAAACACATTCATCATACTAAACCAGCTAAATAAAAAAATGTGTATGTTGTTGAACATGATTCATATTCCATTCGCACACTTGGATCAGTTTTCAGAATGAGTTTGACGGCACAGCATCTTTGCTTTGAAGCTTCGTTCCAGATTTTTGTTTGTGATGCAATCATTCAGCCTTTGCCACCTCGTCCTCCCCACCGTTGAGCCTTCCTCCTCCCGTTTGACTGCTTTGTTTAATGCAAAATAATCCAAATCCATCTTCAGGCTCCATGTTGGATTGGCACCTCTAAATGTTGGAAAAACTGCCATTAATACCCCAAAAACAGATGAAAACCCATTTTTAAAAAACAAAAAAGAGTTTTTAAATATTACATTCTCTTAAAAAGCATTTTGTCTATCGGAGGCAGTATCTGTGTGACACATCCGCAGACCACAATGCTGTCGGCTGACTTTCATCACAGTCCAACGCTCACAGTCTGACCCTCAGGGCAGACACACTCCAGTCCAAAGAGCAAACCCAATTAATAAACATGAGACGCCAGAACTGTTATAATGTCGAGCACGGATGTGTGAGAGTGTGAGTGTGATATCTGCTAAAGTGGGGCAGCCAGGCCCGGGCTTCCGGATCCAGTCCCTCACAGCCTGGATCAAACAGGTCAGGGCATGGAGGATTTAGGGTGCACTTAGATGTGTGTAAAACGTGTGTTTATGTGGGTTGTGCATAGTATCTAAGCGTTTGTACCACAGCTTGTCATTCCAGTCTTATCCAAATGTGTATTTTTGATACTCGGGGTGTATTTAAATTGAGTTTGGGGAGGGACACGTTTCTGCTGGTCACAGTAATTTCACTGGAGAAACGCTATCAAGATCCTTATCTTGAGCAACACACAGACACAATCGTTCTGTGCTCCAACACTGATGAATGGAGGTTCCCAAGTCTGCCTTTTCTGGAAAATTGCATAGCGTGTGCAGACGGGGACAATGTTTTCAGTCAAAGTGTTTGTTGCGGGTGGCTGGTCTCGGATCATCTTGAAGGTGAAGATGCTGACTGTGGAGGTCCTGCAGGGGCTGGTCTATGGTCTGCATTGGATGCAGCTCTGGTGGACATTCTTGCGGTCAACATGTCCATTGCACGCTCCCCCAACACATATGTGGTATTGTGCTGTGTGATAATAATTTTATAGTGACCTTTTATATTGGCCAACCTAAGGCACACCTGTAAAATAATCATGCTATCCAATCAGCGTCGTGATATGCCACACCTGTGAGATGAATACATTTACACACATTTGTCAACAATATTTTTGAGAGGAATAGACTTTGTGTACATTAGGGTTGTACTGATAAAGTACTAATAAAGTACCGCGGTACTCATGAAATAAAAACGATACTATACTGCTTCTGAAAAATACCGGGTTTTTTTTACGGGCATGATGGCGCGATTGTCACGGCGTGACATTGCTGGTTTTACGAGCAGAGGAGCATATTCAGCAGCACACACGCACGGAGTACTTACAAGCAGACACGATGTGTAGACAGAAAGCGGGAATGGACGCATTTTGGTTTAGAAACTAACGATAAAGGTGAAGCTATAACACAGAAACGTTGCTTAGCAAGAGGTGCTTTAAAACATGACTAGCTAGCTCGCGGCTAACATCCATCCGCAGTCGGCAGCGTTTTAGATACTTCTAAATCACTAATCCTCACCTCCATGGCGACAAACAAAGTACGTTTCTTAAAAGTATCATCCCTGCAGGACGAGGAATAGCTAAACATGATTCACTGCACACCGTAGGAGGATACAATAGCTCAGTGTTTTTCAACCTTTTTTGAGCCAAGGCACATTTTTTGCGTTGAAAAAATCCGGAGGCACACCACCAGCAGAAATCATTAAAAAACAAAACTCAGTTGACAGTAAAAAGTCGTTGTCGCAATTGTTGGATATGACTTTGAACCATAACCAACCATGAATCAATATAGCTCTTGTCTCAAAGTAGGTGTACTGTCACGACCTGTCACATCACGCTGTGACTTATTTTGAGTTTTTTACTGTGTTCATTTGTGTAGTGTTTTAGTTCTTGTCTTGTGCTCCTATTTTGGTGGCTTTTTCTCTTTTTTGGTATTTTCCTGTAGCAGTTTCATGTCTTCTTTTGAGCGATATTTCCCGCTTTGTACTTTGTTTTAGCAATCAAGAATATTACAGTTGTTTTTATCCTTCTTTGTGGGGACATTGTTGATTGTCATGTCATGTTCGGATGTACATTGTGGACGCCGTCTTTGCTTCACTGTAAGTCTTTGCTGTCGTCCAGCATTCTGTTTTTGTTTACTTTGTAGCCAATTCAGTTTTAGTTTCGTTCTGCATAGCCTTCCCTAAGCTTCAATGCTTTTTCTTAGAGGCACTTACCTTTTGTTTATTTTTGGTTCAAGCATTAGACACCTTTTTACCTGCACCCTGCCTCCCGCTGTTTCCGACATCTACAAAGCAATTAGCTATCGGCTGCCACCTACTGATATGGAAGAGTATTACACGGTTACTCTGCCGAGCTCTAAACAGCACCGACACTCAACAACAACACATAATTTGCAGACTATAATTACTGGTTTGCAAAATGTTTTTTTACCCAAATAGGTGAAAATAGATGATCTCCCACGGCACACCAGACTGTATCTCGGGCACAGTGGTTGAAAAACACTGCAATAGCTAACCACTAACAACAAGCTGGCGCGCCTCAGTGTAAACAAATGCCACGGGTGCATCTAAACCTGATATCCACTGTAATGATACCAAGTACAAGAGCGGATCTAGTCAATACTACAATGACATCAATACTTTTTATCCTCACAAAATCTTTTTTCCTTTTTTTAAAATGTATATTATGTTTATAAACTCAGGAAATATGTACCTGGACACATGAGGACTTTGAATATGACCAATGTATGATTTTTAAACTACTTGGTATCGGATCGATACCCAAATTAGTGGTATCATCCGAAACTAATGTAAAGCATCCGAACAACAGACAAATAAGTGGTTATTACATTTTAACACAAGTTTAGATGGAACATGTTATAACAGAAAAGAATGAGACATTAACAGTAAATGTACAAGTAGGTTAATAATCAATTTTCTACCGCTTGTCCCTCACAATTTTGACAAAGTAGTAGAATGAGAAATGACACAATATGTTACTGCATACGTCGGCAGCCAAATTAAGAGCCTTTGTTTGCTTACTAACTACTAAAAGACATGTTGTCTTGTATGTTCACTATTTTATTTAAGGCCAAAATTGTTCTTCGATTGCAATAAGAAACGTATAATTAATGTACTGTAAATTTCTTTGTTAAAATAAAGCAAATATTGCCATTTTTTGTGGTCCCCTGTTATTTCAAAAAGTATCTAAATACATTTTGGTACCAGTACCAAAATATTGATATAGGAACAAACCCTAGTGTACATAGAAAATGTTTTAGAGCTGTGGAGGTCAGCTTATGAAAAATGGAAACAAAAAAAACATGTGGTGTAAATGCAGCCTTAATATGAGTGATGAGGATTTGGATCTTCTAGCAAGTGTTCCAAAGCCCGCTGCAGGACTATTTGCGGCCCTCGTATTATTTTATTGGCCAGCAACTGATACAATTAAAAATGGCCTGTATCAAAATATGACGAAGGAGAATTAGGGCTACACAAAAAGAATAGAATATAAAAAAGGTTACAAGAAGTAATGAGAAAAAAGCTATCATACTACTGTAATCCACTGACAAGTATGCTTTTTTATTCATGCTAGTTAACTCTTTAGCATGTTTTGTGAAATAGATTTGTGTGCATTTGCTGAACAAAGAAGAATATCAAAGTATTGTGAGGTGGCGACTTGTCCAGGGTGTACCCCGCCTTCCGCCCGATTGTAGCTGAGATAGGCTCCAGCGCCCCCGCGACCCCGAAGGGAATAAGCGGTAGAAAATGGATGGATGGATGGATGTATTTTTTTTTTAACATTACATCTGTGGCCCGTGTTCAAAACTTAACAAACTCTGCATTAACTATAATGATATACACACTGAACGGAATTGTGAAGTGTCCTTGAGTATTTTCATTCCTAGCGGCTAGCACATTAGCATCTCATTATTGGTTTCATACATTCGATGGACTTTGCTTCCTTTGTAATTACTGCAAGTGCAAAAGAAATTAGAATGGCAGCCCCCTTGTGGCCGGTTGCCCTTGAGAGGAGTTTGCCCTCATTTGTATCGGTTAATGCTGAGTGGACGTTTGCGGTGACAGTATCCCAAACGAGACGTAACAGGAGGTGAAGAAGCCCCCAGCAGCCCATAATCCAAATCGCACCTTCAGTGCCCTCTGCGTTCCTTCCTTAAATCTGTCTCGTTAGCCGCCCGTTTGACCATAAATGCTGCAGGCTGGCCCCAGCAAGCCTGGCCTCCGTTCTTCAGTTATCCCTTCCCTTGCTTCCACTGTGCAATCATTCTGTGCACTAGTTTCCCCTCAGTGATCCAATAACAATGAAGACTGGTGAAGTGTACTGTATGCATGCTGCGAGAACTTGTTTACTTGCTGCCTCGGGCCAATCTAATAACTTAACGACGTGGAGAGGCACTTTCCTCGTGTCCAATGGGCTCCTTGGAGCATCATTTAGCAGACACGTTGGTGTACACCAACCATTACCACATCTTCTTCCATCAACCCGCATTTACGCTTCAACGTAACAGCCGTTAAGTGGGTGTGATCATCATGCATATCACGTATTACCTTGTCCTTTCTTGCACTTTGCCGGCAGTCTGTTGAACGACGTAATACTTCAGGTATTTATGCAGAGTGTGCTCGTTCTTTTCTTTTCTTTTTTTTTTTTTGCGCCTTTGCTTGTAGCTCAGAGGAGCCACCAAGGAGCGTGTTTCTGTGCCGTCAATTGCCTCAGAGAACATTTGCGAGTGCGTGAGTGTGAGGAATAAAACAAAAATTCCCAGTGCAGAAAATACACCTGTGAATTTACCCCGACTGTGGTTTCCTCTCATTATTCGTCTGCTGAGAGTCAAACATTCGACTTCATCTGCCTTGTGTCCCCTGAGGAAGACGCAAAATAGATGCAGTTTGTCACTCGATTAGGATGAAATGCTCTGCACATATACCAAAAATAATGCGTTTTGTTGAGCTCATTCCAATAAAAGGGTGTTAACTTGATCAACAGCAGTTTATATTATGTAACTTTTGTTTATTTCTCAAACTGCTTGACTTCTTGCTATACGCTAATTCATAGGCACATATTGTCTGCTGTAATAAAATCATCTGTGGTTTACTATTCATCGTTAATATATATAAGTGACAATACAATGTAATAGCAACACAAGCAGTGACATATAACAGTCATAAAGGGGAACTGAACTTTTTTTGGAATTTTGTCTGTTATTCACAATCATTATGAAAGACATGAAGACGGATGGATTTCTTTTTTTAATGCATTCTAAATATTAAACAAACGTAAATAAAAGTCCGCTGCCAGCGGAGCCAATGGGAGCTCCACTATTCTGCCCATAAAATACGGTAAATAACCATTCAAAAAGCGCCAACAATACTCCATTTACATTTCATGGCTGTAATATTAACCAAGTATTAGTGATATTATTATATGCGCTAACACAAACTATTTATAGCAGCGATGTGATCACTTCCGGGTGTCCCCCTATGTTTACATCATCGAGTGGTCTGCTGCTTCCTCATTTCGTTGCTCCCTGTAAGTTTATTGTAGATCATAAATAATGCCACTCACCTGAAAAGCAGATGGCTGAGGATATAATCCAACAAGTTGGGACACTTTGACTGCCATTTAGGACCTGGAACTGGCGAGAATGGCACGAAAAGCCCTTGTTTCCCCCGGCTCCCCACCCTGTTTCTTCGCGAGGATTATGACACATTCTTCATCTAAATAAATGATAAATGATAAATGGGTTATACTTGTATAGTGCTTTTCTACCTTCACGGTACTCAAAGCGCTTTGACAGTATCTCCACATTCACCCATTCACACACACATTCACACACTGGGACTATATGAACATCCCAGCAGTCAGCATCCTAATGACAGCTGACCTTGTACTGTAAGTGATGTTTTACTATGTTTGTTGGCTCTCGCTCAAAGTCTGCAGTGAGCAGAAATCAGTGATGAAGAAAAAAACAAAAACAAACGTAATGAGTTTTTGAAATGAAATGATCAAAATACATAAATATTTAATGTTATTATATATGTGCTTGTTACTACATTACATATATACTTACATCATGTATATAAACCCTAATGGAGGTGTTTGGATGTGTTTTAGGAGCTCTATAGGCAGAATTGAACGGCTGCCATAGGCTCCATTGTAAGCAGACTTTTCATTGAAGTAATTTAATATTTAGAAATGCATTAAAAAAATATCCATCCATCGTCATGCTTTTCATAATGATTGTGAACAAGAGGAAACATTCCAAAAAGTGTGCAGTTCCCCTTTAAGGACTAGATAGAACAACTCTCGTCTGACCAGAGCTTTCCTACTGAGTCCTTTTGCCTGCTCGGATGAGAGACACAACGCCTTGTAGATGAGAATATACACAGGAATATTGTTAGTTGTCCAAGTAGTAGTGGAAGTAAAAGTGGAGTATGTTGCGGGTCACATATACTAACCCTGACTTCAACATAGCTGAAACATGTCCAAATTCTTTAGTGGCCCTTAAAGGGTCAATGAAGGCCAATGCTGGACTGATGGAAGACACTCACACTGTAGGTCAGTATGCATTGGAGTAACTAGATTAAGTTTGATATAATGCTATTGTGGTGGATACATGGACAAGAGGTTTAACACCCAGGTGTGGGCGTGGTTCCTGTTGGGAGTTTAGGTTGGCAGTCAAAGAATAAAGATGTGTTTTGAGAGCAACTGTGCATTCCTTTTTATTACCACGCTATAATATAATAATAACAGACCGTATGGCGGCTCATTCATTTACACAAAGTTCACTTTTGTTATTCAGGACCCGGCCAAGGTGTAAGTGGGGAAGGATAGACGTGTACGGACACACAGATGCGGATGGTGTGGCTCTTGTTGGCATGGGACGATGTTTGGGGTTTCCTCTGCAGGGACAATGTGTTGTGTGGCTGTTTGTTTTGGCTGTTGGGAGAGGTGTAAGTGAGTTAGGGGATTTTGGTGTGTGTACAAATGTTTTTTGGGTGCATTGAGCAATGGAGGTGATGGCCGTGGCTGTTTGTTTGCGATGACTTTGTTTGGCTGTTTTGCTTTTTGTTTTAGGTTGCCTCTACACTAAGCCGGCTAAGGTTATACAGGATATAACCATACCTAACCTTATCCCTGTCCACACACACACACAATGACATCGTTTAAGACCCTCTGCCCCCTGCGGCGCAACGCGACCTAGTACGCATGCGCGGTAAATGGCAGACGAGCATATATTATGTCATAGTCACCTCTGACCTGCAAGCGTATCTGTGGAGGGGGGCGTGGCCTGCGGGCCTGCAGCGAAGCGGGGTGTGCCAGGACCAGCTTCGAGATCAGCGACAGGTGCGTAGATGGCCCACCTGGGCCTGCTTATCTAATCACCTGTCGCTATGTTAAAAGGCAGCAGCCGGGGAGGAGAGGAGAGTTGGAGTTGGAGCATGCGCAAGAGAGAGAGACAGCACAAAGACAATTGCTGAAAAGCACATTAGAGACACCATTATTGAAAAATAAAACAGTGTTGTAAACCAGAACGAGACTGTCATGTCAGTGCTTGGTGGTCCGAAGAACCCGGAGGGGAGAAACCTCCACAGTATCCTTACCCGGCAGTCTGGTATGTGAAGTATTTCAATGGAGCCTATTGGCACATTTCTTTTATCAGTAAACCTTGCTTGCCTCACCATCAGCAGCCGTTGAACAAGCCCTATTGTAGTGAATCACACCTGAGCCATCATACATGAATCATATCTTTAATGGACGTGTGGAAGTAAACAATGTGATGAAGAACATTTTACAACAATCAATCTAGGGATCGAGATATCTGATCAGGACACTCCTCACTCTTTTGCCTTCACCTTCATTGTCCATTCTTGCAATCCTGCCTGTGCTTGGAGGCTGAAATTGGTGGTCGTACTCGACGGCCGCAACCACTTCATGGCTTCACAGTAGTTATGGAGTACAAAACTAGACGTTATAATCAATAAATGATAAATGGGTTATACTTGTATTGCGCTTTTCTACCTTCAAGGTACTCAAAGCGCTTTGACAGTATTTCCACATTCACCCATTCACACACACATTCACACACTGATGGAGGGAGCTGCCATGCAAGGCGCTACCAACACCCATCAGGAGCAAGGGTGAAGTGTCTTGCCCAAGGACACAACGGACGTGACTAGCATTGTAGAAGGTGGGGATTGAACCCCAGTAACCAGCAACCCTCCAATTGCTGGCACGGCCACTCTACCAACTTCGCCACGCCGTCCCCGTTGAGTAATTGTTCGACATACATTGCAGACAATAACTGATACAGTCTGCTTTGCCAGTCCAAATGCATTCGCTGTTTTCCGTAGTACTCCCTCGTCGGCCAGGTAATACAAAGCACACTCTACCTTTTTTATCACATCCACTGGAGCCCACATTCTCGTTGTCTCACCTTTGACAAATGGACAAAGTTTTTCGCTAAGTCGAATCACAGCTGACCTGGACATTTGAAAGTTCTCTTGCCATTCCTCTGGCACAACACACTCGTTGAAAAACATATCCCAACAGGCTGCCGTTCTTCCAAGCCTTATCCAAAAAGTCGCTCAACATTGCTATGTTGCCGTCTGAGATGTGTTGTATCCAAAATAGCTGCAATCGCGCCTTTCCTTCTCTCAAGGTATTCATGTGTGATTTCTACAATCGTCTGTACATGTAGAAGAAGGAGAAACACGGGCATGTCTGGATGATTCGCCTCTTCTTTCTAGTGGTTACCTCCGAGTGGAAACCAGTTGTTTTGAAACTGGCTGTGGTGCGTTCTGATGTCACTTCCTCTCTGAACTCCGTTTATAAACGATCAATGAGTCCATACAGAGCCAAGAGCCTGAGATTTAAGAAATAGATGGCGTACTTACCCGTGTAAAAAAATATCCAAGGAGGGGATTCTTAAATGATGGGTTTGGTGGTTGACACAGGGTTTAGGCTAAATAGTTATTTGTTTAAGGAGTTATCTGGCTTAATGTAGACAGGGCCTTAGTCATGTGTATGTATGGATGAGTGTGTATATATGTATGTGTGTGTATATATAAGTATGCATGTGTAGATATATGTACATGTGTATGTATACAGTTGTGGTCAAAAGTTTACATACACTTGTTAAGAACAATGTCATGGCTGTCTTGAGTTTCCAATAATTTCTACAACTCTTATTTTTTTGTGATAGAGTGATTGGAGCACATACTTGTTGGTCACAAAAAACATTCATGAAGTTTGGTTCTTTATTATGGGTCTACTGAAAATGTGACCAAATCTGCTCGGTCAAAAGTATACATACAGCAATGTTAATATTTGGTTACATGTCCCTTAGCAAGTTTCACTGCAATAAGGCGCTTTTAATAGCCATTCACAAGCTTCTGGCAAGCTTCTGGTTGAATTTTTGACCACTTCTCTTGACAAAATTGGTGCAGTTCATCTACATTTGTTGGTTTCTTCAGCATTGTCCACAGGTTTAAGTCAGGACTTTGGGAAGGCCATTCCAAAACCTTAATTCTAGCCTGATTTAGCCATTCCTTTACCACTTTTGACGTGTGTTAGGAGTCATTGTCCTGTTGGAACACCAAACTGCGCCCAAGACCTAACCTGGGCTGCTGATTTTGGGTTGTCCTGAAGAATTTGGAGTTAATCCTCTTTTTTCATTGTCCCATTTACTCTCTGTAAAGCACCAGTTCCACTGGCAGCAAAACAGGCCCAGAGCATAATACTACCACAACCATGCTTGACGGTAGGATGGTGTTCCTTGGATTAAAGGCCTCACCTTTTCTCTTTCAAACATATTGCTGGGTAGTGTGGCCAAACAGCTACATTTTTGTTTCATCTGACATCACATGGACAAAGATAAGACCTTTTGGAGGACCTGCCAGGTGGCACGGTGGGCCCGCTTCTGGGGGTCCTGTCGCTGGCCGGCCTGGCTGCGTGGGGCCGGTGCTCCCTTGTTCTCTGGGTATCGCACCTGCTGTTATGGGTTGGGCTTTCTGGGTGGCTGTGGCCGTACTTTGGCTCCCAAACATACTGGGACACAAATACTGTATATTTGTGCATGATATTGTTAAGTGTATAAAGACATTTTTCGTCGTCCTGTGAATCATTTAACATTTTTACCTAGATATCACCTCGTGTTTATCAATTTTTGAATTTATTGTGAATGCTCTCATTTGTCATTTTTGGCTTCCCAAAAGCCTGTATTGTCCCTACAGGCTTTATGCAGGTTGCAAGCTCTTCTGTCTCCGCAGGAGGCCTCAGCTTCCTTTTGCAACAACAGGGGTGGCATGGTGTTTTGAAGAACTCATAATATACCTTTTTAATCACTGCGCCTTTTGATTTGACCACGCTCCCATCCAAACGTGACAGCTGTCTCTATGTTGATAACATTCCTCGCCAGCCAGCGCTGCATGGGGTGAATCATTCCGCTGTGACTCTCTAAAACCTTCAAAAGTGGGTATTACTAAAGAAAAGAGTGTCTTTATCGACATTCACTCTGGCCTGCGCGTCTAATGTGTGCTCTTAACAAAAGGAGTCTTCTTCACCGAGATAAAGGGAGTTTTAACCGTGCGCTTGCGTCCATCCTTTGTACATCTGTGGTGTGGAGGATTTTTTTTTTTTTTACAGCTACGCTTGTCTTCAAAATGAAGGGTAAATAAGACATTTTGATTTTTTTTATTAAAATGCCTGTGCATTACGAATGCCCATGAACTTTTCATGGAATTGAATGGCAATTTTACTCGTAGATAAATCTCCTTAAGGAACCCATTTGTGCTTTTCTAATCCCATACCAGACACCAGGCTGCAACAGATTTGCCTCATTAAATTCATTTATTCGCATAAAATTGTTTTTATTTTTTTTCAGTCTTTGTGTCACCATGACGGACTGTTTTTTCGCTGGGGAGAATGCGTGATTTCTGTTTATCTGTACAATTCCTACAGCACCTACCACACTGTGTACTTTATGCTGATGTGACCTAAAATTGTCATGAGTGGGTTTTTGGGGACAAGCCTAGCGCTTGGTGTTTGAGCCACGTTTTACTGATGCGCCCTGTTGCACGCTTCTCGAGCAGAATTTCATCATGGAGGGAAAACAAACAGTGTGCAGTGAGGATCAAAGTGTCATTTGAAATGCTCTCATCAAACTGAGCAGAAGGGACTGACAGCTCCTCCCATCTCCAGCTGAGAGAAGGAGGCTTTGTTTCATAGTCTGATGACAAGTTCATGAGATAGGATGGAGAACAGACAAGAGTGAATACCCCCGTACGTGCAACGAGCACATAATTTGCTTTAAATGAACCCCCTGTATCTCCATATGTCCTGTGAGATTTATTTTTGCTTCCAAATGGATACAAAACTACTTGCTGCATTGCCAAAAAGAGCTGACAAAACATAAAAGTCAAGATTTTAGGAAAAAATAAAATTTAAATCGTGAAATGATCTGTCCATGCAGCTAGTTAATTGTACTTGATAAGACATCCTAAATAAAAATTTGTATATCTTTTAAGATATAAATACGTATTTTATTCTGAAAACAAGCATTATTTAACATGTAATTCCTTAATTACGCATCCTCTGGATGTTGCAGAATCTTTACACAAGATTTATGTGCGGAAAACCAACATATCTTATTTGAATAGTTATTTTTTCAATGTAAACTTTTTTTTAAATAGAGTAAACACAATTATTCAAACAAACATGGGGTCTGGTTCAAATATAGAAATGAGGGTCTTTAATTTGACCTGCTGCTATACTCTGTCTCAAAGTGTTAACATGTGCTCAATGTTTCCTTACCATTATTGCTATGTTGTCTACAGTGTTGGGACTAACGCGTCAAAGTAACGCGTTACTGTAACGCCGTTAGTTTCGGCGGTAACTAGTAATCTAACGCGTTATTTTTTATATTCAGTAACTCAGTTACCGTTACTACATGATGCGTTACTGCGTTATTTTACGTTATTTTTTATGTAGTATCGGCTAGAAACTGAAGAAACTGAGGCGTACGTGCTTTCTGTGGGTGGGGGCGGGGGGGGACTCCCATACCGTAGTTGAGGAGCGCAGGGGAGACGTTCCTTCGGGGCTAACAACCTTCACTTTACCTGGAAGTGGTCTTTACAGCTGAGGGTGAATGACGAGGCCGGCGGTTTGTTGCAACTTTGTGACTTTATTGGACGCAGCCATCCAGCAAGCTAGAGAGAGCACCTGCAAGCACTCACTGTTGCCGCTCCCTCACTTCTCTCGCCCACTCACTCACTGACGTCCCTCACCCACATGCTGTCATATCTTAAAGGGCCACACACACACACACATAAACGCTACTATCATAACAACTAACAAGACATCAAGGCGAAGCCAAGAGTCGATTTTTTTAACAAGGAGAAATTCTCAATACTTTTCTTTTGTCGAGCACAAAGAAAATAACATTTTAGTTAAATGTAAGTTGTGTCTTGGATCAAAGATCCTATCTACTTCAAGTTCAAGTTAAAGTGCCATTATGTTGCAGCTATTTAAAATAGTTTTGTCGATTTGTTCTGGCCTGAAATAAATTGGCCTTTGAAACATATCTTTGTCTTTGTGTGTTGTATGTAGACCACATTGTTTGTGTGTTGTATGTAGACCACATTGTTTGTGTGTTGTATGTAGACCACATTGTTTGTGTGTTGTATGTAGACCACATTGTTTGTGTGTTGTATGTAGACCACATTGTTTGTGTGTTGTATGTAGACCACATTGCTTAGCAGAGTTCAGTGATGCAAATGCATGTCAAGTTGATCAACACATTGTATTATTCTCCAGTGCAATAACAGTACTGAAATGAAGGCTAAAGGGCATTCATGGGAGCTTTTAAAAAAGAAAAGAAAAAAAGATGTAACTAAATAGTTACTTTTCAAAGTAACGCATTACTTTTTGGTGTAAGTAACTGAGTTAGTAACTGAGTTACTTTTGAAATGAAGTAACTAGTAACTATAACTCATTACTGGTTTTCAGTAACTAACCCAACACTGGTTGTCTATTACCATTGTTGGTATATTCATTATTTCTACATTGTTGATACAAATTATTGTTACAGTGTAATAATTATTGTTACCTGTGGTAATGCCACTATGATACAACATCTGTATTATAATCCTTGAACAAAGTAAGAGTGAAACTCATGTGAATAATCACTGAATGGAGAACTGGGGGTGGGATTAAATAAATTATCTTCTTCCCACTCCCTTTCAGGCAAAACTGGACAATCATGCATACATACTATACATTTTGCACTATATTAATTTATATTATTATGTGTTGGCAACTTTGTACTTTTTTATGTCATTGCTGAAATAAATCAATAAATGAAAAAAAAAAGAAATAAGATTATGGTGTTAAGTAAATGACTACAAATAATGATATAGCTCTTAAAATTAGGGATATTTCTAGATTTTTTCAAAAAATCTTGGCAAGTGGCAACTGATTTGCAGTGTGCCAACATGCTGTGGGCTGAACTTATGCAGAATGAAGAACAGCATTTGTGTTCAGGGGTACCTTACACCTTACACGTAAACACGTATCGGTACACATGACCGTCTTCAGTGCTAATAATATGTAGAAGAATGTGTGGCAGTTTTGTATTGCTACACACACAGTACATATTCTGGTAATAGTTGTTACACATTACCACAGGTGAAACTGTATTTTTGATACATTTTGTGCATACGTTGTACGATCATTCAATCAACGTTTATTTATATAGCCCTTAATCACAGGTGTCTCGAAGGGCCGCACAAACCACAATGACATCACTGGTATGAACCCAGATCCGGGCAAGGAAAAAAACAACAACACAGAAACCTTGAGAAGAAGCCACAGATGTGGGGATCCCCCCTGCTGGGCTGCAATGGACGCCAAGTGGGTACAGTTATTGCATTATTGATGATAATGTGAGGGTCCAGTCTATTGGGGCTAAGCAGAGGGTCGTAGGAGGTCTTCGTCCATGTCAGAAAGGAGTGGTCCACACTGTGTCATGATTTAGAACAGCTAGCACTTCCTCCAGACTGGGACCCCTACAGGGATTATCCGTGGCCACCTGGTAACCTGGCAGGAGAGGGGGGCAAAAAAGACAAGCACAGGTCAACTATATATATATATGTATGTATATATATATATATATATATATGTATGTATGTATGTATGTATGTATGTATGTATGTATGTATGTATGTATGTATGTATGTATGTATGTATGTATGTATGTATGTATGTATGTATGTATATATATAGTCAAGGTTTCTGTGGTTTATCCGTTATACAGTGCTCAATACCGAGGTAGAGCGGAATATACGTTAGGTCAGGAAAAAACACAGAGGCTATTTTATCCCTACAAGACTGTTTCGCAGGTTTCCCTGCTCTTCAGGGGATTTCCCTGAAGAGCAGGGAAATACTGTATGTGTGTGTGTGTGTGTATGTATATATATATATATACACTACCGTTCAAAAGTTTGGGGTCACATTGAAATGTCCTTATTTTTGAAGGAAAAGCACTGTACTTTTCAATGAAGATAACTTTAAACTAGTCTTAACTTTAAAGAAATACACTCTATACATTGCTAATGTGGTAAATGACTATTCTAGCTGCAAATGTCTGGTTTTTGGTGCAATATCTACATAGGTGTATAGAGGCCCATTTCCAGCAACTATCATTCCAGTGTTCTAATGGTACAATGTGTTTGCTCATTGGCTCAGAAGGCTAATTGATGATTAGAAAACCCTTGTGCAATCATGTTCACACATCTGAAAACAGTTTAGCTCGTTACAGAAGCTACAAAACTGACCTTCCTTTGAGCAGATTGAGTTTCTGGAGCATCACATTTGTGGGGTCAATTAAACACTCAAAATGGCCAGAAAAAAAGAACTTTAATCTGAAACTTGACAGTCTATTCTTGTTCTTAGAAATGAAGTCTATTCCACAAAATTGTTTGGATGACCCCAAACTTTTGAACGGTAGTGTATATATATATATATATATATATATATATATATATATATATATATATATATATATATATATATATATATATATATATATATATATATATATATATATATATATTAGGGCTGTGAATCTTTGGGTGTCCCACGATTCGATTCAGAATCGATTCTTGGGGTCACGATTCGATTCAAAATCGATTTTTTTTCAATTCAACACGATTCTCGATTCAAAAACTTTTTTTTTTTTTTTTTTTTTTTAAATGAAAACAATACACAACAATACCATAATAATGCAATACAATTTCAAAACCAAACCCAATTTTGGAGTTCTGAACTTGCAGTGTTAAGTGGTAATATTTCACATTTGTCCCAATTGACTTTATACCCTGATAAACAGCCATATTCAGTGATGACATTATTGATATAGTGAAGAGAGGAGTTAACATGTGACAGGTAGAGAATTATGTCGTCCCAATACATCGATAGCTTATTATACTGAGAGCCAATTTTTATAACATGAATATTATTTTCACTTCTTATTTTTGCAGCTAAGGGTTCAATAACCAAATTAAATAATAATCCAGATGCAGGACATCCCTGTTTTACTCCTCTTTTTAACGAAAAAGGTTCTGAAATATGATTATTGGTTTTGACTGATGCCATGGGCCTTGTATAAAGCATCTTAATCCATTGCATAAAATTATCTCCAAATCCAAATTTACGTAATGTGCAAAACATAAATGACCAGTTTATGTGGTCGAATGCCTTCTCCGCATCAACAGTACATACTGCTGTGGGATAAGGGAGACTTCTAGCATAGTAAATAACATTAAACAATTTCCTTGTATTGTCTGAAGATTGTCGACCTTCCATGAAGCCAGTTTGGTCAGTATGAATTAATTTTCCTATTACATTTGATAATCGTGTGGCTAAGATTTTTGCCAAGATTCAAAAGGATTCTCTATTCATTCAATACATAGATTTCAGCAGGATCTACCCCAGTCTGCTGACATGCAAGCAGAGTAGTAGATTTTTGTAAAAAGCTTTTATAATTGTAAAGGACAATGTTTTATCAACTGATTGCAATAATGCAAATTTGTTTTAACTATTAAATGAACCAAAAATATGACTTATTTTATCTTTGTGAAAATATTGGACACAGTGTGTTGTCAAGCTTATGAGATGCGATGCAAGTGTAAGCCACTGTGACACTATTGTTCTTTTTCAATTTTTTTTTATAAATGTCTAATGACAATGTCAATGAGGGATTTTTAATCACTGCTATGTTGAAATTGTAACTAATATTGATACTGTTGTTGATAATATTCATTTTTGTTTCACTACTTTTGGTTTGTTCTGTGTCGTGTTTGTGTCTCCTCTCAATTGCTCTGTTTATTGCAGTTCTGAGTGTTGCTGGGTCAAGTTTGGTTTTGGAATTGGATTGTTATGGTATTGCTGTGTATTGTTTTGTTGGATTGATTAATTAAAAAAAAAAAAAATTATAAAAAAAAATAAAAAAATAAAAATCGATTTTTAAAAAAATGAGAATCGATTCTGAATCGCACAACGTGAGAATCGCGTTTTGAATTCGAATAGATTTTTTCCCACACCCCTAATATATATATATATATATATATATATATATATATATATATATATATATATATATATATATGTGTATCAGTTTCATGGTGGGACTTAAATGCTTCTACCAAGGTGGTACGATCAATATATTATTTCATTTTCATGTGCTTATCCTTTCTGTTCAGAGTCTGACATTAGGTGGACGATGAGGTACACCGTAGACTGGTACTCAGTTTCTCACAAGGACGAAAGCCAAAATATAGTTAATTTATATCATTTTGTACTTAAAATAATTGTAGAATATTACAAAAAAAAAATTAAGTTTGAATGTTTTGTCAGTAGGAATGGGCACCAAATGCGATCAAAGTCCGTCAATAAAAGCTCATCCGTGACCCTAAACACTAAGCATCATAAGCGTATAAAGTGAATGAATGTTTTAAATTACCAGTAGAGTGGAAAAACAAGTTGACTTTATATGCTTGATTGTGTTTCATTGTATCCATTAAACTATATCTAATTTTATTTACAATCTCAAAAAATGTGAAAATACTGTCTAAACATCCCAAAATGCCACAAATTCAGTCAGACATTTTGAATATTCCGCTCCGAATACATTTGGCTATTTCCGTCACAGTAGTAACACTTCTGTACCCTGACCATAGAATCAGATCAGTCATACTGAAAATACACAAACATTTGAGAGAGATGTGCTGTCTATCATTCACAATCCTTATGTAAGACATTAACACGTTTTTCTTTTTTTATACATTCTAAGTTATAAATAAATAAGTACATTAAAAGTCCGCTAACAATTTAATCAACGGAGGCTCTCTATTCTGCTCACAAAATCCTCTAAATAACCATCCAAAACCCGCCAACAATACTCTATATACATATTGTGACCTGAATATTAACCAAATGTTAGAGACAAACTATTTTTTAGCGGCGGATTGATAACACACAGCTGAGTAGCTTTCTGCTGCTTTACTGTGAGCTGTATGCGATGTCCTGCTGCTACCGCATCATAGCGTCTCGGCTTGTCAAAGTTATTCTAGATTATGAATCACGTTTTAGAAGAATCAAAATTAGGATGATTTAGTCGCAAATCTGTGACTTTCAATTTATACCCGGAGATGAAGACAAACAGACAACCAAAGACGATGTCTGCAGGGAGACTTTTCCTTGTTAACCCTTCGTGTGCATCATGATTAATTCTTCATATAAACGGGAAGATATGGACATCCTATCAGTCAATATCAAAGTAAGAGCAGACATTGTCCAGTAAACTATCGCTTTATTATGTTTGTATTTCTTGTTTAGCACTTAGCTATACTGCTACATGATGCTTAGTGTTTCACTAAAGCTGGATCTGTTTAGTAGAGCTTCTAAAACGTGTAGACCTTCCTCTTTATATTGAGAATCAACAATATAAGGTTCTGAATTATATAATTTTTCCCAAAGTAATCGTAGGCTCTCACAAAGTCTGCATGATTTGCATTGTTTTGTGGGTGAGGGATTTGCGGCTCCTACCTCTAAGGCAGTGGTCCCCAAACTACGGCCCGCCACCGTCCAAAATCCGGCCCGCAGGAAGTCCCAAGTTAAAACAAAATTTAAAATATATATATTTTTTATACATACACACACACACAGCCCGGCCCCCGGCCAAACTTTTTTAACACAATGCGGCCCCCCGAGTAAAAAAGTTTGGGGACCCCTGCTCTCGGTTTACGAGATCACGTGACTGCCTTCCTCATTATCTCTCAAAATGGCTCGGGAATCTCTGTGAGATTGATACTATTTTGATCATATCTATTTATTCGCAAACTTTATACATCTTTCGGTGTCATAAAACTGAAATATAAATGATAATAGCTTCAATATAGAGGCAACTTGTTTTTCCACTCTACTGGTACTTCAAAAAGTACTGTGAGTCGAACCTGATTTTTTAAGATTGTCTGATTGTTTAAGTCTTTGTTGTTGCATTGTGGATTTAAGTGTTGTGCAGTCCTTTCATTTAAAAAAACATCACACCTTTTTATTTGAACTTACACAAGCTCTGTGAGTTAAACCTCATCAAGGTGGTGAGGTGTTTGCCTGTCATTCTTCTTCTTTGTGCCCAGTTTTTGACAGTTTGTGGTTTGGGACGTCTGCTCCAGGATGAATCTTCAAGGTCTTGTTGATTATGCAAAAAGCATCTTTAGCTTTGACGGAGTGCACTCTGATGTCACTTCATTCGCATGTTTAAGTTGTTTGAGACTCATTGAGGCTGCAGTGAGTGTTAATCATTCACTTTGATTTCCACGTCGTCACCTCGTGACCTGACTGCTCGCCCTCTGCCTTATTCTCCGACCAGTAGCCAATTCAGAGAGATGCATATTTTATTTCTGCTCATGCAATATTGAAATGCTTACGCAACATGAGCTCAGTCATGCAGACATAACAAGCATGTCGGGGCGTGGTGGTGCTGGCCACAGGGTCGAATCTTTTGGAGAAACAAAAGCTCCAGTGGTACTCACTTGAGTGCAGCGCTCCGCCAACGCCATACAATCCTGTTAAGGGTACTATTCTACAGTTGCAACTTTTGAGAGTCATGCATTTGTAAAAAATGTAATATTGTTCTACATGATGTGGAAATATATCATGAAGTTAGTGTTTTTATCTTCATTTTTATGCTACTTCTAAATCTTGTGAATTAGAACTTCAAGTCTATGATGACAACTAGGTAGTTTCCCAGTACCGTTTGTTGAATAAAAATTGGTAGTCAGAAAGTTATTTTTTAGGGGTGTGTCGATCGATTAGCAGCCCATCAGTAGTGGATGATTTTTGTGAAATAGTATGTGATCGTCGTTGCTGAATAATGACTTTTAATGTAGATCATAAACACTGATCCCCTTTGGCTGATATTTATTTTTAGTCCCCCGACTGACAAGCGGCTAGCAGCTATGTGTATCTATACACAATGTGGAGATGCTCCCCTAAATTAATTATAATCACCTTCATTTCAGCAGATAAACTGCATTTCTAACTGCTAGGCTAGCTTTACACAACAGATGAAATAGGTGCTTGGTAAAGTTCATGTTATGAACATGTTGTATGTTTGCGATGGTCGTGCACCCAAGATGCAGGAAGGAATGGCAGGGAGCAGCATGCAGGTAGGCAAAGCATTTAATCTTTCTTCAACATGCGTAAATCGTAGCGCAAAACTTGAATTGCTAGCAAGGATAAGAACAAACATAACAGTCGCCAAGGGCGAACAAGACTGCCAGACTGAGTGGAGAATGAGGAAGGTCTAAATTGCGCTCTGATTGGTTTTTTTGATTGATTGAAACTTTTATTAGTAGATTGCACAGTGAAGTACATATTCCGTACAATTGACCACTAAATGGTAACACCCAAATAAGTTTTTCAACTTGTTTAAGTCGGGGTCCACTTAAATTGATTCATGATACAGATATATACTGTCAGATATATACCATCATCATAATACAGTCATCACAAAAGATAATCATTTGAGTATATACGTTGAATTATTTACATTATTTACAATCCGGGGTGTGGGATGTGGAGGGGGGGCGGGTATTAGGTTTGGTTGTTATCATTACTTCAGTCATCAACAATTGAGAACAGAGAAATGGACATTGAAACAGTGTAGGTCTGACTTGGTAGGATATGTACAGCAAGTAATGGACATAGAGAGAGAGAGATCGGAAAGCATAAGAAAAAGTATCTACATTTGATTATTTACAATCCGGGGAGGGTGTTAGTTTAGGGTTGAAGTTGCCTGGAGGTGTACTATTATTGCGGTTTTGAAGGAGGATAGAGATGCCCTTTCTTTTACACCTGTTGGGAGCACATTCCACATTGATGTGGCATAAAAAGAGAATGAGTTAAGACCTTTGTTAGATCGGAATCTGGGTTTAACGTGGTTAGTGGAGCTCCCCCTGTTGTTGTGGTTATGGCGGTCATTTACGTTAAGGAAGTAGTTTGACATGTACTTCGGTATCAGGGAGGTGTAGCGGATTTTATAGAGTAGGCTCAGTGCAAGTTGTTTTACTCCGTCCTCCACCCTGAGCCAGCCCACTTTGGAGAAGTGATCAGGAGCAGGTGTGCGTCCTGACAACTAACGAGAGGCAGATGCAACAAATGTGTCCATGGTAACAAAAGGAGCATACGAACAGAAATGAACATTAAATTAAGGAGATAAGACCAAACTAAGCATCACAAAAATGACCCAGAAAACGAGCCGTGAGAGTTTGAGAAGTGTAGATGGGACCACGTTACAGCAGAAAGTAAGCAGATACTAAAAGGAAATTACGAAATAGATTAATGAGAGTGTAGAGAGAAGATAAAATAACTGTTGGTGTGTCAGCATTGTCAGTCAAAATTTAAGAGGAGGGCGGATTATTACATTATTATTGATACCATTGATACCATATATAATCGATATTAGAGTGATTAGAGTGAAGTCTGTTTCTTGTTGATCATGTTTACAAACTCGGGGAATAATTCCCTGAACACAGGTGGACTTTGAGTGCAGAAATCAAACAATTATGAATCAATCAATCAAAGTTTATTTATATAGCCCTTAATCACAAGTGTTTTAAAGGGCTGCACAAGCCACAACGACATCCTTGGCTCAGATCCCACATCAATAGCATATAGTAACGTAAATTCCGGACTGTAAGCCGCTACTTTTTTCTTGGACTTTGAACTCTGCACCTTATAAGAGGGTGCAGCTAATTTATGGAATTATCTTGATAATACAAATAATTAAAAAAAACAAGCAAATACACTGAGAAAGTGTTTTATTGTTTGTGCTATGGCGCCATCTTTTGGACAAATTCACTCACTGCAGGTGCCGCAGTGTCCTATTTATTGCTTGAAAACCGGAAGTAGTATTGCCTTTCAGTCTTCTAGCTGTCCATAGCGTTAAATGGTAATGGTAAACGGGTTATACTTGTAAAGCGCTTTTCTTCAAGTTACTCAAAGTGCTTTGACACTATTTGCACATTCACCCATTCACACACTGATGGAGGGAGCTGCCATGCAAGGCCCTAACCACGGCCCATCAGGAGCGAGGGTGAAGTGTCTTGCCCAAGGACACAACGGACGTGACTAGGATAGTAGAAGCTGGGGATCAAACCAGGCACCCTCAGTTTGCTTGCCAGGCCGTCCCCGTTCTACTAGTATGGATTCTTCATTCATAACTCCAAGCAATGTTTGTAAGTTTTAAAATATAACTAAAACTGTTTACTAGAGACTAAACTGTCCTATGTGTGATGTTTGTAGGAGTGTTTTCATGCACATACTATATGTACTAGTGCTATCGTAATGTAATGACGCTAGCATAGTTAATTTAGCTAATATGCAAACACGTTTACGAGTGTCTCTGTTAGTATTATTAACCTACAACGGCATTCTTTTTGTATTATTTCAGTTTCACAAATTCCTCAGTAAATTCACCGAGACGTCACCGTGGAGTTATTGAGTCTGTTTAGCTGATTGGAGAGCTAGCTTCCGCAGCTAGTGGGTCCATGACGATGACTTCTGTTTTGTTTGATCTGCTGTGTTTGGAAACAATTAAAGTATGTAAAAAAAAAAAAGTACATACCTTTCTGTGTAAATATTCATTTCGCAATGTATATATCTATGGCTTATACGGTGCGGCTAATATATGGGCAGATATTTATTCCTTCTAAAATGTAGTGGGTGCGGCTTATATCCCGGTGCGCTCTACTGCCCTGAAAATATGGAAGTTTTTGCTTTTGTTTAGTTATTAGTTATTTAGTTTGGTTAGAGTGTCCGCCCTGAGATCGGTAGGTCGTGAGTTCAAACCCTGGCCGAGTCATACCAAAGACTATACATATGGGACCCAATACCTCCCTGCTTGGCACTCAGCATCAAGGGTTGGAATTGGGGGTTAAATCACCAAAATGATTCCCAAGCGCGGCTACCGCTGCTGCTCACTGCTCCCCTCACCTCCCAGGAGGTGGAACAAGGGGATGGGTCAAATGCAGAGGGCAATTTCACCACACCTAGTGTGTGTGTGACTATCAGTGGTACTTTAACTTGAACTTTTTTATTGTGTACTATATTAACTTTGTTTTGATCAAATAATTGTATGTAATAAAATATAGGAACACGTAAATAGCACAATATGCTATTTATATTGTTAAACTGTTAATAGCACTCACCATAAATTTAAAAAAAAAAGTACAGTTAATACATCCATCCATCCATCCATTTTCTACCGCTTATTCCCTTCGGGGTCGCGGGGGGCACTGGAACCTATCTCAGCTACAATCGGGCGGAAGGCGGTGTACACCCTGGACAAGTCGCCACCTCATCACAGGGCCATACAGTTAATACAATGCACATGTTTTAGTACATGCAGACCTTGGGTAGATCAGGCCTTAAATGGGTTACATTGCCAGTCACAAAAACGAGACCATGAAATAGAACTGCTGCAAGCTTTCCTGATTGCACGGTGTGACTGATGTGAGGAGAAATGTTTGGGTTATGAGGAATCTGTCCATGGTCCCAGTGGAGCACCTTTGCATCGCCTACCTCCCCCACCCCGACATTTCCAAGCAACTTGGATAGACGAAAGGCTAAGTGGTGTGAAGCAGGGAGCTCTCCGACAAGCACCATTACCCCCCTCAGCTGATTCCCGGTTGGCCTGTCAGTGGAGCGGTGGCGGGACGGGAGTTTTGGAGTGGTGGGTCGATGCAAGCGGTGGAGTAGCTCCTTCATAAGCTAGATGTGTTTTTTATAACCTTTGTTATGCTTGTTAAAATACTTATTCCGCCAAGGGTGCCTGACTCTTTGGCATTCAGCTTTTCTTCTGTTGCAGAGAGAGTAGCGGAAAGATAAAGGCTCTGAAAAACAGGATGAATGTGTCATGGCAAACTCGGACCTTGTTAGTATCGATCCTCTCCGAGCGAGCGGCCATTCATTTATAATTCATCCCGTCCTGATGGCCAAGATGGAGGGTGGGGTTCGGTGTGGAATAACTGCGTTTTAGTACGGTTTCATTAGGAGTCTGGAATGTTTTTTTGAGGATGATAATGGGCCACCAGAGGGTTGTGTTTCAGTCTTGAGGGAGGGGCTCTGTGTGACTGTGTGAGTCCACTTTAGTAGCATGTTGGCATCTGATGTGTCAGACACACCGTTGGGGTCTACTTCAGGGAGTTTGAACAAGAAGAAAGGGATCGTGACCTAGTAATATTTGAGAAGTTCTTGTCACTGGCGGTATACTCAACAGAACGCGCTCTGGGGCTCCCCCGAAGAGTGTGACGCAGAGGAGCTGACACTGTCACCCTGTCACTCCAACTACTTGTCCTCCAATCCCCTTCTACGAGCAGCTTACCTGTCTTCTTTTCCCAGAGCTCCAGCTCCCACTGCCATCCATCACAGACCTCTCGCACTGTTTTACTACCCGTCAACCTCTGCAGGGACTCTCATTATTCAGCATTTGTTGTCTTAGACAAATGGAGTGTGTGTTGAGTGTCTCATCTTTGCAATGCTAATGTGACCAACGTTCACACACACTCTGAAGCCAGTCAGAGTTCACAAGTTCAAGCAGTGTTAATAATTGAGAACCCCCCCACACCCCCTTGTTTCCACATCACTCGTCCTGTTTCAATCGTCATGACACAGATCTTCAGCAGAGCAAAGGGCTGCCATTAAGAATGTCTCAACGCAACACTCCAATCTGAAATGCTTGAGGTCAAGTCTTTTTTGTATTGTCTTGTCTGACTTTTTCGTCCTCTGGGCTGTCGGGATGTCCCAAGGCTTGATGTTCTTCTTTTTTTGAGAGGGAGCTTTATTTAAGCTTCAACTACACAGGAGGTCCTTTACGAACAAGCTGTGTTTCTACGACGTGGACGTTTACCGGAACTTACACCTAAATCCCTCACACTGTACACAATACGTACAGTGAGTATATTAAGTTATTACTCCATATTGAGTTATTGAGTATGGTCGCAACATAATCCACCATGGGGCCAAAGAAAGTTTGAAACACCATCACTTTCATCACGAAGATGAGGAACAGACCTCATGGCAAAATACAAGTTACCTAACCCCCATCGCTCCACTCCTTCCCCATCACTCCTTATTTTCACCAAAGTTATATTAAAATGTTCATTTATCCATTTATTTTAAAGTTATTTATATTAGGGTTGTACGGTATACCGGTATTAGTATATTACTGCAATACTAATGAATCATATTCGGTACTATACCGCCTCTAAAAAGTATTGGTCGCCAACCCCCCGCCCCACCCATCGTCATCACGTCATGTCATTGTTGGTTTTACGAGCAGAGGAGCATGTTCGGCAGCGCACAGTCATGGAGTACTTGCAAGCAGACACAGTGTGTAGACAGAAAAGCGAGAATGGACGCACACTTAAAACGCCCACAGGAAGAGGTGCTGTAAGACATGGCGAGCTAGCTAGCGGCTTAAGTCCACCCGCAGTCAGCAGTGTTGTAGCTACTTCTAAATCACTAATCCTCGCCTCCATGGCGACAAATAAAGTACGTTTCTTCGAAGTATCATCCCTGCTGGACAAGGAATAGCTAAACATGCTTCACTACACACCGTAGCTCACCGGCGTCACCGCCAATGACGCCGTTCCTGAATGTAAACAAATGCCATGGGTGGATCTACACCTAACATCCACTGTAATGATACCAAGTACAGGAGCATATCTAGTCGATACTACTATGATTACATCGATATTTTGTAGCATCACAAAATCTATTTTCGTTTAAAAAAAATTTATATTATGTTTATAAACTCAGGAAATACGTCCCTGGACACATGTGGACTTTGAATATGACCAATGTATGATCCTATTACTACTTGGTATCGGATTGATACCTAAATTTGTGATATCATCCAAAACTAATGTAAAGCATCCAAACAACAGAAGAATAAGTGATTATTACATTTTAACAGAAGTGTAGATAGAACATGTTAAAAGAGCAAATAACCAGATATTAACAGTAAATGAACAAGTAGATTAATACTCCATTTTCTACCACTTGTCCTTAATAATGTTGACAAAATAATACAAGGTAAAATGACACGATATGTTACTGCATATGTCAGTTACTTACTACTAAAAGACAAGTTGTCTTGTATGTTCACTATTTTATTTAAGGACAAACTTGCAATAAGAAACATATCTTTAATGTAACGTAAGATTTTGTCCCCTTTATTTAGAATAATACCGAAAAGTATCGAAATACATTTTGGTACCGGTACCAAAATATTATCGGGACAGCACTAATTTGTATATACTTTTGTTGAACCGCCTGTCACTCAGATAGTTCAATAGACAAAAATATAAACTCACAGTAACAAAGGCAATCAGGTTAGTCAGACAGCACAATTAATTGTTTTCTGTAATTGTGTGGTGGGTTTATCACAAATAATAGGAAGGGCTTTCCTGTATTATAACATTTATTTCCTCAGCCGTGTAGCGTATACCTAATTTATTTAACGTATTTCACCAGAGATGCAAAATACATACACATTTTAAAGTCGATACCGATAACTTTCTGCTTTGCAAGACCAATACCGATATCTGGTAAATGTTGATTTGACTGTAGTTTGCCTGGAGAAAAGAAAGACTCAATCAAAGATGGATATGAAACATAGGTTTGTTCTAACCAAAATATGACTTCACTATTGACGTAGAGCTAACATCACATCCATAAATCAGTAGTAAATCTTATGTCCTGATTTCCATCTATTAGTGTGTGCAGGAATGTGATCACGTCGTATTCTGCGACCAAACATACATCTATGAAATAGTAGTGGCTCAGAAGTACAAACCGTGGCTCCAGGTGGTCTGCTGGCTGACGGGGTCCAGTGTCTTTAGCGATGGTGAGGGGAGGGGTTTTCGGCATCTCTGATATCGCAGCTGTCAAGTACATCACTTATTGGACTGTATTGTTTTATCTCTGCTCTCAGTGGCGTCTTGCTGCTGGGGGAAGGAATCCAGTGTGTCTGGGTGCTTTTCTATCACATCTATGATTAGGCCCTTGTCCAATGAAAGTTCAGGAACTTTTACGTTCCTGGAACTTGTAGTTCCTTGAAATAAGGGTTCCTGTAGAAGTGTAGGGTTTGTGTTTCCACCACATTTCACAGTTCAGGGTAGTTTATTAGGCTGACGACGTATGGAGGAGTGGTTTAGTATATGGCTACACTGATACCATGTAAATAGACAATATTAGGTCATATTTATGTTACTATAGTGTAAGTTAATGAAATACAAAGCAAAAATACACTAAACTATATGTTTAAAAACAAAGTGTACCCGATTGTTCATAAAAAGTCATGCTTTTGTCCTCTGTGTCCAACAGTCAGAAAGTTGTCCCCTCAGTAAATGATGAATTCATGAGGGTCGGGTGATTCCTTATGGTCCATTTCAGTTGTAAATACAAATATTTAAATACTAAATGTCATGTCACTATTTTTACAACATATTACAAAGTAAAAAGTGTACATTTGATGTGATTTACCTTCGCTTCACTCGTGCACTGTCTCTTTTATTTCACATTTATCCAACAAAGTTTGAGTAGTAAGCAGCTGAGGTCGTCACTTCGAAGTCCACTTGAATACTTCATTTTCCTCTGTAAATACATGAAAAAGATTGTGCCCACTTCTCGTAGCTCAACGTACCGGAATGAAGTTGTAAAACATTTAAAACATTGAACTGCATATAGTTTAAGGACTATGGCTGAGTAAAAACACTGCAAAAAAGTTCCACTGATCAGTGTTCTTCAGCAAAAAGATGCCACCCAAAAGTTCCTGCAAGTCGAAAGTTGCTTTCGATCTTCTTTCTCTTCTTTGTCAAGTTTGTTGTAATAGAAATGCACAAGACATTGGAAATACACAAATAGTCCTCACATACTCTGTAATGGCGGTAGTGTGTTCGAAAAAAAACTTTTAGCAACACCCCAACTATGTTCAACAAATCAGCGGCCGACAGCACAGCTCATCTCCTCGAAAGTTTCAAGGACCTTCCCTTCTGGTGGAAACAGAGGGGAAACTTTATTTACCTGGGTGAATGGGAAAGTTCCTTAAAAAGTCCTGCGGTGGAAAAGACCTTCTTGACAGTTTTGCTTGCTTATACACACACACACGGCTTGAGCGGACAACTCTTCTTGGGCTTTCAAGACATTTTCGGGTTGGCTATTTTTTGGTTATTGGGAGCTATTTATCGGATTTATTGGTGTAACTTCATAATTCCTAATATCTGCTTGATAATTATTAGTGCGATATAATTGTGAACCCCATATATTTCATATTGTTTTTTGCATATAAATATATTTTTATTCTCAATTGTTTTTTCAGTTCATATTTTTGGCTGTCTTGAACCGATTAATTGGATTTACATGATTTCCAATGGAAAAAATTGCTGACCTTTTTGGAACGAGTTCCTAACCAAAAGTGAGGTGCCACTGTATTACTACAGTGGTTAAAAAATATGGAAATACAAGAATTAAATGAAACCGTAATGACTAATGTTTAGCTATCATAAAAATAAACATAGCTATCATTTACATTTTCAAGATACAATTCTTATCCTTGGTGATGGTTGTGGTAGTCAAGCAGCTTGGATCAGTACAGTACATACATTACGGCCAGTGTACAGTCCAAGAGAAGCAACGAACAATTTGCAGTCATGTTGTTTTTATGCTAGAATATACATTCGATGATAGCTATTGCTCGCTATTCAAACACTATCATTAGCTAACAACACCCAAAGCTAATGTGCGTGCATGTGTGGCGAACGGAAGTAGTGTACGTCGATACAGCCTAGAAGCCGTAAGAGGGCGGGATATACTGTGTAAAATACACTGGAAAGTTTGCGTCCTCTCGGCATTTGTGCAGGTAAACCAACGTAGAAGAAAAAGAGGACCGAGGGGGTCTAAATCAGTTTTAAGTTATCGGATGTCTTTGTGTAACCTAGAAAGTCATTGAGGATGCAGTATAAGCGGTACAAAACATGCATTTTTTAAAACTATCCGTTTGTCTGAATGTAGCCGTGATATCTGGCGAAACTCCTTATGGAACTATACTTCAGGTTACATGGCGGCGCTACGCCAAAAGAAAAGACAGACTTTAAAATAAACTGCTTTATTTAGTCATTAAAAACATCTAACACTAAACATGTAAAGCTTGACGTGATATGAATAACCTAAATTAGTGATAAAATACAAGACTTTGACTATTGTTTAATTGAGTGACCTCCGTTCTTCTTGTTCCCCTGAGAGGGAGAGCCTCATATCCTGGCTGTGCAGACAACTTAATACCTGGAGCTTTTTTCAATGTTTGATAGTAAAGCCATACATCTTGTTCATTCAATTTGTAGACCTAAATAGGTTGACTCATATCTTATTGTACAGTGGAACCTCGATCTACGAACTTAACTGGTTCTTGAACACAGTTCGCCGACCAAAACGTTCGTCAAGTGAGATAGAGTTCCCCATAAGAAACAATGCAAACATGAATAATTGGTTCTATCCATCCATTCATTTTTTACCGTTTAGTCTCGACAAAAGTCCCATTTTGTATTATAAAATGCATTATAAAATGTACTATAAAATTTGAAGACACTATAATGTGTATATATACCGTATATGTATCAAAATAACATAACAAGCGGGTAATGGCTAAACGATATATATTTTTACTCAAACATCACAACAGCCGGCTTAATGTCCATGCGTCCACACACGCACGCACGCACGCACGCACGCACGCACGCACGCACGCACGCACGCACGCACGCACGCACGCACGCACGCACGCACGCACGTCCCGCTTGGGGCACTTCAAAATGTTATCAAATATGTCGCTACAATAAAAAAGAAAAGAGGACAATTATTTTACCTTGTGACCTTGAATATTTGTGACACTTGTTTAACAGTCTGGAAGAGGAAAACAAGCATGGCATCACTTTCCACATGTTCCAGCCGCCAAAATGAATAAATGAATGAAGTGAGCGTACACCGAGACATTGGTCGCACACCGAGGCATATTTGGTTCGATCGCAACTTTCGTAGTCCAAAACGAACACAAATAGAGGCGTTTGAGAATCGAGGTTTGTAAACACCATGCACAATTTTATTTCAACGAAGCAAAATAAATGAATATAATAAGGGAAATACAGGTTTGGATGATCATTTGAAAGCAAACATTGTTTTGATTTGTATAATTTAATAAACAAGAGGCTGAAACTACCGCTATATTCAGTTATTTCAAATGATATTCCACGTAACATTTACAAGTGCATTTTCAACAAAGGTTTATTTTTTTTAATCAACTGCTATTGTATAGCCAAGGGATTATTTAAAATTATTTTTAAAACTATTGTGGATTTTAACAGAAGACATTTCTACTCCAGAGTTACACTAAAACATCTATCCATCCATTTTCTACCGCTGAGTAGTACTGTGTGGTGATGTTGTATGGATTCCGACTAGAAATCCATACAACATCACAAGCTCCTGTAGTGTGGGTCCTCCAGGAGCAGCTGGAGGACCCACACTCCCTCGACCACATGGGCCGAGTCCTTGGTAGGATGTGGCAGCCGAATTAGGACACAGCTGTAGACATCCTATAACGTAGACTTGACTTAGACCACCTCGGTCCTCCTTGTCTTTTTCTACGTTGGTTTACTTGCAAACCCAAGTCCACATGAAATTGCTTCCAGGTAAACTGAGTTCAAGCCCCGCCCACAGGCACCTTGCCCTCCACGTAAAATTGCTCCCAGTTTGTAGGTATGTTTGTATTCGCGCAGTCATTTTACGCTTGATTGAGTAGCGACTGGACCGCTGTTTTCATAGTTCAACTGCATTCGCGCTGTTTTCATCACCACTATACACCAATACTCATGACGTAGAACACATATCCTAGTTTATGCAGAATTTAAATTTTTTTGGAATAGTACTCGAGCCACAAAGCTGTGACAAAATTTGGAAAGTTTACACTCGACAAAACAGTAAGTGAAACGTTCATTGGAATCCTTATTATAATATAAGTCATACATGTATCTGTGAGTCTAGCAAATATCTTCTAAATTGATCAATTTGCACATTGATTATCTGGACTCTGCGTGTGCCTGACCGTTCGTTTTGTAACTCACAGGTCGAGTTCGAACAGTTTACGCTCCGTGTTTACTCAAATTTTTTCATCACCTCCAAAGCTAATTTCATGAATTTATGAATCAATACACTGCAACTGTCAAATCTCTTTTTTCTGTGTCTTTGTTTAAGAATCTTTCCAATGACACCAACATTTTTTTATTGGGGTAAATATTAAAGTTATGACATTTTTAACAGAAAGATCACAGCTAAAATCTTGAGCCCTATTGATTTTGTATTGAAGAAGTTGACCATAAACTTGTGCGTTTTGACCGCTTTTAAAAGTCCATAACTTTTTAAATATTCATCACAGGAAAATTATCCTTATATCACCATAATTGTTTTTACAACACCTGATGAAATAATAAATATTTTTTTTTTTAAATTTTACACACATACCTACATTAAGTTGAAACAGTGAACAAGAGAAAGTTGGCATTGAAAGCATGTAAAACAGTGCCCAAAAAAAAAAAAAATGAAAGCATGGGGACGGCGTGGCGAAGTTGGTAGAGTGGCCGTGCCAGCAATTGGAGGGTTGCTGGTTACTGGGGTTCAATCCCCACCTTCTACAATGCTAGTCACGTCCGTTGTGTCCTTGGGCAAGACACTTCACCCTTGCTCCTGATGGGTGCTGGTTAGCGCCTTGCATGGCAGCTCCCGCCATCAGTGTGTGAATGTGTGTGTGAATGTGTGTGTGGAAATACTGTCAAAGCGCTTTGAGTACCTTGAAGGTAGAAAAGCGCTATACAAGTATAACCCATTCATCATTTATCATTTATGTTGTAATACATAAAAATATCCACTATATATATTGGCTTTTTTCAATGTTTGTATTTATTGTTTTAATTCAACATGTTACAATGCCAAAACTTGTTTCATTGTAAATACAACTTTTTTTTACAATGCCAATATTTGTTTTCTCTACCAAAATGTTTTGCTCCACAAGTGATCAAATTCCCCAGGGAATGTCTGCAGGCTGATAAAGTGATTGCCTATATCATGTTCAGTTTTTTAGCCACCTGTTTTGCACTTTGCAAGTTGTTGTTGCAAAGCCTAGGCTGAGAAATGTTGGCTTTTAGAAGTGTCTTTTCAAGTTTCCATCCTTAAAATTACACAAAGCATGTACAGTGGTCATGATTCATTTAAAGATTGCGAGACTCTTTGGTACACTCATGAAATAAATCTGTTTGATGTTTCAAATGATGCTTGTTCTTCATTCCATCCTCTCATCTCATCACATCAAAACGTACAAAATACATCAAATGCATTTATAGGGTTGGCTGGTGTACTTCCTGTGGGAGAAGGCACACCTTGCTAATCCGAAAATGGCAACACTCGAATAATTCATGCATTTTTCAAAAGGACAAAGTCATTTCCGAGATGTAGCACTTTTGAAAGATGACATACACTCAGCGAGAACATGACGAATCCTGTTAAAACCCCAGGAGAGGTGTTGGGTTTAACCACAACATTTCAGCACAAACTGGGGACAAGACCCTGGGGGTTGGATTGTGACTAGATCCGCTTACCACACTCAAGTAGGAGAGCAGAGGTTCATGAGGTTAGAGGTTCTGAATTAGAGTGTCTTTGAAGGCTAATGATCAACCCAAGAGAAATCGTGAATAAAAGTGAGAGGCGGGCTTGAGACGAGATAAACAACATGTAATCTTCTCTGGTGTAGTAATTGACTACGTTTGCATCGGATTTTTACGAAATCTAATTTTTCCCCGCTGACTGCTTATACTGCAACTAAAATGTGATCTTATTCAGAATCTCATGTAAACACACACAGGCCCCTTCTTTGGCTATTTTTAAGACCCTTCTTAAAACCCATTTTTATTCACTGGCTTTTTACCCACCATGAGACCTTAAACTGTTTTTAGCTTTTAACTTTTTTAACTGTTTTTAACTTTTAAACTTGATTTTTATCTAACAAATTGTTCTTAGAGTAATTTATATTTGCTTTTTCAATGTGTATTTTTATTTCTGTTTTAAATGTTATTTTTTAGTCTGTCCTTTGCCTCTATTTCTTTGTGGTGTACAGCCCTTTGTTTTTCAACTGTGCTTGTTTTTAAATTTTTTTATAAATAAAGTTGGTATGGTATGGTAATGTGGCCCCAAAGTGGCCCCAATGTTGCCTCAACATCATTTGCATGCGCAGTTCGATAAGTGAAAACAAAGGAAGTTGACGGAATTCCATAAATGAACAAGGAAGTCGCTACTACAAAATAAAAAAAAAAGTCGCCAGAGTTTTTTTTACATTAAAATAAATTTAATTGAAATTATGTAATGTAATGTAATATAATGTATGACTGGATAGCGTAATATATTTGGGAGGGTTCTAATCTTTTTATGGCTGTTAAGTAGAGGAGACATGTACAACTTCCAAATACGCCAGAGCATCAATTGCGGTCCTTCAAAAAATTTGCCGGTCAAAAAAAAAAAAATTGCTCACCAAAACCGGATGTTGTGATGAAGTATCCATTTCCACTGGCGGGCTGCGTCTTTCCCCATTGGCTACATTGTAAACAGACTTCTATTTACGAGTTAGAATGCATAAAAAAAAAAATCCATAATTTTCATAATGATTGTGAACGATAGGCAAAAGTGCAGTTCCCCTTTTAAATACTTGTGTTACTACACACCTCTGTTGAAGGTGAAACATTATTGCATATTGAACATGTTGCACAGCAAACAGCTGTTCAAGCCCATCCTGATGCAGCACGGCTTCACTAACATTTGTACTAAACACAAGTCTTGTGGCAGGCTGCAACAAAATGTTTGTTTATTGAGGTGCCTATAAACATAAAGTCCAAATATTGTTCCTAGCATCATTTGAAAGGTGCCACAACTGAAAGTCAATTAGAATGCAACCTACAGCATTGCCGGCATGTAGATATTCAAGTTGTGATCTCAGTTACTGAAACAAGGTTTTGGAAGACAATGGTCCTGGCCATCTAGTCTTGATTCACTCTGACAGAGAGCTATTCTTTGCAAAATAATAGGAAGCCTTGGGATCGAACCAAAAGGATGAAGAAGACACAGCATGTCAGAAAATGACTACATTTTTTTTTCTAAAAATAATTCACTTTTCGGCTTCCCTTCGGATCTCTTTGAAAGTGTCTTTGTGTGTGACATAAAGTAACCCCCCCCCCCCCCACACACACACACACAAAACACAAAGAAAAGAAGCACATAGCATCTCTGTTGCTGTGCAAGAGACACTTTTACTGTCAATGACATTTAAAAGACTGCACATTTTGACTGGCAGTTGAGAAGCAGCTTCTTTGATGCTCAGGGACAGACACTGAAGTGAGGAACAGAGAAATTAAATCTACGACACTGAGCTGGGGTTGTGTTAACGTTGCTGTCGCATCTCATGGACGTCTTCTTCCCAATGTGAAGTACAAGATATTTGCCACTGTCCTTACTTTTTTATCTTTTAACTGTTCAGAAAACAAAGCATGTAATAATGACAAAATTCATTTTTTCTGAACAATAGCTTGTGTCCAATTCTTTAGTCAGAATGGCAACCTTACTAGTCCAGACATTTTAAGTTAAAAACAAACAAAATCAATCTACACAATTTCACAAAATAGGGCTGCACAATTAATCGACATCGAATCAACATTGAGGTTTTGATTAGTGCGACGAATAACCGCAAAAAGCTGAGAGTTTTTTTTCTGTCCGCCGTCACCGGCATTTAAGTGACAGCCGTGTTTGCAAATCAGAATGGTTGAGCCTCGCATTTGTTGGTCCCTCGCTTCAAACAAGGAGAAAGGCGTCTATGTGCATCGCTTTCAGCACCGGAGCGCATTAACCATATAATTAACTGAACGCAGGGAGCCCTCTTTTCAGTCATTCACAATCATTGTTTTGGTGGCTGCAGAGCGAAACCTCTCGCTTACGCGTACACAGGAAGCACAGACATCGCCTGCCTCCTCGCGAGCCGCCAGTAAGAAGTGCCGCAAAGTAACACAAATTCGGAGGAAAAAAATATGGTAACAAAGCCAAATGTCCCATTGTAATATTTCAGCTTCAAATCGGATGGGCAATATGAGCCCATCAACATGGATGAACAAGCGAGAATGCCATGATCATGTGATGGAAATAAACAAAAACACAACATCCAACCTTGTTTTTCCAAACTGGGAAAAAAATGCACTTTAAATGTTCAATTTTTATTAAAGTAAATGTTTTTCTTACATAAATGAGAGTCCATTTTATTGGTTGGTTTGTTTATTTATCTTGTTATTTACCTCACAGTTACAGTACAATTGTAAACAATTCTACAGTAATGAGAAATACAAGTTTCTATCCTTTTAAATGGTTGCTTTCATTATCATTACATATTGTGATTACATTATAAACACTGTACAGTTTTTATTGGTTATTTCTTCAGTTTAATAGCATGATGTAAACAAATGCTCAGAGTCTGTCTTTCATAAAACCAAATATTTTTTTAAATAAATTATTGCATATTTTTCTGTGTGACTCCTTGAGACAGGAATATGTTGAATGACAGTTGAAAAGTGACATGTCTTCCTTCACTTATTTTCAGAGTTTATGCATTTTTATATATAAAATGCACAAATCGCAAATTGAATCGCAACCGTAATGTGACGATGTGTCACATTCCCGTCTTATGTTTCCTTATTTTCTGTTTATTTCCTGTCAGCGCTCTTATTTTAGTTCCACTTCCTGCACATCTCCCGGAGCACTCATTTCCCTCACCTGTCCCTCATTCTGGTTGCAGTTGTCAATCCCGCTGCTATTTATGCCTGCCTCGCCCTCCAGTCAGGGCTCGATGATTGTTTTCCTGTTTCCTGTATTCAACTGCATAGTCCCTGCATGTGCACTTCCCAGTTGCACTTGTTCCTTTTGACATTAAAGTCATGTTTACCTGCGCTACGCCTGAAATCGCTGCATCTTGGGGTTCAAGACCGATAGAACCTGACACGTAATTTAGGAGAGAAAAATTGCAGTTAGGTTTTTTTCTTCAAAATTGTGCATCCCTATTAAGTATACCCATCAAGGGACAATGTGAGTATGTTTCGTATTTTCAGTGCATAGTAAATCCACACTACTATACAAACTGTACATTGACTACTGACTCCAAAGCAGTGTTTTCAAACCACACTATCAAAAAAAATTGTGTATGTAAAATACAATAATGAATGTAATGGATAAATAAATATAACATATTTACCTTTATTGAAGACTCTTGTTAGCAAAGACATTTTTTGCTACGAGTACTTTCACAAATTCAATGGTGTTTGTCACCTTCTTTATCAACGTGCTGGTACAGACAACTTTCTTTGGTCCCATGCTGGTTTATTTTGTCAGTCAAACACAATAAAAAAGCATGTAGACTGGCCAAAAGCCACACTCGGAGTTAGACAGGGTGTAACACATCTTCATGGTTCTGTGTGCTTCTTTGAACAAATAAACCACACGCACACAATACAAAAAAAAAAGATTAAATCTGTCTATGGTATTCCAACTCTAAAATAACCACTAACCTAAAGTAAAAAAAAAAGGGGTTCTTTGTTTGGGAACTCCATTCCGTAAAATGATTCATGGGCAGACGCCCTCGTGCACAATATTTAGTCTTATGTTCCCCAAAAGGTATTACTTTATGTAAACTGGGGCAAGCTTTTGACAAACATTTTTGTTGAAAACCAAATAATACAAAAAGTGTGGCGTATGAAAACCGAGGTACTCTGTATTAATGTATATCAAAGCACTGTATTAATGGAATTTTGCATTTAGACATCTTTTTTTTTTTTTTAAATATGTTGAAAAATTACATTAATCATTCCAGGTTGGGGTTTATTGATATAAGAGTGTATCACTGTATGAATTTTTTTTTTCTTCCCCAAAGTAACGTTTTAAAAGGGGGCCAAGATAGAGCCATGTAAAAATCAGACATACCAATCTAGACCCTTAACAAAAAACTCATGATTGGATTTGTTTCCAATTCTTAGTGTGACGATTAAATTCAGAATTGATTCTCAATTCAACAGGATTCAAGATTCAAACCATTTCTCACACTTTATTAATTGGTATAAAAACTATAATACAACTTTTTCCATATCATGTTACAGCTTACAAAAGGGTCACGGAAGGTACACGGACCCAAAAGCTCCTCGTGGCTGCTGACGTAGGACGTACACGCTCAACGAATAAACGCGGTGATTGCCTTTTTTTTTGAAAGATTGATTCTTAAATTAAAGTAAAAACTATTGAATTATTATCAAATCAAATCAACTTTATTATAATAGTAAATACTTACATATGTTTTGATTCTTTATAATTATGAATGGCTTTTTGATCTGAATGAATAAGAATTGCAATTTTGATGTGAATACATTTCCTGAGCACCCGTGATAGACACAAATGTCAAGCATAGAATTAAAAGGGTTACATTTTTTTGTGTTTCAACATTTTATCTTTGTTTTTATTGTCGTGTCAAATGTTGTTCTTGCACACAACACAAATATCATGATACAATATACCTGTAGCTGATTTTTTTCAAAACCACATCAGTTACAAGATCGCTGCATCATTGAGTACAAATATTGTTGGCCAAAGATTGCAATAATATTTTTTTGTAAATTACTAATTAAAATCCACCCTTAGTGGCTACACCACTAAACCTCAGCTGGCCATCGTCACCCAGTGGTGTGAAGGCTCCAGCCTGTACCACCACCTACACATCATCGAGACCAAGTTTGAAATGATTAGTTTGTTGGTTTATTCAATCAAAGAAATGACTGAAGAATACTAAAGAATGTCTGGCTTGTTTTGGGTCTGTGTTATTAACAAAGTACAATCGAGATGTTATTTAAAACAGAATGTAATTAAATGGAATTAAACACGTTTCCATTGGCCGTTTAGCTCTGTGGTGCTCACAGTAATGCGGTGGACATACAGTACATGGATTTGACGTATGTGTGTGCGTGAAGCGGTGTTGGCGTGCAGCCTGGTGTGTATCCTGTCCTTGTGGTGGTGAGTCTAATTATGGAGCCTCAGATGGAGCCAGACACCAACAGGTGTGCAAGAAGCAGTTACATTTTGGATCAAAGTCAGCGAAAATAATTACACAGCCCATGTCTCCCCTTTTCAAGATAAGACTAACTTCCTGCTGCTTCAAACTAGGATTTATTGCAAGTGCGGAGCACACACACACACACACACACACACACACACACACACACACACACACACACACACACACACACACACACACACACACACACACACACACACACACACACACACACACACACACACACACACACACACTCTCTAAATGGTGTGGAATTTTGTGTTTTTGTGCGCTTGTTTAAAGTGTGAGTACGTAGTGCGCAGAGTGAGGGCTCGAGAAGCCATGCAGAGTAATGCTCTTCATTTTAATATTTGATCTTTATATCGTTAACACGCAGCCAGAAAGCACAGCGTCGACTTAAAAAGACAAGCACATGCTATGGCATTTTCCTGACCTCCTTTCAAAGCGCCGTTTTGAAGTGGTTTAACTAAGCACGTTTGAGCCACATTTGATAAAAAATCTACTTAACAACGGCAACGCTGTTAGTTCATCAAAAGAGGAACTGGGTCTTTGTAGTTGATTGATAACCTTGGCTCTGTTATTGTAACTAAATATTTCTCATTGATGTTGAAGATTTTTAACTAACTCTTCGAGCCAAATACAAATTGCCTACTTTTCTTTTACAAACCACAGTTAAATAGTAAGACCCCAACACATTTTGAATGTTAACCCCTTGTAAATACAGTGTTACCTCAGTTTTCGTTAGGAATACCATCTAGATCAGGGATGTCAATCAATCAATCATAGTTCATTTATATAGCCCTTAATCACAAGTATCTCAAAGGGCTGCACAAGCCATAACGACATTCTCGGCTCAGATCCCACATAAGGGCAAGAAAAAACTCAACCCAATTGGATACAATGAGAAACCTTAGAAGGGACCGCAGATGTGGGGACCGGACCCCCTTCCCCTCTGGACGACCGGGCAATGGATGTCGAGTGGATCTAGTTACTATTGTGAGATGTAAAACATGGGGCCCGGATCAGGCCCGCAAATAGGTTTAAGTCGGCCCGCGAGATGTGTGCTTAGTGCATACTTGCCAACCCTCCCGGATTTTCCGGGAGACTCCCGGAATTCAGCGCCTCTCCCGAAAACCTCCCGGAAGAAATTTTCTCCCGGAATTCAGCCGGAGCTGGAGGCCACGCCCCCTCCAGCTCCATGCGGACCTGAGTGGGGACAGCGGCGACAGTCTGTTTTCACGTCTGCTTTCCCACGATATAAACAGCGTGCTTGCCCAATCACGTTATAACTGTAGAATGATCGAGGGCGAGTTCTTGGTTTCTTATGTGGGTTTATTGTTAGGCAGTTTCATTAACGTCCTCCCAGCGCGGTAACAACACACAACAGCAGTCACGTTTTCATATACCGTAAAGCAGTTCGTCTGCCGTAAACAGCAATGTTGTGACACTCTTAAACAGGACCATACTACCATCTACTGGATAGCCTGCGGAACACTGAAATTCAAGTATTTCTTTTATTTATATGTATAATAAAAAATATGTATATATATATACTGTATATATATATATATATATATATATATATATATATATATATATATATATATATATATATATATATATATATATATATATATATATATATATATAAATATAGCTAGAATTCACTGAAAGTCAAGTATTTCATACATATATATATATACATATATATATATATATATATATATATATATATATATATATATATATATATATATATATATATATACATATATATATATGAAATACTCGAGTTGGTGAATTCTAGCTGTAAATATACTCCTCCCCTCTTAACCACGCCGCGCCCCCAACCACACCCCTGTCCCGCCCCCACCCCACCCCCAACCACGCCCCACCCCACCCCCCACCCCCCACCTCCCGGAATCGGAGGTCTCAAGGTTGACAAGTATGGCTTAGTGTAAAATTGAGCTGCATTTTCAACTTAAAGAAACTGCTGTTCTAAAAGTGTCCACTGGATGTTGCAATAGCAATTCCGTTAGGCAAGCAAATAGTTTATACCGCGGCAAGCAAGTATACCAAGCAAGAGGTACACGGTAAAGCGGGGCTGTGACTCCTCCTCCTCGACCTCCAACGACCCAACCAAACAAGCAAGAGTAAAATAAACAATTGGTTTCCTCGCTTAAAATGCTGCATGAGACACTGCACACTGTGTGAAAATTATTGTCTTCTGTGCAAATTTAAAGAAAGTGAACAGTGGAAATGACAAATGAGGTCGTTGATACTTAGAAGCCTTTTCATTTATGCTTCATTTAGGTTTTTGTTCAATCATAGATGGGCTGTGACTTAAAGTTTAATTGCTTTGTAGATACACTGAGATTAAGTCTAAGTTCAGTGTTCTTCATGGTGTTTTTGAAAGTGCACCAATTTTTTACTCAGAATTTTCAACTAACTTGAAGTGATTTGTCAAGAGGATTATTTGTGATATGTACATTTTCAGAATGGGCTTGTTCTATTTTGGGCCAAAGTAAAACAAAGAAAACAATCTGAAGCTGCCGTGGTTGTATTTTTAAGTTATTATGCCATGATTTTACCCGCCCGGCCCACGTGGGCATAGATTTTCCTCCATGCGGCCCCTAAGCTAAAATTAGTTTGACACCCCTGATCTGGATCGAAGGTCCAATCAAGACTGAAACGTAGAAAAACCAAAGCATGCATAGGAAATGATGCAGATTCAATCAATCTGTTCCAGTTACCAAAAACACGAAACCAATTTTAAAGAAAATAACTATAGTTTTACATGCAGTAAACTCTGAAACCAGAAAATCCCTTTCACCTTTCTTGAAGACCCTTGTTGGCAAAGACACGAAAAGGCAAAAGCTACAAGTTCTTCTTTGGATTCAAGAGTGTTTTGTTAAGTTTGCGGCGCATGGCTGCGATGGTTGTGTTCTATCGAATGCAGAAACATGGCAGGAGCAGCATACAGGAAAGAGTCTATTTTATTTCTTCAAGGCAGGAAAACAAATACAAAAACTCAGACACTAGTTAAGTGTGGAGGCAAAACAAAACAAGATAGTCGCCAAGGGCGAACAGCAAGAAAGTCTTAAACTAGGAAAAAATACACCATTGTGGTGAAAACAAGAATCAACGAGCGAGCATTGACCCAGCAACTTGTGCTGTGTGAATGAAAAATATAAAGGAAAGTGATTAACCAAAACAGCTGATGGAAACACTAATTACTAACCAAGGGCAGGTGTGAAGAATTAGTGTCCATTGAAAACAAAAGTAAACGAAATGAAAGAGGGTAGAGCGCGGAAACAGACTAACATAGGAAAAAAGCCACAAAACATACAAACCCCGTTTCCATATGAGTTGGGAAATTGTGTTAGATGTAAATATAAACGGAATACAATGATTTACTTTTTGAATACTTTTCAACCCATATTCAATTGAATGCACTACAAATACAAGCTATTTGATGTTCAATCTCATTATTTTTTTTTGCAAATAATAGTTAACTTAGAATTTCATGGCTGCAAAACGTGCCAAAGTAGTTGGGAAAGGGCATGTTCACCACTGTGTTACATCACCTTTTCTTTTAACAACACTCAATAAACGATTGGGAACTGAGGAAACTAATTGTTCAAGCTTTGAAAGTGGAATTCTTTCCCATTCTTGTTTTAGTTTAGCTTCAGTCGTTCAACAGTCTCCGCTGTTGTATTTTACGCTTCATAATGCGCCACACATTTTCGATGGGAGACAGGTCTGGACTGCAGGCGGGCCAGGAAAGCACCCGCACTCTTTTTTTACGAAGCCACGTTGTTGTAACACGTGCTGAATGTGGCTTGGCATTGTCTTGCTGAAATAAGCAGGGGCGTCCATGAAAAAGACGGCGCTTAGATGGCAGCATATGTTGTTCCAAAACCTGTATGTAGCTTTCAGCATTAATGGTGCCTTCACAGATGTGTAAGTTACCCATGCCTTGGGCACTAATAAACCCCCATACCATCACAGATGCTGGCTTTTGAAATTTGCGTTGATAACAGTCTGGATGGTTGGCTTCCCCTTTGGTCCGGATGACACGATGTCGAATATTTCCAAAAACAATTTGAAATGTGGACTCGTCAGACCACAGAACACTTTTCCACTTTGCATGAGTCCATCTTAGATGATCTCGGGCCCAGGGAAGCCGGCGGCGTTTCTAGGTGTTGTTGATAAATGGCTTTCGCTTTGCATAGTAGAGCTTTAACTTGCACTTACAGATGTAGCGACCAACTGTATTTAGTGACAGTGGGTTTCTGAAGTGTTCCTGAGCCCATGTGGTGATATCCTTTAGAGATTGATGTCGGTTTTTGATACAGTGCCATCTGAGGGATCGAAGGTCACGGTCATTCAATGTTGGTTTCCGGCCATGCAGTTTACGTGGAGTGATTTCTCCAGATTCTAAATTTCTTGCAATTGCACTTTGAGAAACGTTGTTCTTAAACTGTTTGACTATTTGCTCACGCAGTTGTGGACAAAGGGGTGTACCTCGCCCCATCCTTTTTTGTGAAAGACTGAGCATTTTTTGGGAAGCTGTTTTTATACCCAATCATGGCACCCACCTGTTCCCATTTAGCCTGCACACCTGTGGGATGTTCCAAATAAGTGTTTGATGAGCATTCCTCAACTTTATCAGTATTTATTGACACCTTTCCCAACTTCTTTGTCACGTGTTGCTGGCATCAAATTCTAAAGTTAATGATTATTTGCAAAAAAAAACATGTTTATCAGTTTGAACATCAAATATGTTGTCTTTGTAGCATATTCAACTGAATATGGGTTGAAAATCATTTGCAAATCACTGTATTCCGTTTATATTTACATCTAACACAATTTCCCAACTCATATAGAAACGGGGTTTGTAAATCAAAACAGATCATGACAGTGTTTCTCACCTTCTTTATTCAAGTGCTAGCATTAGTAACTGTCTTTGGACCCATGGTGTTTGTGTGTGTCATTCTTGTTTGGTGTGGGTTCACAGTGTGGCGCATATTTGTAACAGTGTTAGTTGTTTATACGGCTACCCTCAGTGTGACCTGTATGGCTGTTGACCAAGTATGCTTTGCATTCACTTGTGTGTGTGAAAAGTCGTAGGTATTATGTGATTGGGCTGGCACGCCAAGGCAGTGCCTTTAATGTTTATTGGCGCTCTGGACATCTCCCTACGTCCGTGTACCACTCCGTTCAGCGGCGTTTTAAAAAGTCATACATTTGACTTATTGAAACCGATACCGATAATTTCCGATATTACATTCCAAAGCATTTATCGGCCGATAATATCAGCAGCCCGATATTATCGGACATCTCTAGTAACTGCAATTTTTTTGGAATTTTGCCCATGGTTCACAATCATTAGGAAAGACATGACAACGGATGAGTTAAAGGCCTACTGAAACCCACTACTACCGACCACGCAGTCTGATAGTTTATATATTAATGATGAAATCTTAACATTGCAACACATGCCAATACGGCCGGGTTAACTTATAAAGTGCAATTTTAAACTTCCCAGGAAACTTCCGCTTGAAAACGTCGCGGTATGATGACGGATGCGCGTGACGTCACGAGGTCAAGGGAAGTGTTTGGACCCAATTCAAATACCTCTGTTTTCTTCGACAAAATTCCACAGTATTCTGGACATCTGTGTTGGTGAATCTTTTGCAATTTGTTTAATGGACAATGGAGACTGCAAATAAGAAAGTTGTAGGTGCGATCGGTGGAGCGGCGGACTACAGCAACACCAATACCAGGAGGTTGTGTTGTGTTTTGAGCAGGATAGCAGACGCACTACAGTGAGTACGCCCGCCGCCGCATCTAAGTTAGCTTCTGTTTTTTTAGCTTCACCAAGCTGAATATTATTAATCGTGTATTTACATGTTCATGGTTTAATAGTATTTTTGATCTTCTGTCTATCCATCCAGTCAGGGTTTTTTTAAATTTAGTTTCTATCTGCATTTGAGACTGCTATGCTATCACGTTGGCTATGTAGCTAGGTTAGCTTCTATTTTTTTAGCTTCGAAAAGCTGAATATTATTAATCGTGTATTTACATGTTCAGTCACTGTGAATGTCCATTTCGCGTTCTCGACTCTCATTTTCAAGAGGATATAGTATCTGAGGTGGTTTAAAATACAAATCTGTGATCTACAATAGAAAAAGGAGAGAGTGTGGAATCCAGTGAGCCAGCTTGTACCTAAGTTACGGTCAGAGCGAAAAAAGATACGTCCATCACTGCCTCTCAAGTCCTTCACTGTAACGTTCCTCATCTACGAATCTTTCATCCTCGCTCAAATTAATGGGGTAATCATCACTTTCTCTGTCCGAATCTCTCTCGCTCCATTGTAAACAATGGGGAATTGTGAGGAATACTAGCTCCTGTGACGTCACGCTACTTCCGGTACAGGCAAGGCTTTTTTTTATCAGCGAGCAAAAGTTGCAAACTTTATCGTCGATTTTCTCTACTAAATCCTTTCAGCAAAAATATGGCAATATCGCGAAATGATCAAGTACGACACATAGAATGGATCTGCTATTCCCGTTTAAATGAAAAAAATTCATTTCAGTAGGCCTTTAATTTTGTAATGCATTTTAACTATTAAATAAATGCGATTAAAAGTCCGCTTACAATGGGGCCTATGAGAGCCACTCTATTCTGCCTATAAATCCCTTAAAAAAGCATCCAAACACCTCCATTAGGGTTTTTTATACACGTGTAATGTATTAATGGGAACATTTATAATATTTAATATTTACTTATTTTGATAATTTTAAGCATACACGGTACATTAATTTTAGAAAAACATATAGCATTTGTTTTTTTTTCTTTCTTTATCACTGTTTACTGCTCACAGCAAGCTTTATGAGAGCCAACAAACATAATAAAACATCTGTTAATGTACAAGGTCTGCTGTCATTAGGATGCCGACTGCTGGGATGTTCATATATTCCCATTTAGATGAAAAATGTCTCATAATGTTCACAAAAAAAAGGGGGGTGGACCTCAAGTGTCTTTTCGGGACGGCGTGGCGAAGTTGGTAGAGTGGCCGTGCCAGCAATCGGAGGGTTGCTGGTCACTGGGGTTCAATCCCCACCTTCTACCATCCTAGTCACGTCCGTTGTGTCCTTGGGCAAGACACTTCACCCTTGCTCCTGATGGGTGCTGGTAGCGCCTTGCATGGCAGCTCCCTCCATCAGTGTGTGAATGTGTGTGTGAATGGGTGAATGTGGAAATACTGTCAAAGCGCTTTGAGTACCTTGAAGGTAGAAAAGCGCTATACAAGTATAACCCATTTATCATTTATTTATCATTTAAGTGTCTTTTTGTGTCGTTCTCGCTATTTATGGGTTGTTGAAATGTACTAACTTGTCGGAATATGTCTTCAGCCTTCTTCTATCCAGGTGAGAAACATGATTTATGATCTACAATAAACTTCCAGGGATCAAGTAAGCAAGGAAACACCTCGCCAGTTGATCATGTCGAAATTGCACAAACGGCAGTGATCACGGCGCCGCTGTAAAAAATGGTTGTTCTGCGTTAGTGCTTATAATAACAATATCACAAATACTTGGTTAATATTCAAATCAAGAAATGTAAATAAAGCCTTGTTGGCGGTTTTTGAATGGTTATTTATTGGATTTTATGGGCTGAATAGAGGACCTCCCATTAACTTCATTGTAAGCTGACTTTTATTTACATTTATTTAATAGTTAGAATCCATCCATCTTCTTCCGCTTATCCGAGGTCAGGTCGCGGGGGCAGCAGCCTAAGTAGGGAAGCTTAGCCTTCCCTCTCCCCAGCCACTTCGTCCAGCTCTTCCCGGGGAATCCCGAGGCGTTCCCAGGCCAGCCGGGATACATAGTCTTCCCAACGCGTCCTGGGTCTTCCCCGTGGCCTCCTACCGGTCGGACGTGCCCTAAACACCTCCCTAGGGAGGCGTTCGGGTGGCATCCTGACCAGATGCCCGAACCACCTCATCTGGCTCCTCTCGTTGTGGAGGAGCAGTGGCTTTACTTTGAACTCCCCCCGAATGGCAGAGCTTCTCACCCTATCTCTAAGGGAGAGCCCCGCCACCCGGCGGAGGAAACTCATTTCGGCCGCTTGTACCCGTGATCTTGTCCTTTCGGTCATAACCCAAAGCTCATGACCATAGGTAAGGATGGGAACGTAGATCGACCGGTAAATTGAGAGCTTTGCCTTCCGGCTCAGCTCCTTCTTCACCACAACGGATCGATACAGCGTCCGCATTACTGAAGACGCCGCACCGATCCGCCTGTCAATCTCACGATCCACTCTTCCCTCACTCGTGAACAAGACTCCAAGGTACTTGAACTCCTCCACTTGGGGCAGGGTCTCCTCCACAGCCCGGAGATGGCACTCCACCCTTTTCCGGGCGAGAACCATGGACTTGGAGGTGCTGATTCTCATCCCAGTCGCTTCACACTCAGCTGCGAACCGATCCAGTGAGAGCTGAAGATCCTGGCTAGATGAAGCCATCAGGACCACATCATCTGCAAAAAGCAGAGACCTAATCCTGTAGTTAGAATGCATCGTCGGATTGTGATTGATAGGCAAAATTCCCCAAAAAGTGCAGTTTCCCTATAAGATTATTGTTTGTTTATGTATTTAATAATTATTTACTTACTAATTTTTGATTCATTTATTTATTGATTTACCAATGTATTTTCCCCTGTGGTGTTTCAAATAAAGTACAAACACATGTGTTAATAACTGCGATATTACGAGAAGGGGTAGGACTAAATAAACTCTGCTTCCTCCTACTCCTTTTCAGACATGCTGTAATAAAAAAAAGGAATTATGTGATGAATTAGATTGTAATTGTATGCATGTTTGAAAAAAATGACACCATAAACAGAAGTAACTAGACCAAAAAACTAAGTAGATATCGATGCCTTGTTGGTGCTAAACTCAACTCAATGGCACTGAAATGTGTCAAATATGTTTTGTTCTGTCTGTCTTGAAGCCCAAGATGCAGAGACAGCAGCCGTAGCGCAAGTTAAACAGGTAAACATGACTTTAATGTCAAAAACAAAGTAGGAATATTACACCTGGAAAGTGCAGAGGAAACACTAGCGCAAACAACACAGCACGTTACAATGATCGAGCTTTGTGCGCAAGGCAGGCTAGAATATAAACAAGCCTGATTGGCAATCTGGAACCGGTGTGGGAGACAGCGTTCAGGCCATAGGAGTGGAGAATGCAAACAGGAATTAAAATGAAAATAAGAGCACAGGAAAGGAACTTAATACAGAAATAAGGAAAAATACAAAATAAAGTCAGGCCTGTAATTACAGGTCCTGACTTCAAGGTGTATAGTTACCTTGCTGCCGCCTAATTTCGGGGTCAACTGTCGTGACGGTGTTACACTTGAAGCTAGTTTTTCACTTGCACAGACGGTGAGCATCTAGCTAAAATGCTCAAAGAAAATAAATAAACAAAATGTACTTTTTTTAGTTTGTAAATCAATTTTGTAGCAAGAAACCACAAATCACACCAGCACTAATGCACAAACAGACACACTTCATGCAGTAAATGTGTTTCAATGTGTTGCCTTGACTTTATTCAACTCCTTTATAGCTAACTGTAGGTATCCAGATACTTGTAGTCCCTCCAAGCAGTTTGTATAGACACTAACCCTTACATGATATACCAGCAGAAGAATATATTTAGTAGAGCTGTGTTTGGCATCCATGCAATATTTGAATCATCAGCTTGTGTTTGCAAAGGTTTTAACTATGAATGAACACACAAATTCATAGCTTGAGCTTAGATGTTGTTTGTGTTTGTATCAAGGTTCCTCATTGTATCCCATTGGGTTGAGTTTTTTCTTGCCCTGATGTGGGATCTGAGCCGAGGATGTCGTAGTGGCTTGTGCAGCCCTTTGAGACACTTGTGATTTAGGGCTATATAAATAAACTTTGATTGATTGATTGAGTCTGCCGGCTGCTTCTTTGAAGCCGGTGGAGTCATGCAAGTGGGAAATAGTTCAAAGCTCATTCTTTATCCGAATAAACGGGTAAAGCTCTTCACCCCTGCTGTTGAGTCACTGACTGTGTGAATGCTCAACGTGGGTACTGGTTATTTAAAGGCCTACTGAAACCCACTACTACCGACCACGCAGTCTGATAGTTTATATATCAATGATGAAATCTTAACATTGCAACACATGCCAATACGGCCGGGTTAACTTATAAAGTGCAATTTTAAATTTCCCGCTAAACTTCCGGTTGGAAACGTCTATGTATGATGACGTATGCGCGTGACGTCACAACGGCAACGGAAGTATTCGGACCCAATGTGTCACCATACAAACTGCTCTGTTTTCATCGAACAATTCCACAGTATTCTGGACATCTGTGTTGGTGAATATTTTGCAATTTGTTTAATGGACAATGGAGACTGCAAATAAGAACGTTGTAGGTGCGATCGGTGTATTAGCGGCGCACTACAGCAATACAATCAGGAGGTTGTGTTGTGTTTGAGCTGGATAGCAGACGCACTACCGTGAGTACAGCTTTGGCTTCCAAACATTTGATCGCTTGCCCATACGTGCGTGTCGCTATGTGCATGTCACGTACGTAACTTTGGGGAAATATATGTTTCTTGCCGACTCTGATGGCGGCCGGGGTGTTGTCGAAAGCTACAACGCCCGCCGCCGCCGCCGCTCCGTAGTTAGCTTCAATTGTTAAGCTTCGCCAAGCTGGAAATTATTAACCGTGTATTTACATGTTCATGGTTTAATAGTATTGTTGATCTTCTGTCTATCCTTCCAGTCAGAGTTTTTTTAAATTTTGTTTCTATCTGCATTTGAGCCTGATGCTATCACGTTAGCTCCGTAGCTAAGTTAGCTTCAATTGTTAAGCTTCGCCAAGCTGGAAATTATTAACCGTGTATTTACATGTTCATGGTTTAACAGTATTGTTGATCTTCTGTCTATCCTTCCAGTCAGGGTTTTTTTAAATTTAGTTTCTATCTGCATTTGAGCCCGATGCTATCACATTAGCTCCGTAGCTAAAGTGCGTCAACGATGTATTGTCATGGAGATAAAAGTCACTGTGAATGTCCATTTCGCGTTCTCGACTCTCATTTTCAAGAGGATATAGTATCCGAGGTGGTTTAAAATACAAATCCGTGATCCACAATAGAAAAAGGAGAGAGTGTGGAATCCAATGAGACCTTGTACCTAAGTTACGGTAAAGAACGAAAAAAGATACACCCTGCACTGCCTCTCTAGTCCTTCACTCTAACGTTCCTCATCCACGAATCTTTCATCCTCGCTCAAATTAATGGGGTAATCGTTGCTTTCTTGGTCCGAATCTCTCTCGCTCCATTGTAAACAACGGGGAATGTGAGGAATCCTTCCTCCTGTGACGTCACGCTACTTCCGATATAGGCAAGACTTTTTTTTATCAGCGACCAAAAGTTGCGAACTTTATCGCTGTTGTTCTATACTAAATCCTTTCAGCAAAAATATGGCAATATCGTGAAATGATCAAGTATGACACATAGAATGGATCTGCTATCCCCGTTTAAATGAAAAAAATTCATTTCAGTAGGCCTTTAACCAGCATGAATCTGGATTAGGTTGATTAGTCGTATGTATGTGGTGTCAAACTATAATGCCAAGCAAGCACCCATGTCTATGAGGATGAACTTTTTAGTGAACCAGCCGCAAATGTATGAGCTGCAGCAGGTAGTTTCTCTTGGCAGCATAAAAATATTGGAATACATCAAAAAGTGAGACTATTTCAGTGTGTGTGTTTACCAGGTACTTAATAATTCCCTTAAGACCAGATCAGTAAGTAACATTTCCAAACAGTTTTTTTCCCGTGGAGGCACTGCATTCTGCTTGATATAAAATAGCAGAAGTTACTTATCATATCATTATAATTTGTACTTAGGTTTGTATTGACGAGGTTGTCTTTTCACTCACTTAAAAAGGAAAGAGGCAGGTGTGGTTCACAGCAGAACATGTTTAATAGACACTTTTGACTATGAGTGTTCTCATTTATTCAGGTCATTGTATTTTCAGGCATCCAGTCAATCGCAACTGGATCTTTCAGTTTGTCCTAGAATAAGTTTTGCCTCTCATCCAAGCAGGCATCATCAGTTCATGCTCAGACTACATTTGACCAATTTAAGTCAAATTCAAGACAGGGGTGTCCAAACTTTTTGACTAGGGGGCCGCATTGGGTTAAGAAAAATTTGGCCGGGGGCTGAAAGCCGACTGCATGTAAAGTGACAATATAAATAGCCCACACATATATATGTGTGGCTATTATATTAATATAATGTATGTATAAATAATAATTCATATAATTGGTTAAGAGTAGGGATGTCCGATAATGGCTTTTTACCGATATCCGGTATTCCGATATTGTCCAATCTCTTAATTACCGATACCGATATCAACCGATACCGATATATACAGTTGTGGAATTAACACATTATGCCTAATTTTGTTGTGATGCCCCGCTGGATGCATTAAACAATGTAACAAGGTTTTCCAAAATAAGAGAACAACTTACAACTCAAGTTATGGAAAAAATTGCCAACATGGCACTGCCATATTTATTATTGAAGTCACAAAGTGCATTTTTTTTTTTAACATGGCTCAAAACAGCAGCTTGGAATGTGGGACATGCTCTCCCTGAAATAATCCTGATACCCACTACAACTATGGGAAACACTGTACTTTGACTTTGACAAAGTGCATTTTTTTATTAATTTTTTTTAAACATGCCTCAAAACAACAGCTACAAAAACAATGAAGGCACACAGCTTCAGTCCAGAGTATACTATAAACTGGGCTCAATCTGCCCTGTTCTTAACGTATTTGTATGAGTACCAAAAATGTGCAAATAAAAACAAGAAAAGCACAAAAATAAAAAACTGCTTCAGTCTAGACTAGTAGATAACACAGCCATCCTTTAAAGTGCATGAACATTAATACAACTGCTTCAGTCTAGACTAGTAGAAAACACAGCCATCCTTTAAAGTGCATGGGGAAAAAAGGCACAAAACATAAATAAAACAGCTTCACTCCGTCCAGACTATTAGTCTATTTGTGCAACAGATGAAGCTCAAAGAGTGGGCTAATTCTTTTTCTCCTTGTCATCACGTGTGAGAGGTAAATTTTTCTGAATGAAAACAAGCATCTCAGCATTGTCACAATGTATGCGATTTCTGTTCTTGTCGATGATATGGGCGGCAGCACTAAACAGACGTTCGCTGTCGACACTGGTGCAGGGTGCGGTGAGGTACTTGGGTGCAACACGGGCAACAGCAGGGAAGCGGTCCTTGGTGAGCCTCCAGTACTCCAAAGGGCATCCTTTCTTGAGGATAGCTTCTCCCAGGTATCCATACACCTAAAGAAAAGGGTGGAAATAAAGAAAAAACATATATATATATATTTCATTTTCTCTTCAAAGCACTGACAGACATGTTTGGGTGTATTTCATTCATTTTATGTACATTTTCATTTGAAGCACTCAGCAAATCAAATGTGTTAATAAAATGTATTGTTTACTCACCTCTGATGCTGTCTTGCCTGCAGTTTCTTGTTCAGTGACATCATTCTGCTCGAGGATTTCTTGGTAGATGTCCAGCAGTGTCAAGATTCCAGTTCGGGCTTTCTTAGGGGGGAAGTCCTCCTGGTCCAACTCCTCCTGGCCAATGTCATCTGTACTGGCACCAGCAGCCTCTCCTTGGGCACCAGCAGACTCTCCTTGCTGATCCTCACTCTCATGGCTGGCCATTTCATTTACCACTTTCAGAAGCAGACTGCGTGCTGCCTCCTTCTTATCCATGTCAAAATAGCGATCTTTAAAACGAGCATCAACCATGGTTGCGATGACATAAAGAGGCTCACTTTGGACACTTTTGAAGTGATCACAAACGGCTTCCAGTAGTACATGTTTGGATGTTTTCACACCTTTATCGGAGTCATCCTCCTTGGCAAGCAGCCGCGTCAGAGACACTACAGCAGGGACAACATCTGCAGCAGTGGCCTGTGCACGGCTGATGTCTCTGGTTATTTGTTCAACAGGTCCAGTAGGGTGATCATCTTCTCCATAATTCCCCATTGGGTTGCTGTCAACATTGCAGGGAGGTCGTAATCAGCAGCATATGCACTTAATGCCCTCTTCTGCTCCACCAGGCTCTGCATCATGTAAAAGGTGGAATTCCACCTGGTGGACACATCTTGCTGGAGCTTTTTGGCTTTCATATGGAGTTCCTTTTGTACGTCCTCCAAACGACTGCAAGCTAGTGGTGAGTGCTTGAAGTGGCCTACCAGTCGCCTCCCCACAGCCAGAGCTTCCGAAATGCTGCATTGCGAAAGGGCACCTCCGTTCACTGCAAGCTGCAAAGTGTGCGCCATGCAGGGCAGACTAGCCACACCAAACTCCATCGTAGCTTTGGCCATATTGCGTGCGTTGTCCCTGACCACAACGTGGGCTTTCGCCTTGGGGATTTTCCATTTCTCAAACATCCCTTCAAATGCAGATGAGATTGCGTCGTATGTATGAGAGCCACGGCACTCTTGAGAATGAAGCACAGCCTTCTTCATCGCAAAATCCTCATCTAGCCATTGCGCAGTCAAGCTCAACATGCTAACCTGGCTAACACTTGAAGACCATATATCTGTGGTGAAGCTAAGGGATACAGCATCAGAAATTAACTTCTCGACGTGATTGGAAACATTGCCGTACAATTCAGGTAAGGCCTCTTCTGAGAAATACTTGCGATTGGGCATGGCATAGCGTGGCTCCAGGAATTCCACAAGTTTGGTGAATCCTTTGTCTTGTGCAATCGAAAATGGTTGGTTATCCAGGGCGATACACTCAATTATTTTCTGACTTATGGCTTTCGCCCTGGGGTGGTTTTTGTCGTATTTTGTTTTTTTCTCGGCGCAGTCTATAAGCGACAACTGTGTGCTACCTTTTTTTGGTGTTTTTGCATCCATCTTCCGCTTGTATTCAGCGTGTATCTCCTTGTGATTTTTGAAGAGGTGGAAGATCAAATTGCTTGTATTAAACGAAGACGTCTTGGTTCCTCCTCGCATAACCAACTTTTTACAGTCAATGCAAATTGCCATTTTTTTATCAGTCGGACACACTTTAAAATGTTCCCAAACCATAGACATGGTGTCGTGAGTCAGTCACCGAGCGAGCTCGCTTGTTAGCACCGGCTATAGCACCGGTAACACATGCTCCGCTCGCGGCGGTTTGATGAGGTCATCAAGAGTCGCCATTTTACGTCATTTTACTTTAAAAAACCGATACCGATAATTAAAAAAACGATACCGATAATTTCCGATATTACATTTTAAAGCATTTATCGGCCGATAATATCGGGCTGCCGATATTATCCCTAGTTAAGAGTATATGAAAGCTCCACTCCTACTTTGTTTACTTCCGTGACGACCTCATTAAAGTTTTGTAATCAATCAGATATATCAAGCAGCTAAAATGCACCAAACATGGATAAATGTGAAGAGAGTGTTTTGCATTTATCCCATCATGCATTGTCATGGATTTAAATGGGTGTAATTTTGAATTTGTTTATGGTGCTTGGGCATTTTTTAGAATATCCACAAAGTTCAATGGGCAGGTTGTGTTATGTGTGACCATGTGTGTTTAATATTTGTGTGGGTTGCATTTTTGTTTTTGCCCCATGCCATGAGTAGGAAAGGTTGTGTGGATTGGGTCATATGAGTAATTGCTGTGCTATATGCACTTCAATGCACAATTCATTGTTATTGACCAGATTAACTCATGTTGCACACAAGATGGTGGAAAATTAACAGCAATCAGATCTCAGATAACCAAAATTAATTTGGTTATCTTCACGGGCGAGATTGTTTATCAAATTCAGGATGTCTCGCGGGACAAAATGAAGAAGCCGGCGGGCCGCAGTTTGGACACCCCTGATCTAAGACAAACTGAACAGTCCAGTTGTGATCAATTGAATGCCTGAGAATCCAACGATTCCTCACACCAAGTAGTAATGCCACAATGGTGCCGTCTTTTTTTTATCTGAGTTTAGCGGCTAATCCAGTTTCATACTGGCTAATGTTGACAAAACAGTCCCGTCTAAAATGTCACGGACCAATAAAAATGGAAGTGTTTACTTTACGAGAGGGCATGAGACCAGAAGGAATAAGACAGCAGGCTCTAGGCAGCAGTCTGCAGAGGGGGCACAGGCTGGCCAACAGCATGTACAAGGTTGCCCACATAAGTATGTCCGTCAATCTGCAATGGCCCACTGTTAGAAAAGACTACTGAACACAGAGTTCAGAGGTATCCAAAACAGGGTGCAAGCTGGAGGAAACCTGTTTTTTTAATGATTGTTTTACACCAATATCCAACATTGTCACAACATGTATCAGGCAGAAAAGAGGAACACTTTTAATTCAGCTTGCTTTAAGTTTTGAACACGTTTTGTTGTTTAGGATCATATTCATCTAGGTCACACAATAATGTCAACATTTCAACGGTTCTGAAGTGATTTGCAAGAACTTGGACATACTCTTCCTTTAATGATTCCATCGACTGTACAGCGGACTAATATCACAGGCACTAAAACAGCCGCACAAACGCTCAAGCTTGCAAGTTTCTACTGGGTTCTTAGATCTGAACGCCTCACTTTACCTGTACATTGTACACCCATGATCATGTGATCATGTAGTCAGGAGAGTAGTTTTCGTCTTCAGGTTGAGCCGTGTTGAGGGGCGAAAGTTCAGCTTTTACTGTGAGGTCCCATCACATTTCAAACTACATTTAGTCACACGCACACACACATACACACTCAAACATTCATGTATTTCTTACATTTTTGAGACCTCCAAATAATGCCTACCTCTTTAGGACCACCCTTTCTAGATATATAAAGATTTGTATTTGCAACATTGATATATAAACATACTATGCAAATATAAAAAAAGCTTGTTGTGAAAAATGAGTTGGAATTTCACAAGAAAAAGGTCACAATTTCACAAGAAAAACTGAGAATTTTGGCAGTATTATAATAAAAGTTGTAATTTTATTCAACGCAAGTCAAAATTTTACAAGAAAAACAGAACATTTGTGCAATAAAAGTTGGAATTTTACTCAATAACAGAAGCAATTTTACAAGAAAAGCTTGAAATGTGGGCAATTTTATGAAAAGAGTCGTAATTTTACTCGACAAAAGTCACAATTTTATAAGAAAACTTAAACATTTTGGCAATATAATAATCTGAATTTTTAGTTGGCAAAATTATGACAAAAGTCATAATCCTACTCAAAAAATTTAAGTTTTACAAGAACAACATTTTTTTGGGCAATATCGGGATAAAGGTCTGAATTTTATGACAATTGTCACCGTTTTGCTTTAAAAAGTCATCATTTTACATAAAGTCATAATTTTACATAAAGTCATAATTTTACGAGAAAATATTGCAATATTACAGAAACAGGAAGAATATGAGAAATTGTTCCCAATTTTATAAGAATGACGTCGACACATTGTGACAAAAAGACGGCTTTTAGTAAATTTTTTTGTTGTTGAATTTTTTGTTTTTAATTGGGTTTTAATCTTCATTATTTACTTCAAGTTATTAGAGTATGTCTTTATATACATATTTTGTCTTTTTTTAAATTAATTTTGGCTAAAGGGGGCACATTTAAATTTCTTACACACACTTATTACATATGTTGGCCAGAGGGGGAGCACTTCGAATTTTTGCACACACTTATTTCATATGTTGACCAGAGGGGGAGCACTTTTAAAACCGACACAGTCAATTTGAAAAATCCCTCTTTTTTGGGACCACCCTAATTTTGATAGATTTCACCACCAGGGGTGCAAATGAGACATTCTCTATTCGATGCAATGGTTTTCCGTATTGGGACCATGATTTCGGTCATAACTTGTTCACCGGTCCTCATATGGAAAGTACTTTTCCTTGTTGATGTCTCAAGAAGGGTAGAAATACAACACACACACACACACACACACACACACACACACACACACACACACACACACACACACACACACACACACACACACACACACACACACACACACACACACACACACTCACACACACACACACACACACACACACACACACACACACACACACACACACGCACACACCCACACACACACACACACACACACACACACATGCGCACACCTTCTCACATGGAGACAAACCTCCTCTCGCTGGGACTCTTATTGCTCGGCTCACTGTGGGCTGCCGCAGAAGGCAGTTTGGTCTGTCAAGTAGGCTGTGCTGAGCCTGGCAGTCAAGCCCCAGGGAGGACTCCTGGCTGGCGGCTGGATCAGGAAGTCTGTTCAAGCCTCAAGTGATGCCTGATCTTGCCGTGACACTGCCCTGCCATTGTCTGCAATCAAAGCTGTGAGGTGAAAGCTTCAATGTTCTACTTATAGACAGCCAAGTCCTTTGACACACACACACACACACACACACACACACACACACACACACACACACACACACACACACACACACACACACACACACACACACACACACACACACACACACACACACGTAAACGCAGGATAATAAAGTGCTGAAACTACAGACGCATCCTGACTGTCAAATGTATTTATTTATTATTATTTATTTACTTTTTAAATTATAACTAAATTCTGTACACTGCTGCTGGAATTTTTATCTATCTATCTATCTATCTATCTATCTATCTATCTATCTATCTATCTATCTATCTATCTATCTATCTATCTATCTATCTATCTATCTATCTATCTATCTATCTATCTATCTATCTATCTATCTATCTATCTATCTATCTATCTATCTATCTAAATGGTTGTTTTTATATATATTCAGGTGTGTCAGGACAGTCACAATGTGCATAGTCATACAGTACTACACGGTCATAGTAAACACTTAGGAAATCATGAAAATACAAACCGAGTCAAACTGTCCCAATTCTAAAACCTTTATTTAAAGTATTCTTATAACATTCTATTGTGTCTTAAAACTGTTCATTCAAGGGCCCAAGGACTCGGGGGCAGACCATACACCCCCAACGTTTCGCCTCCGCAGTTTATATTCCTTCGAGACTGAGTTTACTTCATTGCAGAGTAAACACATCGGCTTTCCCACTGCATTGTCAATAGCTTGATTAATTGAAACTTGTATTAGTAGATTGCAAAGGAAGAGAATACATTATATGAAACAGTACAGTTTACACAGTACAGTACATATTCCGTACAATTGACCACTAAATGGTAACACCCGAATAAGTGTTTCAACTTGTTTAAGTCGGGGTCCACGTTAATCGATTCATGGTACAAATATATACTATCAGCATAACACAGTCATCATACAAGTTAATCATTAGAACAAGGACACCATAAAAGTGTAGCTCTCAGCTTCTTACGGTATGTACATCAGGCTGCATACGTTGTTGTCCAGTCACTGTTAAAAGTCAGATTTTCGCTATCTATTTTTCCTTTTTGCCAGAGTTAATCCCCGAGTTGTAATAATATACTGAACATTATTATATATCAGGCGATTATGTAGTGTTTTGTTTAGGGATGTCCGATAATGGCTTTTTGCCGATATCCGATATTCCGATATTGTCCAACTCTTTAATTACCGATACCGATATCAACCGATACTGATATATACAGTCGTGGAATTAACACATTATTATGCCTAATTTGGACAACCAGGTATGGTGAAGAAGATAAGGTCCTTTTTTTTTAAAATTATAAAATAAAATAAGATAAATAAATTAAAACCATTTTCTTAAAAAAAAAAAGGAAAACAATATAAAAACGGTTACATAGAAACTAGTAATTAATGAAAATGAGTAAAATTAATTGTTAAAGGTTAGTACTATTAGTGGACTAGCAGCACGCACAATGTGTGCTTACGGACTGTATCCCTTGCAGACTGTATTGATATATATTGATATATAATGTAGGAACCAGAATATTAATAACAGAAGGACACAACCCTTTTGTGTGAATAAGTGTAAATGGGGGAGGGAGGTTTTTTGGGTTGGTGCACTAATTGTAAGTGTATCTTGTGTTTTTTATGTTGATTTAATTAAAAAAAAACAACCAAAAAAACGATACCGATAATAAAAAAACCCCGATACCGATAATTTCCGATATTACATTTTAAAGCATTTATCGGTCGATAATATCAGCAGGCTGATATTATCGGACATCTCTAGTTTTGTTGCTCAATAATTAGACTATTATCTGGTCAGCAAGAACATTATAGGCGTTGCTTCTTCCTGCTCCTTTTTGGAAACACAAAAAGGTTATTTTAATATCACTATTGTTTTTTTGTTGTTGTTTTTTTACAAATGACAATATTGTTTTGGAGGTGCGGTTTTTCGTCTTTGAATTGTGTTGCTGAAGAGTATTTTTGTTTTAATTTGTTTGAAATACTATTTTTTTTTTAATAAATCAAGTTGTCCGAGACGGACCAATATAAATGATAAATAAATAAAGGTATTATACTTGTATAGCGCTTTTCTACCTTCAAGGTACTCAAAGCGCTTTGACAGTATTTGCACATTCACCCATTCACACTGATGGCGGGAGCTGCCAGGCAAGGCGCTAACCAGCAACCATCAGGAGCAAGGGTGAAGTGTCTTGCCCAAGGACACAACGGACGTGACTAGGATGGTAGAAGGTGGGGATTGAACCCCAGTAACCAGCAACCCTCCGATTGCTGGCACGGCCACTCTACCAACTCCGCCACGCCGTCCAGTAGTTCAATATGTGTATTATGATTTAGAGTTGACAAAAAAAAAGTTTACATTTTTAAAGAGTTACAACAAGCACTTAGCATGATGCTTTATAATTAACTTATCATATTTTTAGTTGGGTATGTTTCTAATTTGACCTGAATATAATTCCTGGATCCGACTATTTTGCTGCCATTTCTAAATGTCGTATCCCATGTGTCTCATGTGTGCTGGTCTGACAATTAAGATCCTTGAATCCTACTTTAGCGGTAGTCAGCACACACTGCAGTTTTGCACACATTGTATTATCCTGAACACAGCGCAGCGCTGATCAAGATAAATTTAACCGTGTCCCTCCTTCATAAATCACACCTGTATAATTGTAATAAAACATGTTCTTGGGTTTCTGACAAATTATTTGTCATACTGATCTTTGGACTTAATTTATCTTTTGTTTGTGTTCCAATGTGTGCCCTGCCACACCTCCGCCTTTCACCACCATCCATACCCCCTCTTCCACCCTTTTAATGCCAGAGACATTAAAGAGCTTTCCTGGAATGATAAATGTTTTATTAGGCTCCTCTCGCTGGTTTTTTGAAGGGTAAATACAAAGAGGAAGTGAAGGAAAACTTGCTATCTTTGTCTCCCTCTTGACTTAATTTCCATATCTGTCAGTCTGTTCTCTCCCTCGGCTGTGACCTCTCATCTCATCTCGTCCCTTGTTCGCCTTTCATCCGTTCTCTCCATTTTACCCGCTCATCTCTGCACACTGGAAACCAGCAGCCTTTCCCTTTTCCGCTAATCCCTCCCAGAAATGTTTCTTGTGGTGCGTGAAACCGTATAGAGAAAAACTTCCATTCTTTTTGTTCAGGGATGCTGTGCAGCACATGGACATAGCTCCTCAGTAGGTGCACGAGTGTCTTTGATCAAATCTTCAAGCAGCTCAAACATGTTTAAGCTCGGGTAGGGGGTGCTGGTTGGACTTAAAAAGGACCTAACTCCTCTCTTGTGCGGTTGCTGAATTTTACATTTAGCCTCCGGACTTGTCATGATTGTATTTCCTGTGCTGTAATAGCGCTCTTTCCGCTGGGACGCCGTACGCCCGCCTTTGGCCCCCTGCGGCTGTGCTGCTGATTGCTACCTCTTTCTGGGGAAAATGGGTCACTGCATGTGGGCTGCAGCCCGACACCTACTTCCACCTGTATTCAGGACAGAGAACACACGCCACAACATTCCTGAACCATGTCCAGAATTTTGATTTTCTCAACTCTTTCAAGCTCCTGAAGGCCTCAAACATTCATTGAACATATCCATGTTTTCAACTTTGCCCAACAAGACAATACAGTGATACCTCAACTTAAGAGTGTTTTGAGGTGTCTCTTGGCTAATTGTTATGCTTTAACCATTCGTTGGCGTAGCAAATGTCACATTTTAACTGCAATGCTGGGTTAACTCTACCAAATAAACAAGTTATATATTCAACCCAAATGCTGGGTCATTTTAGCTGCAATGCTGGGTCAATTCTACCAAATTAATTGGTTATTTTTATGTTTTTTGCAGTCCAAAAGTTTTGTGTTATCAATGCAATGAGTATTGCAACTTGTAGTGTTATGTTTACAGGGGAAGAAGACGGCACAGACAGCAGGGACGTCGTTTAGCTCTATATTTATTATTTAACACTAAATATAAACAAGGGAATGGAGTGTGACTAATCCAGAATATGTGTGGTGTGCGACTGTGTTGGAACTAACTGTAGTGTGTTACCAGTAGTGTTGAGCGAGAGGTGGAAGTCCAAGAGGTGCAAGGTTGCCTCCGAGGTCCGTGAGCAGGCAGGAAGTCGGGGGCAATAGAGAGGCGTCAAAGTCTGTGTCGAGATCAAAAAGGGGCAGCCAGAGAACCAGAGTGGAACACAGGGAGACGAGAGACACAGCTCGTAACGTGGGAACGGAGGGAAGCTGCTGGAAGACGACAAGGGGGACACGAGACCAATCAACACGAAGGGGGAGAAACACAGAGAGAGAGTATGCATAAAGCTTGGAGAATTACGGCTTACTCTACAGGAACAGGTCGCTATGTTCTGGCACAGGATAGCGGGTTGCGCTGGCTTAAGAAGGCAGGAGAGCTCATCGGCGACAGGTGTGTCGATTGCTAATTGGTGATTGAATGCAGCCGCTTGCTGCAGCCGGAGTGCGCGCAGCGCACAGATGAATGTGCCCGGGCCGTGACATGTAGTTAAGTTTCCTGTCATAGTTTTAGTATTCCAAAAGTCGTAAGGATGCTGTCAAATTTGGGGAACACAGCTAGGACGTGTCATCAACATGCATTATCACAATATAACAATAGTATTAAAATATATCATATTTTGTCGATATAAAGCGCAACCCTACACTTATTCTATAAAATGCACGACCATGATGTATGACGTCACACAAGATGACATCAGGTAGCCAGTCCTTAATTCAGCACACATCCCAAACTGTTTAGTTAGCTTTTTTAAAAAAAATCCTTTTTACATACATTTTCAAGAACATCCTCAAGAATGTTAAACGAGAGGGAGAAGAATATAAACCAAAACTACGTGATGTAGACTGATCTACATTTTGAGCTGTAACGAATAAATAAATTAAATCGATTAACTAGAAAAAAACTTTGATTTATACTTATTTTGCTTCGAATACTTGTTTAAGTGTGACTAATAAAAATGTATGAAATCCACACCACATGGAGTGCCTGGAACTTTAAATACACGCACATAGTTTAAAACAATGCAATAGAGTGCACAATAGAGTGGTGGTGTGTGGGTGCCATCACCTGTGTGGTGTGCAAACAGCTCCCAGTTATTTTTATTTATTTTTATTCATGCACACATGTTAAGCATGCAATTTCTATGTTGATGACGTGCATTTATTAGACAAAATAATGGTTTTGGCAAGCACAACTTAAATTAAATTACTTAAATTATTTTCCATATAATACGCATTAAGGCTATAAAATGTGTTTTAATCTGATTACTCGATTAATCGAACAAACTAATCAATCAATTACTCGATTACTAAAATAATCGCTACTCACATTCAATGACTCCAATGTCACACATTGTATCACAGTGGTTAACTTCTTTTTGCACTTGCATGACAACTAAGAATGCCTAAAAAGAGTATTAGGCTGTCATTATTCCTCATTAAAGTTAAGAGTGTAAATATTGAAACTGGTTAAATTATTTTAAACTTTAAGCATGTTAACTGTCTGCCTGTTTTGTTGACAACAGTTTGACCCTGCAGGAACAGATTAATCAAATTATTTCAAATGGAGAAAATACTTGCAATTGGTGGTCACCTTTTTACGTTCAATTCAATCTGGCGGTTTCGTATATTTTCTCCATTTGGGCCGCCTCATAAATTAAGTCGGACTAAAAAAAATAATAAAAACAAGTGCACACCAAGCTGCTCTCCACAATTGAAGTCATTCCCTTCCTTTCCCGCTCGGTTATCCTATTATGCTTTAGGAACATGTGATTGGTATGCCAGCAATGCCAGAGCTAATGATGTGCGCAGCCGTAGCCTCTGGTTCGACGTCACGGACGCTTGTGTTTGCTGCACTAATCGGTCATCTCCCGAAACATTAAACACGTCAAAGTGTGTAACAGATTGGCCCAATTAGCATAGAGCTTTGATGGTGATGCCACCTACCTGTTTATTGTGCCGTTTGAACTGGAATGGACGGTATTGCATCACTGTTTTTTTATGTATAGTACCTTAAAGTGGTGTCTTGATCCAACATTGATATTAGATGAAAGTTCGACATCAGCAAAAACAGAGTATTGAATGATATTGTAAAATCTCCGATACCAGCTCTGAAACAAGCAGTCCTGCAGTGTGTTTACTTGTGCAGAAGCGGACACCAAGTTAACGACTAAATGTCCTCCAACAAGCCCACAAGGTTGGTCTTTTCTTGTATTTTAGTTAATTATAAAAGGTAAACTTGATGTGCTATAGCAGTGGTCCCCAACCACCGGTCCGTGGCGCATTTACATTTTATACTGGGCCGCACAGAAACAATAATTAATTTATAAACTAGCGCATTTTCTCCGACTTAACTTTCGCCATTTCCCACTAAACACACCCATAAGCTTGTTTGAAGATGCATATTACAACTCATTTGTTATAGTACATGTGAGAGTGCACATTAATGGACATAAAAAATGTTAATGTGCCAGATTGTAGCCAAAGCCTATTTTTTCATGCTAATTTTTTTTGCTGTTTTTATCAGCCACACGTAGAAAGCCGGTCCGTGAAAATAATGCATACATTAAACCGGCCCCTGGTGGAAAAAAAGGTTGGGGAACCCTGTGCTATAGGTCATTAGGAGCTAGCAGCTACCCAACAGCCAAGCAATTAATAGCACACAAGGTAGACACTAATAACTGTCCTTAATTGAACTATATTGCAGTCTAAAACATGGCATGTGTCCCAATAAATAAGTAAAAAATAATTACAGTTGCATATTACAGAATCTCCAAGGCAGAAGTTAATTAGAAATTATCCAGTAACAAACATGTCCGCATCATTTAACTACGTTATGAGTCATGCGCTCAATTTAACAAATGATTGTGACCACTAGGTGTAGCCATTTCAATTTCCTTAAAGACAGCATAAGTCCAATCCAGTAATAAATAGGTCAGTGTTTTTCAGACATACAATTGTTCTGTTCGACTGATTTCCCTTCATCAAACCTTTTCTAACATTCTACACTACAAAATAATAAAATAATGTCTTATGATTCCTGCTTATATTATATCGGATTAATATCTGTATCGGTCAATACTCAAGGTTCCAAAATCCGTATCGGAAATTAAAATGCACCCCTAGTATTTTTTACACATATCCTTTGTTTTGGATTATCTTTTGTATTTATTGATAATTTTTTGTCTTTGTGTTATTGTCTTTGTGGTGGCTACTAAAACAGATCCATTTCAAACAAATACATTTTTTCCAGCAAATCATGCAGTGGTGGTCTGTGCTGTGCCTTAATTAGTCATCACGGCCCAATTACATGCCTCTTTTTTTCCCTCCTCGGGATAAAAAATGACAGGTGGCGACACAGGGAATGGCTGTGATTATCATTCACTACGTTACCACTAGGAGGTGTGTTTTCAGGTTACACAGTCAGTCATGGTTGGGAATGTCCCTGCGGCAGGACAGCATGTAACCTGTCAGTTAATATTTAAATTCTCTCCCCTAATAAGACGCTGGTTAAAACAATAAAATCACTTATTGAAAAATAATTAGTTTTTATTCAGTCATTTTCATTCACACTTCCGTCATAGTTTATGCAGTGGCTTTCCACAGCAGTGATGTGAATGTTGGAATTATTTGTGTGTGTGTGTGTGTGTGTGTGTGTGTGTGTGTGTGTGTGTGTGTGTTCTTGTATTGCTACCCTTCTCGAGACACCAACAAGGAAAAGTACCTTCCATATGAGGACCGGTGAACAAGTTAGGACCAAAATCATGGTCCCAATACGGAAAACCATTGCATCTAATAGAGAGCCAAATACCAGAGTCTGTGAACATTGCTCCAAAGTCAGGATTTTTTTGTTGATTTAATGTGCATACAAAAGTAAACATTGACAGGTGCAAAGGCATATGATAAAACAAGACGACAGCTAAAGGACTTCCCTATTCATCCTCGAAAAAACCCGCCAGGTGATCAGCTGATTTTACGACTTTCGGTGCTGACGTAAGACGACCCGTGTCCCATATGGGACCGTAGGATGAACAAATACAGTACGGTACTAAGACTATAGTGGCCATTAACATGGTACATGGGTTGTACTTGTATAGCGCTTTTCTACCTTTTTTAAAGGAACTCAAAGCGCTTTGACACTATTTCCACATTCACCCATTCACACACACATTCACACACTGATGGCGGGAGCTGCCATGCAAGGCGCTAACCAGGACCCATCAGGAGCAAGGGTGAAGTATTTTGCACAAGGACACAACGGACGTGACCGACGTGACTAGGATGGTAGAAGGCGGGGATTGAACCAGTAGCCCTCAGATTGCTGGCACGGCCACTCTCCCAACTTCGCCACGCTGTCCCCTAACGTTAACAGTTCTACAGCTGCTTCTACAGCTGTGTTGCTCAAAGTGCGGCACAGGGGCCATCTGTGGTCTGTGACTCGTTTGTCATCGGCCTTAAGCACATTACAAAAAACAAGAAATAGAGATCTCATTTGCACCCCTGGTGGTGAAATCTATCAAAATTAGGGTGGTCCCAAAAAGGAGGGATTTTTCAAATTGACTGTGTGTTGGGTTTAAAAGTGCTCCCCCTCTGGCCAACATATGTAATAACAAGTGTGTGTAAGAAATTGAAATGTGCCCCCTTTGGCCAAAATTAATCAATTCAAAATAAATAAATATGTACATAGAGACATACTGTAATAACTTGAAGTGGATAACGATTAAAAACCACTTACAAACAAAAAATTCAAATTCAAAAGCTTAGTATATTATCAATGTTCTTAATATAAATCTTTATATATCTAGAAAGGGTGGTCCTAAAGAGGTAGGCATTTTTCAGAGGTCTCAAGAAGGTAACAAATACAATAATGTGTGTGTGTGTGTGTATGTGTTTGTGTGCGTGTGTGTGTGTGTGTGTGTGTGTGTGTGTGTGTTTGACCCTGCAGTTCAAGGACAGTCTTGTATGTCCTGCCTCTGGCTGCTTCTGTTGTCCTTACCCAGTTGGTGTGTATGTACAGTAAGGTGCTGCTCTACTCATACCACACACACACACACACACACACACACACACACACACACACACACACACACACACACACACACACACACACACACACACACACACACACACACACACACACACACACACACACACACACACACACACACACACACACACACACACACACGCACACACACACACACACACACACACACATTCATTGATATAACCTTGTGTGCTAAGGCGCCTCACCTCAAGTTCTACACAGGTTTAAAATAACCATCTAGAGTTACACACACAAATGCATAGACAATATGTCCTGCAGCACACCGTGCACCCTGCACCGCCGTCTCCTCCTCTGCAGGATTAATTACTCTTTCCTGCCTATGATCCAGGGAGCGTCTGAGCCGCGTTAGCCGGCCTATGCCTCTCGCTGGTGGGCACACGGAGATGGCAGCGCTCACCCATTCATCACTGTGGCTTTGGGAAGGGGATGGGGTGCAGGTTTGTGTGCGTGTCAGAGAAGGAGGGTGTAGAAGTGAAGGTGATTTTAAGGTGAATGCAAGAAGCCGGGTCCCCTCTGACCGAGTCCCTCATTAAACATTAAAAGTGTCGGTCCCGATTGTACGGTAAGGAATGCTGTGGTGACTCTCGGAGGATAGGGGGAGGGGTTTAAGAGGGTGTATTTTTACCGTGTGATGAATAACACAATGGTGTGGCCCTTCCTTCTCTTCCAAAACATTGTCACATTCATTTTTTTTACCGCAAATCTCCTTTTCACTACAGATGGATTAGGTGCAAGTATAGGAATGAGGTGGGGGAAGAGGAAGTCTACTTAATGGAGAAGCGTGTGTGTGTGTGTGTGTGTGTGTGTGTGTGTGTGTGTGTGTGTGTGTGTGTGTGTGTCGGCCTTTGATCATACTAAAAACTTGACAATGTGTGTGTGTTGCTGCATATGTCTCACTGAAACACACATTTCACTAAACTGGTCCCAGCACCATTTGTGTGTGTGTGAGGGGATGCAAACACGAGTCATGTTCGGGATGAGAGGGTTTGTGAGAGGATGCAGGGAAAAGGAGGATGTAGGAGGCGGGGGTTCCTCAGTCACTAAGGCGGTGTAGGCCTGCGTCTTTCATCTCTCACATACGAACAACAAAGAGTTTTATTTTCGCACAATACCTTGTATTACCTATTTATAGAGCAGGTAGTGGAGGGCTTTCACGCTGTGCAGCGTTACTTCATTAACTTGTTTATCTATAAAGTTAGGCAAGCAAGACTGAAAGGTAACGCCGCTGATTGTCGAGAACTCTTTGACTGTGGAAAACATAGGAGTTGTGTATTTGTTGTGTGCCTGCAAGTTTGTCGCTTGACTTAGACAAGAAGAAGCAAGTGATTGTTTCAGTTTGTGGGACCTTTGGAAAAACGTCACAAAAGACGTAAGTCAGAGTATCATGTATTTTCTGTGCAAAGTCACACTTGTGGAAGGCAGTGGTAAAAGGTAAGGATAAGGTAAAAGGGGTCCAATCCTGCTCGTTTTAGGGCTTTGGAAAATACAGTGGAGCACTTTAGTAAGGGACAAAACAGCTGAGAGCAGGGGAGAAGTGACCGTGAGGCAGATCTTTAGCTCCTTGAAAACAAAACAGCTTCCCATCTAGGGTTGGGTGTCGTTTGAATTCGAACGATTCCGATTCCGATTCTTCGTTTCGATTCCGATTCCTGACGATTCTCGATTCCGATTCTTTTAAGAGGCAGGGTCAAAAAAAAGTTTAGGATATTTTAAATGAGCTAGCTAACCTACAGTCTTTCTGAATGAAATAGTCTGACATTCTCCATCAATTTTAATTCTATTAACTTTTTATGAACTTTACTATAAATTCCTCACATGGCTGTTTTCAACTAGAATATAAATATCAAATCTATGAACTTGAATATAAATATTATAAATTATGAATACATTTTCCCAGGGGTACACTTTCCTCAAGAGAGCTTTATTTTTGAAAACCTCATGAAAACACATTTACACACAAGTGTATGATGCTGCAGGAAACCTCATGAAAACACATTTACACACACAAGTGTATGATGCTGCAGGTACTTAAAAATGTTACCGTGCTCCCACTGATGGGCTAACCTGGTGCAGAAAAGCAAATAAACAATAAGAAACAACTTGCAAAACCCAGTCCAGATTAGCAGCAGGTACAGTATAAAATCAGAGACAGATTTTGTTTAGGAAAATGACCATATCCGCCTTCTCAGGCAGGATGCGTGAGCGTTCTGGACAGATAGTGTCTCCTGCTGTGGAAAATACACGTTCGCTGGGTGTGGAAGAAGCTTGAACGCATAAATAGGAGAAAGCGAGATATGACAGCAAAGGATAAGTCTTTTGTTGGTTCCACCGGACCACCACCATGCAGCAGGGTCGTCAGACACAATTATCGGTGGAACGTCCTGGTACATCTGCAGCTCTCTCTCCACTCGTTTCTTGATGGACATGGAGCTCTGTTATTTCGCGGTTATTTCATTTTTTTTTGTAAAGTAAAGCCACACTTTGAACCGCCGACACCCGCTATCCATGCTTGAGCTTGACTGACTTGCTCGGCTATGCTAACACTTCCGGCGGTGGGCGCTTCTTCGTTGGTGTTCAGCGGCTTCTTCTTCCGGTTCGGTGGACATATTTTTTTCTGGTCGGCGGACTGGTATCGAAAATAGGAATCGAAATTTAAACTTTTGAACGATTCCGGGAGAATCGGAAAGTTAGTCCTGGTTCCAATCGATACTCGATACTCGATACCCAACCCTATTCCCATCTCCGCCTGACTCTTGTTTAGATACACAATTCATACATTCGAAAAAACATTTTCAAGACAAAATACGGGAGATGTCGCCAATTCCCACTGGACTATACCTGCTCAGTGGCTTTGTGGTTAGAGTGTCCGCCCTGAGAGCGGTAGCTCGTGAGTTCAAACCCCGGCCGAGTCTTACCAAAGACTATAAAAATGGGACCCATTACCTCCCTGCTTGGCACTCGGCATCAGGGGTTGGAACTGGGGGTTCAATCACCAAATGATTCCCAGGCGTGGCCAACGCTGCTGCTCACTGCTCCCCTGTGGGGATGGGTCAAATGCAGAGGATAATTTCACCGCACCTAGTGTGTGTGTGACAATCATTGGCACTTTAACTTTAACTTCCTAAAGGTGATGAAGGACTCATGAATTTCTACTGCACCTCAAGCGTACACCCTGACCTAAATGGTTAAGACCTACATACAGATCCAATTTGTTTTACCACTTACACAACTTGTATTAATAGTTGGCCATGAGTCAACTTTATCAGCCATCGTTTTCGTTCCTGGTGTATTAAGTTGTGGGTTGTGAATCAATACCTCTGTGATTTCTTACAGTCTGCTGATTTGACCACAAGCACGTGTAAACATTTATATGGTACCGTTCCCCCAATATTGTAGTCGCAATCATGTTCTTACTGCCATACTTCAAAAAATAAAACGGGACCTTGCCGTACTTGAAAAAATCACAGAAGATGTAGGAATTCCTCTTTCCCTTAAAGGCCTACTGAAATGCGATTTTCTTATTTAAACGGGGATAACAGATCCATTCTATGTGTCATACTTGATCATTTCGCGATATTGCCATATTTTTGCTGAAAGGATTTAGTAGAGAACATCGACGATAAAGTTCGCAACTTTTGGTCACTGATAAAAAAGCCTTGCCTGTACCGGAAGTAGCAGACGATATGCGCGTGACGTCACCGGTTGTGGAGCTCCTCACATCTGCACATTGTTTACAATCATGGCCACCAGCAGCGAGAGCGATTCGGACCGAGAAAGCGACGATTTCCCCATTAATTTGAGCGAGAATGAAAGATTTGTGGATGAGGAAAGTGAGAGTGAAGGACTAGAGGGCAGTGGAAGCGATTCAGATAGGGAAGATGCTGTGAGAGGCGGGTTGGACCTGATATTCAGCTGGGAATGACTAAAACAGTAAATAAACACAAGACATATATATACTCTATTAGCCACAACACAACCAGGTTTATATTTAATATGCCACAAATTAATCCCGCATAACAAACACCTTCCCCCTCCCGTCCATATAACCCGCCAATACAAATCAAACACCGGCGCAACACACTCAATCCCACAGCCCAAAGTACCGTTCACCTCCGCAAAGTTCATACAGCACATATATTTCCCCAAAGTTACGTACGTGACATGCACATAGCGGCACGTACGTACAGGCAAGCGATCAAATGTTTGGAAGCCGCAGCTGCGTACTCACGGTACCGCGTCTGCGTATCCAACTCAAAGTCCTCCTGGTAAGAGTCTCTGTTGTCCCAGTTCTCCACAGGCCAATAGTAAAGCTTGCCTGTCATCTTTCGGGAATGTAAACAATGAAACATCGGCTGTGTTTGTGTAGCTGCAGCCGGCCGAAATACACCGCTTCCCACCTACAGCTTTCTTCATTGCTGTCTCCATTGTTCATTGAACAAATTGCAAAAGATTCACCAACACAGATGTCCAGAATACTGTGGAATTTTGCGATGAAAACAGACGACTTAATAGCTGGCCACAATGCTGTCCCAAAATGTCCTCTACAATCCGTGACGTCACGCGTAGGCGTCATCATACCGAGACGTTTTCAGCAGGATATTTCGCGCAAAATTTAAAATTGCACTTTAGTAAGCTAACCCGGCCGTATTGGCATGTGTTGCAATGTTAAGATTTCATCATTGATATATAAACTATCAGACTGCGTGATCGGTAGTAGTAGGTTTCAGTAGGCCTTTAATAAGCCACAGTGTGTTGCAACATATCTTATTTTTCTGACTATAAGGCGCACTTAAAATCCTTTCATTTTTTCAAAAATCGAAAGTGCGCCTTATAACCCAGTGCGCCTAATGTACAGAATAATTTTGGTTGTGCTTACTGACCTCGAAGCTATTTATTTGGTACATGGCGAAAGTGTGACAAGTAGATGGCAGTCACGCATAACAGATATGTTTAGACGGCAATATGACTCAAGTAAACAACACAAAAATGTTACATGTTCCATTGAAAACATAGAACATTACACACGGCGCTCAAAAATCTATCGAAATGTTTTAGTACGACTTTGGTAAGCTATGAAGCTGCACCGCTTCATGGAATGTACTGTGCTTCAACATACAAGTATTATTATGGTGTGTGTATAAGGTATCTGGCGTTTTGTATCGCAATATTATGCAAAAGAGACTTTTCCTACCTCCTGGTACCTGCTCATCTGTATTTGGGATCTGCATAAGTCCTGAAAATGTGTCCGCCTCCGCCATTGTAGTCCTTGCCGACGCCTTAGTCGATAAGCTTCTTATGTATCTCTATCTTCTTATGTGACATTCATCCTTCGCTGTTGCCATTTCTTATATAAAGTAGTGTAAAGTTCTTACTTGTATCTGTCAGTAAACTCGCCATGAAAGCTCTAAAACATACCGGTATAGTGAGTTTACATTATTTACCCAAGGAACTTTAGTTATTAGAGAGTTCCAGTAGAAAATGGATGGATGGATGGTCGGACGGTTTTTCCTGTGTTGTTGTTGCACTAGTGAGCCACGGATGAGGAGCTGCTGCTCCGTTATTGATTTAAGTAAAGTCTGAATGTCATTAAAACAGTTAGCTCCATCTTTTGACACTTCTTCCACTCCCGTCCTTGCACGCTACACCGCTACAACAAAGATGACGGAGAAAAGACGCAGTGAGCCACATAAATAAGACCGCCCACAAAACGGCGCATCCTGAAGCGACTGTCAGAAAGAGGCTTGAAGATGATCTGTAAAACATAATCTATGCAACAATTAGACCAAATAACCACCATCACATGTTATGTAGACCACAAGGAAGAGTTTTCAATTCAGAAAAAATAAATAAAAACAATATATCCCCTTTAATGCGCCCTATAATCCGGTACGCCTTTTGTATGAAAATAGACCGGCTCATCGGCAATACACCTTATAATCCGGTGCGCCCTGTGGTCCGGAAAATACGGTACATTATTTAGACAACAGCAAGTCATTTTCAGTGGGTAGTAACTGTATACTATACTATAAAAGCTGTACTCTGACTACTCTTAAAGGCCTACTGAAACCCACTACAACCGACCACGCAGTCTGATAGTTTATACATCAATGATGAAATCTTAACATTGCAACACATGCCAATACGGCCGGGTTAACTTATAAAGTGCAATTTTAAATTTCCCGCTAAACTTCCTGTTGAAAACGCCTTTGGATGATGACGTATGCGCGTGACGTAGCCAGTGAAACAGGAGTATCGGTAGCCCATTGAAGCCAATACAAAAAGCTCTGTTTTCATCTCAAAATTCCACAGTATTCGGGACATCTGTGTTGGTGAATCTTTTGCAATTTGTTTAATTAACAATGGAGACTGCAAAGAAGAAAGTTGTAGGTGGGATCGGTGTATTAGCGGCTGGCTGTAGCAACACAACAAGGAGGACTTACTTGGATAGCAGACGCGCTAGCCAACGCTAGCCGCCAACCGCATCTGTGATCGGGTGAAGTCCTTCGTCGCGCCGTCGATCGCTGGAACGCAGGTGAGCACGGGTGTTGATGAGCAGATGAGGGCTGGCTGGCGTAGGTGGAGCGCTAATGTTTTATCATAGCTCTGTGAGGTCCGGTTGCTAAGTTAGCTTCAGCGTCGTTAGCAACAGCATTGTTAAGCTTTGCCAGGCTGAGAATTATTAACCGTGTAGTTACATGTCCATGGTTTAATAGTATTGTTGATCTTCTGTCTATCCTTCTAGTCAGGGATTTATTTATTTTGTTTCTACCTGCATTTGAGCCAGATGCTATCACGTTAGCTCAGTAGCTAAAGAGCTTCGCCGATGTATTGTCGTGGAGATAAAAGTCACCATGAATGTCCATTTCGCGTTCTCGACTCTCATTATTAAGAGGATATAGTATCCGAGGTGGTTTGAGATACAAATCCGTGATCCACAATAGAAAAAGGAGAGAGTGTGGAATCCAATGAGCCAGCTTGTACCTAAGTTACGGTCAGAGCGAAAAAAGATATGTTTTGCACTGCATTCTAGTCCGTCACTCTAACGTACCTCATCCACGAATCTTTCATCCTCGCTCAAATAATGGGGTAATCGTCGCTTTCTCGGTCCGAATCGCTCTAGCTGCGTTGCAAACAATAGGAAAATATGAGGAAGCGAACAACTGACTACGTCACGCTACTTCCGGTAGGGGCAAGGCTTTTTTTTATCAGAGACCAAAAGTTGCAAACTTTATCGTCGTTGTTCTATACTAAATTTTTTCAGCAAAAATATGGCAATATCGCGAAATGATCAAGTATGACACATAGAATGGATCTGCTATCCCTGTTTGAATAAAAAATAATAATTTCAGTAGACCTTCAAGTGCCCTCTTTACTGTATTGTCCACTGAGAAGATCTACTGTAGACTGTGAGATACTGTTTTGTTCTCTGTGAATGAAATACAGCAGACGTTTTCAACTCTTGCATTGCTGTTTCTGTCCTGCTTTTGTCTGCTAATCCTCATCCTTTCTGTCACACTCACTTGTAAAGAAACCTTTTTTAGATAAATTCTTTTGTTGCGTTCCAAAAAAAAAAAAAGAAAAAAGATTATGGTGTATGTTGCACGCTGTAATGACAATCTCCAGCAAATGTGATGCGTGTTGGACTAGTCCCGTGAGATGGCTTTAACCCGTTTTGATGTTTGTTCCGTCACACAGTGGTACCGAGCCAAATGCAATTTTCAGGCTTTAAATGTGACACTAAGATTTTTACACCTTTGATTTTTGCTGCCAGACAGACTTGCATCGTTAGGTATGATGAGAGGTTTGAATTCCCTGCATGGCTGTAAATTAGAAGGTTCATTCCAATGGACATCACTCTTGGTTACAACAAGAAACGTAAGTTATTGTTATCATCCTTTCTTTGTTAAGAGATTGTCTCATAAAGGGAAGGATTCAGGACTTCTAAAGACATCTTATGCTGGTCAGTGTTTATTAGCCTGGTCACACACTGCTGTGGGATGGCATCCCATTCTTCAACCAGGATTTGTCGCAAGTCAGCTAACGTGGTTGTGTTGGTCACTTTGGCACTAACATCTAATATTCACTTTTCTCTGCAATAATGATGACCTTACGACATAGCTGAACATAATGTTCCTCCAAGCTCAAAGAAGAGTCATTAGCAACAGCAACACAAGATGGTGGCACTGCCAGAGCAGATTTGGCACATTTTTCATGGGCGCAACCCACATACTCAGCTCTGCTGCTCATCCCACAAATATGTGTTCCTTACAAACATGGCACCTTTTAAACGTTATTAAACTGGCTTTCTAACGGATTAAGGCTTATTGGCAAGAAGCATTGCTGTGACAAAATATAAAAACAAAGTGTACGTTTGAACTAAATGCAGTTTACGAAATGTTTATTGCCTCGTAGAGTACTTTTGGTAGTGTGGTCTGTTCACATTGCTTATTAAATTGCTGGTTCATTCCGTCTATTTCATTGGTTCTTAACCTTGTTGGAGGTACCGAACCCCACCAGTTTAATATGTGCATTCACCGAACCCTTCTTTAGTGAAAAATTAAACGTTATTTTTTTAAAAATTCAAGACAAAGTTATATGTTTTTTTTTACTGGTGCACAAAATGAACCGTTCAAAGAACAAAACCAACACAGTGCATACACTCACAACAAATTACACACCTGCAAATCAGATGGAAAATTAGAGGGAACATTGTTTGGGGGTATCCATAGTACGCCGATAGGGAGAAGTTTTTATTTACAAGATGAGTCAGGTGTGTCTTGACCTCCGCGCCGGAGGCTCCACCGAACCCCTGAGGCCGACTCACCGAACCCCTAGGGTTCGATTGAACCCAGGTTAAGAACCACTGGTCTATTTGTATTGTTTTGTATTGCGTGTTACGTCGTCAAGACAAAGAGCAAAGAGTGAAATGTCAACATGCCTGCAAAGCAGATAAGAAACTTGGCGGTGTTTCATGACAAACGGAGAGGATTGTAAAATCAGACTTGGGAAAGCGAGATTATTTGGTGCCTTTAAGCTGTCTGTGTGGGATGCTTGGACCAGCCTGAAGTTTGCTTCTGCCTTCTGCTTCGTCTTCCACTCTATTTTATCCTCATGTCAGTCACACATGACTATAAATGCTGTAATGTTTGCAGCACACCATCTTATTGTTGTGTGTCTGATCTGCTTTAACTTTATTATTGATGCACATGTGATGTACAGTAAGTCGAGTTTGAGTGTTGCGTAATGCCTAAATTATGGCTACATGATCACACTGTACACAGAGCACATGAAAACATATAACACAGAAATAAAAAGAGTGAATACAAGAAATGAATGAGAGTAACAGAAAACAGAAAACATCCTTACTTTTATGCCTGTGGTTGTCTCGCACAATGGAAGGGAGAAACAGGTAATAGGAAGAGGAAGTCTCAATAATAAGACCACTATGCTGCTCAGTTATCACTGTACATTTTACAGGATCAGATCATTTTACACGTGCAATAATACTATCTCTACCATTAATGATGGTTGCGGCGTTCGAGCGACTTGATCTTGTTACGTCCACTTCATGAGCATTCTCTAATGTCTAATTTCACTTCACTTTTTTGACGTAATGCCATCAGAAGAGTCTGCCTCACACTTTGGAGACATAATGAAGGGTGCAAAGTTAACCAAAACCAACAAAAGTGATGTCCTTCCTCAGTCCTTTCTATCCTTACATTAGTTCTCTTTTTTGTACAGTCTGAATTATTTACGGGAGCGCGTTGTAACACGAGGACCGCCTGTACAGTACTTACATTTTCATTGTAGCAGAATGTTTGTTGTCTAACACACTCGTTATGTTCTCTCCACTCTCCAAGTCCTTCTCTTCATCAGTTTGCTTGCTCCTTCAGTTTTTTTTTGTTTTTTTTACATGTGAACACTTCTTTCTTTTCTTTCTGTCTTTAGTTTATTTCGAACATGAACACACATCATAATACATTACACAATTTCATATCATTTCATTTTACATCATGCCCGAAAAGGAGTAGGAAGAAGCAAAGCTTATTTAATCCTACCCCTTTCCCACTTCAAAGCGTTTACAATGATATAGAATCATTTACTGACCTTTTTATATAATAAAAAAAACATCTATGAGTTAGTATATACAACAGTTTTATAATATGTAATTAATTATTTTATAATATGTAATTAATTAATTCAGTCATTATTAACATACTGTGATGAAGAATATCTTATTTTCAATAAGGTTGGAAGTGTTTCTCATAATACTTCTTCTTTGTACTTTGTAAGCACTATTATTTTGAACAACCTCTTAAACTGGATCATATTAGTAAAATGTTTAACTTCTTTACTTAATACATTCCATTATTTGATTGCACATACTGATATGCTAAAAGTTTTAAGTGTTGTACATGCATATAAATGTTTTAAATTATTTTTTCCTCTAAGGTTATATTTCTCCTCTTTAGTTGAGAAGAATTGTTGTACATTCTTTGGTAGCAGGTTATATATTACTTTGTACATCATTTTAGCTGTTTGCAATTTTACCAAATCACCGAACTTTAATATTTTTTGACTTAATAAATAAAGGGTTTTTATGTTATCTATATCCAACATTATGTATTATTCTAACTGATCTTTTTTGTAACACGTTTAGCGAATGTAGCGCACATTTGTAGTTATTTCCCCATATTTCTGCACAATAACTCAGATATGGTAACACTAGCGAGCAGTAGAGAATATGAAGTGATTTTTGGCCCAGGACGTGTTTTGTTTTATTCATTATTGAAATGTTTTTTGCCACCTTATGTTGTATGTTTTGTATATGAGATTTCCAGTTCATTTGATCATCTATTAATACTCCCCAAAATCTGGTTTCTTACCTAAATGTTACAGACCTCAAATGATGTAAATACATTAATACATCAACTTAAGAGTTTAATTGGTTCTAAATGACGTAGCTCGTAACTCAAAACACTTGTACCCCAAATCAACGTCGCCCATTTGAATTTATTAATGGAAAACCCCTTGAATCTCTTTTTAAAGGGGGACCAAAGACATTTAAAATTAACACAATACAGTACAACACAGGACAAGTTATACAACAAACAACTACAGACAATTATTAAAGACAATTTTGTTCAGATACCTCTCAGCTCACACAACTCTCTCAGAATTTACAATATTTACAATAGAATAACATATAATGCAGTAAAATAAATATAATATTATTAAATTAAATTCCAACCAAGGATATTAGAGATGCGAGGTTTGCGGACACAACCGCGGAGTCCGCGGATAATCCGCGGGTCGGGCGGATGCATGACGAAAAAAATTGATTTTAAATAGATTCGGGCGGGTGGCGGTTGAACCAATTCGGAAATATATATACATAGTTAAATGTTGTTACCCACATACGAAAAACCAGCAGCACTCTTTGAAACAGGCAATTATTCATCAGGCACTGCTGCAGCTGTCACGCCAAATTTCGTCCCCCCTACAAAAACCTCCCCCCCCCCCATTTACTTCCGGGGTTGCGTCCAATGAAGTCACAAAGTTGCCGGGGGTCCTTAACCGGCACGCGACTGTCCTGTTTCGCGCCTGTACAAAAAAAAAACAATTATCGATTTCTTCAGATTCCAGCAGCTGTCAAAGACGAAGTATCCTTCCAGCGACGGGCAGTCGAAGCCGAAGTGCTATCGATCGCTGTCAATGACGTGAGAGGAAACATGACCATGGAAGTAAATTAGGGGGGTGGGGGGGAGGTTGTTGTAGGGGGAAGAAATTTGGCGTGACACAGCACACCACAACACAACAGAAGAAGAAGAAAACAATAAAAAGATGTCAACGCCGGCAGCAAACGTGGTACGCGACAAACTAAAAAAGGGAATACTAAAGACTAGGGAAAAAAAATAACAATAATAGTCAACACTTTCTTAATGGAAATGACAATAATATTATAATAATGATGAATAATATTATCACGCATTAATATCTCTTAGCCTCTAATGCGTAGCCAAGAGATATTAATGCGTGGCACGCATTGAATGTCTCTGCTGCATTGGATCAGTCTCCTTTCTTTAACAGGCAAAAGCTTTCTAACCTCACTAATGCCTTGCATCGTCTATATTAGATATATAACAACGGGTGGGTGGCGGGTGGCGGGTGGCGGGTGGCGGGTGGCGGGCGGTTGTGGTTTTGATAAAATGTTAGTTCGGGTGGATGGCGGGTGGATGACGACTTTTGTGATGCGGTTGCGGATGAAATAATTGCCTATCCGCGCATCTCTAAAGGGTATACTACATACAGTGGCATTCAGTTTTAAGATAAACAAAAAGAGACATTTTGAAGGGACCAATGATCGATAAAGACCTCAGAGAGACAGGCAGATGATTCCAGTCAAAGGGGGATCTAAAAAAAAAAGGACCTCCGGACCAGCTCTTTACGCACAGTAGGGACAGTAAATGTAGGATATTGAGTGTCTTAGAGGGTAGGATGATGTAAAGGGCACTAGAAAGCATTTCAAATATGCTGGTAGATTAAAATAAATACACTTGAAAATAAATAAACAGTGGTACAGCCGCCGCTTGTCAGGATGGAGCCAGTTGAGCTGGGTGTATAAATGACACTGATGAGTTCTTAATGGACAACTTCAAATAAATCTACCCAAGGTGTTAAACAAAATATTAAAAGGTTTAAGGTGTATATCATAGGTATTAAAATAAACAATGTCCGCATTGTTAATAATTGGTCAAATAAGTTTAGAGATTATTTTCCTTCTGACTTGAAATGTAAAACAGTTTGATGATCTGTATATTATGTTCTCTTAATGATATAGTCAATATGTAATTTAAAGTTAAGTTCACAGTCAAGCCATACTCCTAAGTACTTCACAGCGGTCTCCTTGGTCATTGGAGTACCATTGTCAAAGTAAATGTTCAAATCCGCAGATTGTAGCCAGTGGCGAGTTCCAAAAAGCATATAGAGGGATTTTTTCATATTAAGTTTTAACAAATAAATTCTAAGACAGTTCTGAATTGAATTGAAATCTACCTGAAGCTGATTCTGAAACTGATTCATATTAGCACCTGACATATAGACAACAGTATCGTCAGCATATAAATGTACTTGGCATTTATTTCACACTCGAGGAAGGTCATTAATAAATATAGAAAATAAAAGGGGTCCTAACGTAGAACCCTGCGGAACTCCTTTTTCCATGATACTGAAATGAATTGAAATCACTTGGATTGGTGCACAATTTTAACAAGTAACATGCCTTTTAAAAAGTAAACGCACTTTTAGATAATAACTATTGTTTAAATACAATACAACAGAATGTACTACTAACAACTAGAGTAGTTTTATGAAGTAATGTATTAATAATGAACAGCATGGTTCATGCTTCAGTATGGTGTCGACTTGCAGCGATACATTTTGAACTGCTTCGCAAAGTCTGCTATACGGTCAGTAATGTTTTGGATGATATCTTTCTTTAGTTCAATGAATATCATCCACTTCTTCTTCTCTGCACTGTCCTTCCCTCTCACTTTATTCCTTACTATTGTTGTAAAAACAAAGTTATGTCGATCGCTAGCTACAAGGTAATGATAGCGAGTAAGACCAGATGTTTTGGTCAGATGTCATGCTGATGATTGCTATGTCAATGGGCGGTCGAGAGGCTCGTAACTGAAAATGTATTCTCGTAACTTTAAGCATAACAATTATGTTTCTCAATACATTTGGATACAAGTTGGGGGTACTTGTAAGTAGAGGTATTACTGTAAGATAATACATACACAAATGTGTATGAGTATGTATGTACACAAAAATAATATCTTGAATTCGCTATCTCTGTATATATGGACAATGAGAGCATGTGGAATACTTGTTTGCTTATTCCTGTTCTTTTCTTCTATTCCTTCTTTGAGCTTGACAGTACCATCAGGAATTCTTTCAGTTTACACTTAAAACACTCGTTCAGTGCTGCAGCCTTTGTCATCCTCTGAAGTTGTTGCACTTTGAGCCGGCTGCTCGACTTGTTTCCGTTTGACAGGATGTGAGTGAGACAGCTGCCTCCTTTCCTTTGGTAAACTTCTTAGATCTTTTGCACTCCAGCTTTACTCTGATAACTTTGACACTTTGACTTCATTTTCAATTGGCAGCAATCATTATAGTCTTGTGTGGATTCTTTCCTCCAGTTGTCTGCTGCTGATTATTTCTCTCCTCCCGTGACAACCGCAGCACAACCCCTCCCTGACTGCCATCCGTGCTGATCACTTGATGATGCACTTTGTAGCCTGTTGCTGAAGCACTATTCTCGTTTTGGCCACTCAAGGTGTGCAGTCACACTCTGCAATCTGTATCTGTTCAAGTACACTTGACACCTAAAATGTGGATTTTTCAAAGTAGTGTCAGCGCTCCAGATCATGCTCAATTATACACTATATTGCCAAAAGTATTTGGCCACCTGCCTCACATATGAACTTGAAGTGCCATCCCATTCCTAACCCATAGGGTTCAATATGATGTCGGTCCACCTTTTGCGACTATTACAGCTTCAACTCTTCTGGGAAGACTGTCCACAAGGTTGCAGAGTGTGTTTATAGGAATTTTCGACCATTCTTCCAAAAGCGCATTGGTGAGGTCACACACTGATGTTGGTCAAGAAGGCCTGGCTCTAAGTTTCCGTTCTAATTCACCCCAAAGGTGTTCTATTGGGTTCAGGTCAGGACTCTGTGCAGGCCAGTCAAGTTTATCTACACCAGACTCTGTCATCCATGTCTTTATGGACCTTGCTTTGTGCACTGGTGCACAGTCATGTTGGAAGAGGAAGGGGCCCGCTCCAAACTGTTCCCACAGGGTTGGGAGCATGGAATTGTCCAAAATGTTTTGGTATCCTGGAGCATTCAAAGTTTATTTAACTGGAACTAAGGTGCCAAGCCCAACTCCTGAAAAACAACCCCACACCATAATTCCTCCTCCACCAAATTTCACACTCGGCACAATGCAGTCCGAAATGTACCGTTCTCCTGGCAACCTCCAAACCCGGGCCGCACAAGAAATTAAAAAAAAGACAAATAAAAAAAAAATGTTTTAATTTTTTTAATTTTTTTTATTAAATCAACATAAAAAACACAAGATACACTTAAAATTAGTGCACCAACCCAAAAAACCTCCCTCCCCCATTTACACTCATTCACACAAAAGGGTTGTTTCTTTCTGTTATTAATATTTCTGGTTCCTACATTATATAACAATGTAGATCAATACAGTCTGCAGGGATACAGTCCGTAAGCACACATGATTGTGTTTTTTATGACAAAAAAAAAAAAATAAAAAAATACCATACACCCCCCCGGTCCGTGGGACAAATTTTTAAGTGTTGACAGGTCCGCAGTTACAAAAAGGTTGGGGACCACTGCTTTACCCCACTGCATCCGACGCTTTGCATTGGACATGGTGATGTATGGCTTAGATACAGCTGCTCGGTCATGGAAACCCATTCCATGAAGCTCTCTGTGTACTACACGTGGGCTAATTGGAAGGTCACATGAAGTTTGGAGCTCTGTAGCAACTGACTGTGCAGAAAGTCGGCAGCCTCCTTGAACTATGCGCTTCAGCATCCGCTGACCCCTCTCTGTCAGTTTACGTGGCCTACCACTTCGTGGCTGAGTTACTGTTGTTCCCAAACAACAGTGTAGGAGCGAGGACATTTCACGACTGGATTTGTTGCACAGGTGGCATCCTATGACAGTTCCACGCTGGAAATCACTGAGCTCCTGAGAGCGGCCCATTCTTTCACAAATGTTTTTAGAAACAGTCTCCATGCCTAAGTGCTTGATTTTATACACCTGTGGCCGGGCCAAGTGATTAGGACACCTGATTCTGATCATTTGGATGGGTGGCCAAATACTTTTGGCAATATAGTGTACTTGGATGAGGTACCTGTGTGCATCTGCACCTTCACCACATGCAAAACTCTGTTAAATTAGTCTGAGGTGTGTGCCAATAGAATATTTGTGCTATTTCTTTTCAATCAATCAATGTTTATTTATACAGCTCTAAATCACAAGTGTCTCAAAGGGCTGCACAAGCCACAACGACATCCTCGGTACAGAGCCCACATAAATGCAAGGAAAACTCACCCCAGTGGGACGTCGATGTGAATGACTATGAGAAACCTTGGAGAGGACCGCATATGTGGGTAACCCCCCCCCCCCCCCCCCTCTAGGGGAGACCGAAAGCAATGGATGTTGAGTGGGTCTGACATAATATTGTGAAAGTCCAGTCCATAGTGGATCTAACACATCAGCGAAAGTCCAGTCCACAGTGGATCCAACACAACATTCAGAGTCCAGTCCATAGTGGGGCCAGCAGGAAACCATCCCGAGCGGAGACGGGTCAGCAGCACAGAGATGTCCCCAACCGATGCACAGGCGAGCGGTCCACCCTGGGTCTCGACTCTGGACAGCCAGCACTTCATCCATGGCCACCGGACCTGTGTAACTCCCCCTCCACAAAGGAGAGGGGGGCAGAGGAGAAAATAAAAGTAATGGCAGATCAATCAATGTCAATCAATCAATGTTTATTTATATAGCCCTAAATCACAAGTGTCTCAAAGGGCTGCAACAGTATCAACAGTAGGTCCACCTAAGACCATTTACACACTCACAGGGATAATTTAAAACACTTATTTTTCTATGTGTGTTGGCCTCTTGTCACGTAGGTTTCTGTCTTTAAAAACGCAGATTTTGGAAACTCCTGCCAGAGTGCACATTTCAAAACATTTCCGGCGTGATTTTGCGAGAAGAAGCACATTAAAATGTAAATTTTTGAATGACAAGGCACTTCATATAATATTATACTCCAAACGTATTCCTGGCCACGTCATGCTCTGTCACTGATTAGAATATGATGGCAACATTTCCTCCTTTACCTCCGGTGGCTTTGTGGTGGACGTCATTAGTACTTGCAGTGCAAAGCAGAAGAACTTGAGTTTGTGGTTAAACGTTTGAAATGTTGTTTTTTAATTTATGTTTCAATGATGTTACAATTGTTTAATAAACTTCAGGATATCAATAAAAAAGTGGACTGTTACAAAATCATGCTGATTATCAAAGATGTTAATAATAATAATAATAATACCTGGGATTTATATAGCGCTTTTCTAAGTACCCAAAGTTGCTTTACATGTTAAAAACCCATCATTCATTCACACCTGGTGGTGGTAAGCTACTTTCGTAGCCACAGCTGCCCTCGGGTAGACTGACGGAATGTTAGATGAGTGATAGATAGTTATAGCTCAATTAAAGCTTTTGTTATTCTGGAAAGTCATTGTCACTCGAGGTAATATAATGTATATGATGCTGGGATACCCATGATTTCAGCCTTTCAAAGTTCCTCTTGGACAACCAATTTTTGACCTGGGTATTTATCAAATCCTAGTTACGGCCCTACTCGGGGCCTGATTTACTAAGATACAAATACCATGCGCTACAGAGTGTTCAAGTGATAAAATAATGTGTACCATGAGTGGCCGTGTTGTGTGTGGTCTACTAACAGTGCGTTTGCAATTGAAAAGTGGTGCAGACCCCTTTATTTAAAAAAGGATTTTGCGTGCAAAACGGGGCTTTTTGTTTTGGGTCATGAGAGACATTATCTATTTTTTTAAATATTATCTTATGTAGATTCAAGATTCAGGATTGTTTATTGTCATATGCACAGTTAAACAGACAGTTTGCCGTACAATGAAAATCTTACTTTGCTAGTCCACCTTTCAACAAGTCACACAGTACTTAGCTAAAAAAAAAAATACAAAAAAATAATGTTTAACAGTTTAAATACAAGTGAGCTACAAAAAATAAGACAAATAAAATAAGGTATGTAAAAAAAAGGTATAAGGTATATACAAGGCACAGTGAGTATTATTTCACATTCTGATTCACAGTTAACAGTATAAATATGGAGGTGACATTGGGTCACAGCAGCAGTTTAAAGTGTCTTTAGTGATCAAAGGTGAAAAGTGTCTACAGTGATAGTTCACAGTTCGGGGGTAGTCACAGCAGCAGTTAAAAGTGTGTATCGTGTTTCCTCTGAGGTTTGGGGGAGGGGTGATGGTGAAGTCATACTAGCATGGTATTTTTATTTGTATTTTTATTTTGTTTGTCATAAAGAAATACAATCATGTGTGCTTACGGACTGTATCCCTGCAGACTGTATTGATCTATATTGATATATAATGTATATATTGTGTTTTTTATGTTGATTTAATTTTTTTAAAAATTAATTTTTTTATTTTTTATTTCTTGTGCCAATCGGTCCATGGACCGTTACCGGGCCGTGGCCCGGTGGTTGGGGACCACTGCTTTACAGCACGTCCGAAAAGGAGTAGGAAGAAACAGAGATGATTTAATCCTACCCCTTTTCATACCATAGCAATTTTATCATACTTGCCAACCTTGAGACCTCCGATTCCGGGAGGTCAATTCCGGGAGGTGGGGGTGGGGGGTGGGGTGGGGGCGGGGGCCGTGGTTGGGGGCGTGGTTAAGAGGGGAGGAGTATATTTACAGCTAGAATTCACCAACTCGAGTATTTCATATATATTTCATATATATATATGTATATATATCAGTGACGTGCAGTCACTAGAGACAGGTGAGGCGGGGCCTCACCTGCCATCATGGAAAGAAAAAAAATGTAAAAAGAAAAAAAATTAATTAAATTGTTATATGTATCCAGTGATTATACTATGAATTTATTTTCCATTTAACTTCACCAGTTTTAGATTATTTTTATTCAAAAACGCTGAATTTTCACATTTGCCATTCAAATACTGAGAAGAGACTGTGCGGTGATCAGCAGCCACGTCACTGCGTTGTGCCTCAACATGGATTGCGGACTCGGCTAACTGCTGGCCTGCTGTGCAGTGAGACCGTATTGCTATATGAACTATATTATACATTTCCATAGTTTAGTTAGCTGAGGTATATAATGTACAGTGTATTTTGTCAACAACTGTATGTGTGTAACATATTTCTTGTGCTGAGCGATCATAAAACTGCTGCGAAGACACACTGGCTGAGGCTTGCCTCACAGTAATCCCGCCTCCTTGTGCCGGTGCACCCCCGCCGTAGAAAACGGGGGGGGGGGATACTTGAATTTCAGTGTTCCGCAGGCTATCCAGTACATTGTCCTGTTTAAGAGTGTCACAACATTGCTGTTTACGGCAGACGAACTGCTTTACGGTAGACGAAAACGTGAATGCTGTTGTGTGTTGTTACCACTCTGGGAGGACGTTAATGAAACTGCCTAACAATAAACCCACATAAGAAACCAAGAACTCGCCCTCGATCATTCTACAGTTATAACGTGATTGGGCAGGCACGCTGTTTATATCGTGGGAAAGCGGACGTGAAAACAGACTGTTGCCGCTGTCCCCACTCAGGTCCGCATGGAGCTGGAGGGGGCGTGGCCTCCAGCTCCGGCTGAATTCCGGGAGATTTTCGGGAGAAAATTTCTTCTGGGAGGTTTTCGGGAGAGGCGCTGAATTCCGGGAGTCTCCCGGAAAATCCGGGAGGGTTGGCAAGTATGATTTTATCCAATTTTCTTGTTCTCTGTAACAGAACAGTCAACAAATAAATAATAAATATTATACCATAGTAAGCAAACAAATATAAAATACATAAATAATCTTTGTCTCAATAAAAAAAATAAAAAAAATAAAAAAATGGTTCAAGATGTTCATCATAATTCTTGTTCTGTGTACTTTGTGAACACTTGTAGTTTGAACAGTCTCTTAAACTAAATCATATTGGTGCTTTGTTTGATTTCTTTGGTTAATCCATTCCATAATTTAATTCCACATACAGATAAAGGTTTTAAGTGTTGTACAAGCTTACAAATGTTTCAAATTAGATTTTCCTCTATGGTTATATTTCTCCTCTTTTGTTGAGAAGAATTGTTGTACAATCTTGGGTAGCAGGTTATAGTTTGCTTTGTACATAATTTTAGTTGTTTGCAAATGCACCAAATCGTTGAATTTCAATAAATGTGATTTAATAAATTAAGGGTTTGTATGTTTTCTATATCCACATTATGTATTTTTCTAATTGATCTTTTTTGTAACACAGTTAGTGAATGAAGCGCACATTTGCAGTTGTTTCCCCTTATTTCTTCACAGTAATATGATTATCCCTTTTAAGAGGGCAGAGTCCTCCGAGATTATTTAGTTCTAAAGCTGTCTATAAGCAAGGGAGGGGACTTGAACTGAAGTTTAACAATGTATTCTCCAAAACAGGACTAGGTATACACACAACAGCGATGCCAGGCCTGGAGAGAGAACGAGCGAGCTATCAGGAAGTTGAAGCATTCAATATAATGGCTTTTTGTCTGTCCGGCTTGCCATGCCTTAACATGAAACTGAAACTTAACTTAAGAATTGAAAGGGAAACCTAACATCTTCATAGGTTTATCTACAGCCTGCATGATAGGTGTGTGAGCGTGCATAATTAACAGTGTATTCATTGTTTGTCTCCTTGTTGCAGAATGTAGGCCACTTTTAAGGCATTTTTATTCTGCCAAAAAAGAGGAAACATTTTCCCTATCAACACTATTTACTTTTAGGCCCCTGGCTGCGACGTGGCTAACAGCTAATTATGTTTCTTCATAATTGTTGGCTCCCCTAAGTTAATGATAACCACCCTCAATAAGGCAAAAAACTGCCTTTCTTAGTATCTTAAGTATCATTATCAAGTGTCACTGGAGGACAAGGCTAAACATGTTTACACACAGAGAGCAAGCCAAGAGCAGGTATGCTAATAGCTAAGCTAACCGCTAAGCTATCTTTTAACACCATGAAATAAGTTTTTAGTGAAGTTTAAAGATGTGTAGATGGAACCATGTTGCAGTTATTAGCAGGCAATTAACTAGTCGATTAATAAGAGTGTAAAGAGATGATAATATAACAACTGTTGGTGTGTCAGCATTGTCACAGTCCGTACACGTACACGGAAAAGGAGGAAGGTGTGACGATCTGTCACTTCACTTCTGTTTGTTTCCTTGTTTGGTGTTTGTTTCCTGTCGGCGCTCTTAATTTTGTTCCATTTCCTGCACGTCTCCCTGAGCGCTCGTTTCCCTCCCCTGTCCCTGATTGGCAGCCCGGCACACCTGGTTGCAGTTGCCAATCAGGCTGCTATTTATGCCTGCCTCACCTGTTCCTCAGGGCTCGAGGATTGTGATTATGTTGAGAACCTTTACATGTATGACTGCTTCCTCCTATTTTGAGAGTAATAAAGACTCTTACCTGCACATCGATCTCCTGGTTCCTGCATCTTGGCGTCACAACTACCGCAGCCATGCAAGTTCCTGACAGAAGGATAGATTCATAAATCGGTGGGCTGGATACCAAAGGTATCAGTATATGATCGGTGTTGGAGTGATCATGTAGGTGTTTTTGTTTTCTCAAAATTATTTTGCGTTGTTTTTGTTAATGTTTACAAACTCATGGAATAATTCCCTCGACACAGGAGGACTTTGAGAGCAAAAACAAAAGGAAAAAAAAAATATACGTAGTATATTGCAGTTTTTGTTTAGTTGACTCCGTTTTGTTCGAATAATGTATGTCTAAAATACAAAAAGTAAGTGGTTTTAATACTGTCTTGATACTGCTAAACTATCAATAGCACTCACCATAAATACATGGTAAAACTACATTTAATACATATGATTGGAATTGGCTGATCTCACTCGTGGATGGTTAGTATCGGAATGGACAGCGTAAAACCCTGTTTGGAACTTCGATAATTCTTACTTTTACAAACCCCGTTTCCATATGAGTTGGGAAATTGTGTTAGATGTAAATATAAACGGAATACAATGATTTGCAAATCATTTTCAACCCACATTCAATTGAATGCACTACAAAGACAAGACATTTGATGTTCAAACTCATAAACTTAATTTTTTTTTGCAAATAATAATTAACTTAGAATTTCATGGCTGCAACACGTGCCAAAGTAGTTGGGAAAGGGCATGTTCACCACTGTTTTACATGGCCTTTCCTTTTAACAACACTCAGTAAACGTTTGGGAACTAAGGAGACACATTTTTGAAACTTCTCAGGTGGAATTCTTTCCCATTCTTGCTTGATGTACAGCTTAAGTTGTTCAACAGTCCGGGGGTCTCCGTTGTGGTATTTTAGGCTTCATAATGCGCCACACATTTTCAATGGGAGACAGGTCTGGACTACAGGCAGGCCAGTCTAGTACCCGCACTCTTTTACTATAAAGCCACGTTGATGTAACACGTGGCTTGGCATTGTCTTGCTGAAATAAGCAGGGGCGTCCATGGTAACGTTGCTTGGATGGCAACATATGTCGCTCCAAAACCTGTATGTACCTTTCAGCATTAATGGCGCCTTCACAGATGTGTAAGTTACCCATGTCTTGGGCACTAATACACCCCCATACCATCACAGATGCTGGCTTTTCAACTTTGCGCTTATAACAATCCGGATGGTTCTTTTCCTCTTTGGTCCGGAGGACACGACGTCCACAGTTTCCAAAAACAATTTGAAATGTGGACTCGTCAGACCACGGAACGCTTTTCCACTTTGTATCAGTCCATCTTAGATGACCTAAGGCCCAGCGAAGCAGACGGCGTTTCTGGGTGTTGTTGATAAACGGTTTTCGCCTTGCATAGGAGAGTTTTAACTTGCACTTACAGATGTAGCGACCAACTGTAGTTACTGACAGTGGGTTTCTGAAGTCTTCCGGAGCCCATGTGGTCATATCCTTTACACACTGATGTCGCTTGTTGATGCAGTACAGCCTGAGGGATCGAAGGTCACGGGCTTAGCTGCTTACGTGCAGTGATTTCTCCAGATTCTCTGAACCCTTTGATGATATTACGGACCGTAGATGGTGAAATCCCTAAATTCCTTGCAATAGCTGGTTGAGAAAGGTTTTTCTTAAACTGTTCAACAATTTGCTATGCATTTGTTGACAAAGTGGTGACCCTCGCCTCATCCTTGTTTGTGAATGACTGAGCATTTCATGGAATCTACTTTTATACCCAATCATGGCACCCACCTGTTGCTAATTTGCATGTTCACCTGTGGGATGTTCCAAATAAGTGTTTGATGAGCATTCCTCAACTTTATCAGTATTTATTGCCACCTTTCCCAACTTCTTTGTCATGTGTTGCTGGCATCAAATTCTAAAGTTAATGATTATTTGCAAAAAAAAAAAAGTTTATCAGTTTGAACATCAAATATGTTGTCTTTGTAGCATATTCAACTGAATATGGGTTGAAAAGGATTTGCAAATCATTGTATTCCGTTATATTTACATCTAACACAATTTCCCAACTCATATGGAAACGGGGTTTGTAGGAACAATCCATTTGTCCTTAAGGTCTATCCATCCTTTTACTTACCCTGTAGTTCGCTAATGTCGACCTTCACACCTTTTACAAGAGAAAAGTATAATTTGTTTTCTCACAGCGTTATTCGTGAGCACTCAGACTAATGTGAGTGCTCGCTAATTTAATCCGATGACACAAACTTGTACTAAGAATATATGAGGTCAGAAGAGTTTGTGTAGCTCACCATTATTCATTAAAGGAGCAAGGAAATGACCTAATCTTTTTTTTGAATTAGCTTGTACTAATTAAGAAGAAATGTAGAAGTTGTTCACTTATGACCTGCTCTTTTTTCTTAAATCTGTATAATTAGTGGGTTATTGATAAAGGAGAGAAAAAATATGGTTATTCAAAAACAGTTATTTTTTAATTAGACGTTTTAATAAATAAAAGTGAAAGGACCAAGCTTTTTAAAAATCATCTGTTTTCTACTAATTAGAGTGCATGCCTGCAGTAGTTTTTGTGACATCTCACTGACGGAGGACAAGACTGATGGGAACATAACCTCCTTGGCGGATATCACAAAGGCAGCCGCCATTTCTGCAGCACCCCCACTGTTTCTCTCCATCTTTCACGCTCCTTGTTTGTCGCTACGTGTGAGTATCACACTGTGCACCCATCTGTTTGAAGAACTTTAGTAACATTTCATCTTGTTGCCCTACATCCTAACTCGCAGTTTGTCATCTGCTGTTAGTTCAACACTTTGGGAAATGCCAGTGATTTAAAAAGTTTCTTTGTAAATGTAAGCTGATGCACAGGTGTCTTGTTTCATCTTTAAATTGAAGAGCATTGTTTGTTTTCTGGGCTGACAGGATTCCAATATTGGATCAGATTTGCACCTAAGGTTCACTTTCCAGATTCCTGATAGTCTGAAGTCTGTCAGCTGTGCTTGACTTTTGCCAAGAGGCGCTGGTGTGTCTTTCGGCACTGGCTGTCTGTCTCTGAATGCTGCTTCAAAGCCTCGCTCAAGGTTTCCTTCTCTGGCACCAGCATCTAAAATCGTCCTTCTACCCTCTGGTCCTCTGCTGGGTATGCCCATGGCCTTGCGTCCTTCCTACCCCACTGTGTCCTCTAAACTACAGCAGCATGTCTTCTCACAGAGTCTGCGCGTCTGCCTTTTTGACCTCAGCGAACACCGCAGTGCCACAGACTGATGGAGTCAATAGAGGAAGTCAAAAATATTGAAGTGGAGCAGGTAGTCTGGGATATTCGGTATCAGCTGGAAACAGACCTCTTGGTCTGTGTGTAATAGTGTGATGTTGTTGCGCTATATTATGAACTAGACAGGGTGTTATATTTTATTTTGAAGTATCGCTTTTATTTTGAAGAACTGGATGTCCGGTGCAGGAAGTGTCTTTGCTGTTTTTTCGATTGTTTTACTTCCTCTTCATGTCTCTGCTTTGCTACCTTGACGACGTGTTGGTCTTTGGCAGAGTCTGGAAAGGCTGGAGCTAGTTTTCAAGCGTTTGCAGCAGCACAACCTGAAGCTCTCTCCGGCTAAATGTAAATTATTGCGGAGATCTGTAAAGTTTTTGGGGCATGTGGTTTCTCAGGAGGGGATATCCACTGATTCAGACAAAGTGCGGGCCATTGTGAGCGTGAGTGAGTCCGACATGATGGACAGTGATGGTGTCACACCGTCAGTTGAAAAGTTGCGCTCGTTTCTTGGCATGGTAATATATTACCAACATTTCATTGAGAACTGCTCTATGATAGCTACGCCGCTTTTTCAACTTCTTTCAGGGGGTAAACAGCCACGTGGGGCTCGTGGTAAACTGCGTCGGAAAGCGGTACGCAGACTTACTCCTGACGATTGGAATGAAGAGTGTAAGCAGGCTTTTGAAGCTCTGAAGCAGGCTCTTGTTGACCAGGTTTTGCTAGCCCATCCTGATTTTTCTAAGCCTTTTATTCTGTCTGTCGATGCATCCACCAGCGGACTAGGGGCTGTACTTTCACAAGTTCAGGACGGATATGACATAGCTAGGCCTGTTGCCTTTGCTAGCAAGTCATTGAATCATGCTCAGTCTAAGTACCCAGCTCATAGACTTGAGTTCCTTGCAATGAAGTGGGCCATTCATGATAAGTTCAGTCATTGGCTGCAGGGACAGAAATTTACTGTGTGGACGGATAACAATCCGCTCAAGTACATACTGTCGAAACCAAAACTGGATGCATGCGAGCACAGGTGGGTGTCTAAACTGGCTCCATTTGATTTCGACATCCAGTATCTTCCTGGACCCAAGAATACTGTTGCCGATGCTCTGAGCAGAGAGCCTTTTGTGAGGTGTAAGGTAATGCATAGGTTGACGAGAACTCCTTATGCTGTTTTGTTAAGAGAGGCAAGTGGCGTTTTAGGGCCCCAAGTGCAGGATATGTTTCATCTGTCCTGTGAGCACCCAGGAAGGAGTGAGCAGCCTCCAGCTAACTCCAGTTCCTCTATAGTCTGTGGGGGCGAGGCTTGTGTTGCAGGTAAGATTACAAGACAGGAAGTGTCCGCAGTATTTGATGTGCATCGTCAATGGGAGGATGGTGTTTCGGTGAGGGCCGTCTCTCAGGTGCAGCAATTAGAACAGGTGGCAGCGATGGGTCAGACCCCGTTGCCTGTTTTCACTCATGAAGAACTGCACAAAATGCAGTTTCAGGACCCTGTGTTGAGTAGAGTACGGTTCTTTGTGGACCGAGGTCACCGTCCCTCTCGCAGGGAGAGAGTTCAGGAGTCTGAGGAGACTAACAGGACACTGAGGCAGTGGGGAAAACTCACAACCCGGCTGGGTGTGATTTATTGTGTTTCCAAGCATTTGGTGAGCAAAAATAAAAATTTTCAGTATGTCGTTCCAGCTGCTCTGAGGAGTCGAGTGTTGAAGGGATTGCATGATGACGCTGGCCATCAGGGTCAGCAGCGCACTTTGTGGCTCGCTAGACAACGCTTCTATTGGGACACAATGGCTGCTGATGTCAAGTTGTATGTCACTCAGTGTAAGAGATGTGTGTTGAGCAAAGCTCCAGAGCCGGAAGCCAGAGCTCCACTATTGTCTATTGTGACTACTGCTCCGATGGAGTTGGTATGTGTTGATTTTTGGTCAGCAGAGGATGTTAATAACAGGTCTGTTGATGTGCTGGTAGTCACCGATCATTTCACTAGGGTCGCTTGTGCCTATCCCTGTTCTAACCAGACTGCTAAAACTGTTGCTCGGGTGCTGTGGAATAATTTTTTTCTCCGTGTATGGGTTACCAGCACGTCTCCATTCGGACCAAGGGGCTAATTTTGAAAGTTCGTTAATAGCTGAGCTTTTATTGTTGGCCGGTGTTGAAAAGTCGCATACCACGCCGTACCACCCTATGGGGAACGGCCAGGCTGAGCGATTTAACCGCACCCTGGGTTCAATGATTCGAGCTCTACCGCCACGCTTAAAAGCAAAATGGCCTCAGATGCTGACTTCACTGACTTTTGCATATAATTGCACAGTTCATGAAACCACAGGGTTTCCGCCATTTTTCTTGATGTTTGGTCGCACTCCTCGATTGCCTGTCGATGTGATGTTTGAGAGTGTTCTCTTAGATGGAGAGACCGTGGATGTGGACAAGTATGTTCAGTCTCTGGGAAAAGATCTGAGGGAAGCAATGACACTAGCTCAGAAACATATCAGCAAACGACAGGCCAAGCAAGCTGAAGTGTATAACTGAAAGACAAAAGGATTCTCCGTAGAAGAATGTGACAGAGTTTTGCTAGCAAACAAAGGAGAGAGAGGAAAAAAGAAATTATCAGATCGTTGGGAAAGTGCGGTGTATGTGGTTGTAAGCAAGAACGACCAAATTCTCACATATAGCATTCGACACCCGGTCACTGGCCGGATCAAGACAGTTCACAGAAATTTGATCATGCCGGTTAAGTTCTTGCCGCTTCCTTCGTGGGAGGAATCTGATGAGGAAGTTGAGATTTCTGTCCTCAGTGATAGTCAGAGTCAACGGTCTGGGGGTTCGTTGGGCCAGAAAGAGCAGAGTGATGCCAGGACTGCACGTTGGGTATCTGGTCTTTCTGAGTCGCTTGCAGAGGGGGAGGCTGACCTTTCTGTTTTGTCAGATTTACCTGAGGGTCACGGTGATTTAAGAGAAGGACAGCGGGTCGATAGGGGGGATGCCAGTGGTTCTCCTGAAACAATCGAGGCTAGTTCAGGTAATGTTCAGCCGCTTGACCATTCATTTGACACTTGTGCTGTGTCTGGGGTAAGAGATTTCTCATACTCAGTTGCGACTTCGTGTGTGGATTCTGTCGCTGCGAGCGAGTCTCAGACAGTAGTTACTGTGCAGGAGGGGGGTTCTGTGAGTTCTCTGAGAAGTGGACTCCGCACAAGATTAGGTAGATTAGTTAGGCCGGTAAATAGGCTTATCCAAGTTATGTCCACACAGAAAGTTGAGGTTAGGGGTTAGAGACTTCCATCTTTAAGGATGGGTTTTTTTTTTCTCTCCCCTTTCTGTCTTCTTTGCTTCTCTTGTTTTTATAATGAGAGGAGTTTTTGTAATGCTGACAGAATTTTCATTTTTCATAAAAACATGAAAAAAGGAAAATTCCAGATGTTTATAGTAGTGGGTACATATTGCTGGCACTATGTATTTCTAAAGCCTTAAAATGTGTATATGGCACTTTTTCCTATGGTTGAGTAAGAGACTGATCCGTGTTTCTTCATATTGAGCAGATATCACTCCGCCCGAAAGTTGTAACCTGTGTGTGTTTCATGTTTCCAACGCAGGTTACCAATAAATACTGAACCGACGGCATGGCGAAGTGTCCTTTATTTTAAAAAACTACACAACGCAGAATGAGACTCACTACATGTGCATGATCTGGTTCCAGCAAGGAGATGTTATTATGGGAAATGTGGTTCAGTGAACCCAAGATCAGTTTTAAATTATGTCAATAGTAGAGTTGCGTGATATACTGGAGGAAGGGATTCATATTAAATATGCGTCACTGTTTAACTGATACATGAAACGTGACAATTTTTTTGGCACTATCCACTTGCCCGATAGCAATAAAGTGTTGAATATCCTAAAACTTTGATCACAGTGTCAGTTGCGATAAAGTGGCGCTTTCCATAATTTTCAGAAAACAGTATTGCAAAATGATTAACACCACCTCCTTCTCTCACGCGATATCCACCCAGAAATGGGGCTATATGAGCCCCATCCCTATTGTAGACGCTATCAATTACCGTATTTTCCGGACTATGAGGTGCACTTAAAATCATTTTTTTCCATCAAAACTCGACGGTGCGCCTTATAGTCCGGTGCGCCTAATGTACGGAATAATTCTGGTTTTGCTTACCGACCTCGAAGCAAATTTATTTGGTACAAGGTGGAATGATAAGTGTGATCAGTAAATGGCTGTCAAACATAAGAGATACGTGTAGACTGCAATATGATGGCAATATGACTCAAGTAAACAAAACCAACATTTTACATGTTCAATTGAAAATAAAGAACATTACACACTGTGCTCAAAAATCTATCAAAATGTTTTAGTACGACTTTGGTAAGCTATGAAGCTGCACCGCTTGTAGGATTGTCGGCGCATTAAACATACAAGTATTATTATGGTGTGTGTATAAGGTAAGACATATCTAATGTTTTGTTTTGCAATATTATGCAAAAGCAACTTTTCTTATCTTCTGGTACCTGCTGATGTGTATTTGGGATCTGCGTAAATCCTGAAAAATTGCACGTGTCCGCTTTTGTAGTCCGTGGCGACGCTGTAGTCGAAAAGCTTCTTCTTTTTCTCGATCTTCTTGTTATGGGACATTTATCCTCCACTGTTGCCTTTTGTAATTAAAAGTAATGTAAAGTTCTTACTTATATCTGTCAGTAAACTCGCCATGAAAGCGCTAAAACATACCGGTGTAGTGAGTTTACATTATCTACCCAAGGAACTTTAGTTATTAGAGAGTTCCGGTCGGACGGTTTTTCATGGGACACATTTCCGGCTTTGTTGGCGTTTCCGGATGAGGAGAATGATTTAAGTAAAGTCTGAATGTCATTAAAACAGTTAGCTCCATTTTTTGACACTTCTTCCACTCCCGTCCTTGCACGCTACACCGCTACAACAAAAAGGACTGGGAGAAGACGCTGCAGAAGGTGAGCCACGTAAATAAGACCGCCCACAAAACGGCCCATCCGGAAGCGACTGTCAGAAAGCGGCTTGAAGATGATCTGTAAAACATAGTCTATGCAATATTTTGACCAACGAACCACCATCACATGTTATGTAGACCACAAGGAAGTGTTTTCAATTTAGAAAAAAATAAATAAATAATATGATTCCTTTAATGCGCCCTATAATCCGGTGCGCCTTATATATGAAAAAAGATCGAAAATAGACCATTCATCGGCAGTGTGCCTTATAATCCGGTGCGCCCTATTGTTTGGTAAATACGGTACCTAGATTTCATTGATGACAGCGTTTTTAATACTACCACTATTTTGTGATAATGCATGTTGATGACACATTGTAGCTGTGTCCCGCAAATTTGACAGCTACAAGCAAACGAAACGCGATGTGGCATTCTCTCTAGCGGCTAATCTCACTCCACAGTGCAGCTTCAAAATCAATAATCCTCACCTTCATGGCGGCAAATAAACTATATTTCTTTCAAGTATCATTATCACTAGAAGGAATAGCTAAACATGCTGTACCATAGAAGGATACACAAAGCTTAACTAACTGCTGAGCTAAAGCTCTTGAATGTAAAAAGGGGTGGGCAGATCAATACAAATATTGACAGTACCTATACTATTGATACCACAGTGAGTAGATCGATATTTTTTAATATCAAAAAAGTTATTTGTTGTTTTTGTTTACAAACTCAGAAAATAGGAGCCAATAGTATTGTTTTGCTTTAGATTACTTATTTTTCACTACTGACTGTATTACAAATGTGTTATTGTTACATCTGTGTTTTTGTCCGGTTACAGTTGTAATCAAAAATATTATTTGAAATTTTAAGTATCAACATTAGTATGACCAATAGTGTAACTACTTGATATTGGATCAATACCCAAATGTGTAGTATTGTCCAAAACTAATGTAAAGTATCATAACAACAGAAGAATAAGCGCCTATTACATTTTAACGTAAGTGTACATTAAACTGTGTTACAAAAGAAAGTAACCAGATATCAACAGCAAATTAGCAAGTGGATTAATAATAGTTTTGATAAAATAATACAACCTAAAATGTTGCAATATATTGCCACATACCGCCTTTGTAACCCATTTTGAAATGGTTCTTTTATTATTTATTTACCAAATAATATGATTTATATTGTTATTGCAAGAGGCTGCAATATATTTTGCAATATATATTTTAGGCCATATCGTCGCCCATCCCTAGTTATCCTTCATTGTAGACAACATATAAACAGAACAAAGGATGACTATACAATATCCCTTACACTTTACATATCTGCAGCCCAGCCTTCTTTTTTCCCCAGCAAACTCTCGTCTTTTGCTCTCCTCTTCCAGCGTCCGCCCCGTTGTCATATTTTCCCCAACATGTTAAGCCTCGGCCACACATAAAAATCATTATTGCACATCCTGCAGTGACACATTAATAAGACCTAAAATCAGAGATGAGTAACACAATTTAGGTCTAAAAATTGAAAGAAAAGATGTAAGGCTTTACCCCTAAACGTTGAAAAAAGCGGTCCACTTATTTTTGCAATGATAAAAAATTTACAAATAGTTCACAAAAAATAAACTAATCCTGTGACACATTATTAAGCATATAATATGACATGAGTCACACTATTTAGGTATAAAAATTGAGAGAAAAGATGTAAGGCTTTACCTCCAAACATTGAAAAAGGCTACGTGCAGAAGCATTGCCCTGATATGAGGCTCTCTCTCCGGTTAAAAAAAGGCTCACAGTTCGCTCAACATTCCGATAGTCAAAGTCTTGTATTTTAACATAGTTACTCTGTCACACCAAGTTTTACATGTCTGGTGTTAGACGTTTTAAATGAGTAAATAAAGCTATACTTACATGTTAAAGTCCCTCTTTTAACTCTGTGTAGCGTCGCCATGTTGTAAATTATTTTTTAGAGCTGAGCGCGTAGAGGATCTTAGGATATTAAATGGTGCAAAGGACACGTGACATGTACTGTGCACATGTTGCTAATGGGAGAAAATGACACATTAATCGGTTGGATTCGACGGACACTTGGAGATTTTTGAACTGCGACAGCTTTTGGGCACTTTATTGTCATCAGCACCCCACAAATGTGCACTGCGAAAGATGCACCTGACGAATTGAGACACAGCTATCGAAACACATTGCTAGCGCAAACAGTTTATATGCAAGCAAATTTCGTCTCTGCGCACCGAGAGGCTATCCGAGTGTAAAATTAGCCCGTAAAATGAGTGTGTACACGCAGAGAGGCCACACGCACGCAGTCTGGTTTCTACGCGCGAAGATATTAACACTGTTTTGACGCCTAATTCCGACTTCCTGAATGTCATAACACGACTCAATGAGCATATGAAGCAGGACGTTTTTGAGCCACATTGTTATGGTATGACTGAAAAACCATATACCTGTACATGTATAAATGATGCATCATTTGTGTGCATAATGGCACTGGTAGGGTAGTGGTACAGTAGTTGGCACAGAATCGATTCCTGGCCAGTGCTTCTACACTTATCCATTGGACCTCTCATTGGAGCCGAAGACAACGACATTATAACAGTACAGTTATATAGTTATACAGATATACAACTATTGTATCATTTATTTAAATAGTGTTTGTTACAAAAACCTCTACTGTTCAATAAAATAGAGGTCAAGAAGCAATACAAAAATTGCACTTGCAGTAAAAAAAACAAGAAACATTAGGACTCGGATGTGTCATATTATCGCCTCAGTGACTGCAAGGAACCTGTTTTAATGTACTACCTTAGGCTATAAAGTCTGAAGGCACCTTTGACAGCATATTGGAAACTAATTTTACTGGTACGCACACAAAGTGATCTGTGCTGTCATCTGTTGGACTTCAATGAGGTTTGTAGAACATATTGTTCATTAATGAACAGTTTTGCAGCTGGCTCAGATCTGAACGACGAAGACCAAACAACCGCAAATTAAACTTACTATGATGTGGGACACATTGTACACAAACAAATCGGTCCTGACTTTTCAGGACAAATGTTTTCCCACACATGTTTGAGTGAAAAGGAAAGGGTGTTGGTGTTTGACTGTCTCTCATCCTCACACCTATGTCACACCTGGCCTTCCTACCATGGCATGCCTAATGTTGGCCCATGCTGTCACCACCTGGCAACCGTTGTGGTCTGTGGGAGTGTGTTGTGCATTTGTGTGTGGGTAGGTGTTTGTTTGTCTATATTTGCCGTGGAGGACAGATGGAGTAACCTAGTACAAATCTCATTTCCATCCCTCTGTCCCTCACGGTCTACTGGTGATGCTATCTGGGCCTTACCAGCATCCTGTCTGCATGGTTCCTGGAATCAGCCCACCCCACCCGGCTTTGCTGGCCCACCCAGCTCCACATGAATCCTTGGACACTTGTGCCCATCCCATGTGAGCAGCTTGTCAGGTGGTCAGCTGCTAGATTACCAGGTTACATTTTGTTCTGGGGGAGCTGAAAAAACATCAAGTTGTTTACAGTCAATGACCATTTTGTGAGTCATAAAATCCCCTCATAAAGGCTGCAGGGGTGTGTTGGTGCAAGATTTTAACCATACACGTTGTGCTTTTTTTAGGACATTACATGCAATATGGTTTATTAAAACAAAGTAACAGCTAACCCCACCGCAACCCAGAGAGGGACAAGCGGTAGAAAACGGGATGGATGGATGGATGGAACATCGCTCGACTACTGTTTTCAGTTTCTTTGTTGCCGGATAAGCAGTAAGGACTTCAGCATTTTTTTACGCGTTCAAAATTAAGCACATTTCTTTTATCCGTATTCTCCCGTCGAGCCTGCAGACACGCCCACCTTGCGTAACTAAGGCCCAAATGTGTAAATTGTGAATGAAATGGCTCTTTACTAATAAGCCGGCTTTGCTGTGACGTCTTTTTTTTTTGTTAGTGTAAAAATGTGGAACATGGACTTTTACTAACATTTGTTAATGACATTGAGCAGACTGCAGACCACATCATAACATCCTGTCCCAGCGGGAATCGTGGTGTGGCAGCTGTGGACGAGAGCTTGGTCAGTTGGCTGTTAAACACTTGCCCAGCTGTATAGTGGTTACACCTCTACTCAAAATCTTTATCCAAACGAAGAAGAAGATGTAATTGAAATCCGTTAAAAAGATAACACTTTAAATTTGAAAAGACCATATTCATCAGGCATTGCTTGTCATGGAGATGTGTGTCGCCATGGTGATGTAGCGTGTGCATGCACTTGCAACAGTATCTTTTTTTGGCTGGATTTAATTTAGTGGATGACACTTTGTTTATCTTGTTAATGAAGACACCTTGATGTTATTTATGATGTTAAGAGTTCTGGTCAGTACAAATGTTTGTAAAGCTGTGATGCGTCAAAGGGGGCTTGTATGTTTGTTGGTATGTTTTTGTGTGTGTGTCCTTGCACGGGGGAGCCTGACAGTTGACTAACTCTCAAAAAAATCAATCAAATAAATTGATAGATGCTGAATTATTTATGTATTTTTTATTAAATAGTCACATTATTCAATCATCCTGGTCCAGCTAAAATGATTGTAGGCATTTGTTCGTTAGTCTCAGGATGTCCTTATACGATACGCAAAGTCCCTTTCTGCTCTGATCAAACTCTTGTCTTTCGCTCAAGCCGACAAGACAACAATGTGCATTTTGATTTTTAATAGTTAATACAAAAGGGCATTATGGTCCACTTATCCTCATCTCAATGGATGTTTCCAAGTGTCTCAATTGAAACAATCAGATTAGATTTGACATCTTTCTGGACGTTTATTTCATCATTTTACTGTGTGGTGTACACGGCATCCAAACTTCCATCCATTCATCCATTTTCTACCGCTTATTCCCTTCGGGGTCGCGGGGGGCGCTGCAGCCTATCTCAGCTACAATCGGGCGGAACTTCAAGTGCAATATAATGTTTCACCTTACCTGGGCGCTGGACTTATGCAGCTTTAGAAACATAAGGCCAGATTTGACAGGGAACACCTATACATTGCTCCACCCAAAGTGCGCATCTTGGATGAAGGTCGCTCAGTGACAGACTTTAGGCCCTGTCTACATTAAGCCGGATAACTCCTTAAACGAATAATTATTTAGCCTAAGCCCCGTTTCAGCCACACTAAACCATCGATTAAGGTTCCCATCCTTGGATATTTTTTTTACAAGAGTAAGTGCGCTGTGTATTTCTTGAATCTCCGGCTCTTAGCTTTGTATGGACTCATCGATCATTTACAAGTTAGAGTTCGGAGAGGAAGTGACACCAGAAAGACTACGCCCCACACAGGAAGTGACGTCAGAAAGAACGCACCACAGCCAGCTTCATAACAGACGCTTGTGGAAATCACACATGAATACCTTAAAAGAAGGAAACGCGCAATTGCAGCTATTTCAGATACAACACATCTCAGACGGCCACATAGTAATGTTGAGCAACGGTTTTGGATAAGGCCTGGAAAAATGGCAGCCTGGTGGGATATGTTCGTCATTGAGTGTGTTGTGCCACAGGAACAGCAAGAGAACTTTCGAATGTCCAGGTCAGCTGTGATTCTACTTAGCGAAAAACTTCGTCCATTTGTCGAACGGGAGACATGCGGGCTCCCGTGGACGAGGGAGTACTACGGAACACAGGGAATACATTTGGTCTGGCAAAGCAGACTATCAGTTATTGTCCGCGATGTATGTAGAGCGATTACTCAACGTCTAGTTTTGTACTCCATAACTATTGTAAAGCCATGAGTTGGTTGCGGCCGTCAAGTACGACCACCAATTTCAGCCTACAAGCACAGTGTCCTGACCAGATATTCAGATCCCTAGATTGATTGATAAAATGTTTTTTATCACATTGTTTACTTCCACACGTCCATTAAAGATATGATTCATGTATGATGGCTCAGGTGTGATTCACTACAATAGTCTAACAGCTGCTGATGGTGAGGCAAGCAAGGTTTACTGTTAAAAGAAATGTGGCAATAGGCTACATTGAAACACAGGGTAAGGATACACTTCCAGGTCAGAGGTAACTATGATTGCATTTTTTTTGCGCATGCGTATTAAGGCCGTGTTGCGACAGCGGAAGGAGGGGAGGGGTCTTAAACGGTGGCATTGTGTGTGTGTGTGTGGACAAGGATAAGGTTAGGTGAGATATAGCCTGGATAACCTTAGCCGGCTTAGTCTAGAAGGGGCCCCGTGGATGTGATAAAAAAGATAGCGTGTGCTTTGTATTACCTGGCCGTCGAGGAAAACGGCGAATGAATTTGGATTGGCAAAGCAGACTGTATCAGTTATTGTCCGCCATGTATGTCGCGGACTCAACGTCTCGGTCCAGAGTATATAAAGTCACCAAAAATGAATGGACAATGAAGGTGAAGGCAAAAGAGTGAGGAGTGTCCTGACCAGATATCTCAATCCCTAGATTGATTATTGTTAAATGTTCTTTATCACATTGTTTATGTGTCTAATAAAGATTTGATTAATTTATGATGTCTCAGGTGTGATTCACTACGATAGGGCCCCACAGCACACTGGATTACAGTTAATTGAAATACCACAACACTGGATATTATTCAGATAAGTTACATTTAAGAACTTGCACCCAAAGCAACACTGGAGATGACAATGACGTGCGCATTTTCCGCGCATGCGTACTAGGTCGCGTTGCGCTGGCGCATGGAGGGTTGCGAGGGTCTAAAACAGTGGCATTGTTGTGTGTGGACAAGGATAAGGTTAGGTGTGATTTACCCTGAATAACCTTAGTGTAAACGAGGCCTTAGAAGGAAAATGCTGAGCGGCTCTTTTCATTAAGCACATGTAAAAATAGGGCCCTTAATGAGGCTATTAGAATCTTTATGAAGACAGTACTTCTCAAATAGTTTGGCACTGTAAGGTGTCAGAGGCTATTCCTGCATGAAAAATGTACAAGCCTGCAAATTGACGGTGACTCAGATTGTTTAGACTGACTGTTGTAACGCATCAATTTGTTTCAGCTGCAATAACACAGCTATTGTTCACTCGTAACGTGACATTGACAGGCTTAATAGAGTTGCGGTTGCTCAGAGTGGATGTCCAACTTATGAAACACGGGCCATTTGTGGTAGATCAAAGATCATACCTTGGTTTATGGTCTAAACCAAGGATCTTGTGAAATAGTGACCACTGCTTTAGATGCTCACTGAGCTATTACAAGATATATTGAGGTTTTAATGTGATAAAATAAATGTTTTCCCCTAATTGTTTGTTCTAACTCTGAATTATATATATAAACGGCGGTCACTCGAACGAGTATGACGATCCTCCTGGTAGGGGTGTATCCCTTTATGGAGGATGCCTGTGTGTGACTTTGTTTTACGTGTGGAGACTGGTGCACAGACAGTCACCACACGATCCTTGACAGAATCGGGTCAGGGTCCAGTGGCATGGAGTCCAAGACGACTGGGGACTCTTTTCTGCTGCAGCCTTCCTCCGCCATCGCAGCCGTTGTGGTAGTTCTTAAAACTACCATCTTCCGCCTGCTCCGCCGTTGAGGTCTTCACCGTATCCCTGGCTAGGGGGCAGTCAGGTACTAGGCCTTTGCCAAGGGCCACCTGGGGAAACAATAGTAAAAGGGTTAACCGCCTAGTGCCCCAAGACCCCATAGAGGAGCCTCCACTGCCGGATGCACTTTAACGTCATGCCCAGGACACCCATATATACTGCCACTCTGGCAGTCGTATACAATAACCTTCAGAGGTTCAACCAGACATGTTGTCCGCTGTCACAATGGGATGGTGTTCATGAGTGGATGCTCCTTGTGAAGTCTTCCAAGGTACTATTTTGTCACCAGGACCAGCTGCCTGCATCTTCTACATCTGTCTCTGTGGCGGCTAGAGGTGACACTAGCATCACCTGAATGGATTAGTCTCATTGTCGTGGTAATTTATGGATGTTTTCTTCACACTGGGATAATGGGAGTAAGGCCAACTGATGGATGAGGCAGTTCAGAGCGTGTCTGCCATTGCATACAACCACACAGTGAGCGGTCGGTCAGTCTGGTCTGCTACAAACCCCACAGCTGATTTATGACATGCAGACTGATGGCTTTATGGACATCCAATATGTCCAATGACAGGGGTGTTCATAGATTATATAAAATGCTTGTTTCATGTCACTTTGAGCTCTTGGATGTCAAAATAAACGGATGTCGACACAATAGGTCATCTAAATGTGCACTACTTAATCATAGCTTTGATGCTGCCTTTGGATGATGACATGACACGCTGAGAAGGAAGATCTGTCTCATGATTTGATAACCCGTCTGAACTACAACACTCAATGACAGTCAGTGCCCTCCACAGAACTTTGCAGGACTTGATATCTGCTCTAAGGAACTGATACGCTCTAATGAAGACGCAAGGAGATATAGCCAATTAAAATCTAGGCCATCCTGCAGCTTAACCTCTATCTGTCCACTCTTGCCTGTGTCCTTTCCACGCCATTCTGTCCTCCATGATCCAGTACACTTGCCTCTGATTCAGCCTGCTTGCCAAAAACAACTATTCATATTGAGGGAACAAGGCAAAAATTGTCAAATAGGGAAAGCAGAGATATTTCAATATTCCTCCTACTTCTGATTAGATCTGTCGTCTTAGTGGACAAATGGGTCGCCAGCCTCCCTCCATCTGTGACGCTGACAAAGTAAATGTTACTGCTAATTCTAATTGTGTCCCAGTAGCTATCCATCTGCTGGCTCCTGCTCCTGCTAATGTGTGTTCTTACCCACCTACGTTGCATCCAGATTGTCACAGGTCTCTGACATACCGGCCCTTTCCCTCCATTAGAGGACACCCGATCCTTTCACTGATGAAAGAAAGACAGCAGCATGCGCAGTTAATGGGCTCGCATTGCTTCTTACTATGACCCTGGATACTTACAACCATTGAATTGCATTTATCAGTAGCCCTCTAGTCTTTCTCTTAACCTTTACTAAGTGTTTCTCCTCTTGGAGTGGTGGAATAAATACTGGAGGTAGCAGATGAATTAGAAAGTAAGATAAAAAGTAGACATATTTCAGATCCTTCACAATTTCCCAGGCTTATTTTGTAATTTTATCTTCAAATGCCTGAAAAGCAGCTTTTTAAAAAAGTGTTTTGAGGCTTATTGTTTTTCAACAACATTGCATCAGCATGTGATTGTACCTGTTTGTTATTGATGTTTGACTGTGAAGGAACCTATTATGACAAATATGTTTGGATAAAAACATTTGAACTAAGCACATTCTTCATGTTCACACTCTTTTGTTTGCTAAATTGTGTGCACAGACACACACACAAACCATTTGAGACACAGACAAACAAAAATGCTTAGTTTGTCTCATGTTTTCCACGCTTACAATATATTTTAAGGGCGTGCTTGCCAACCCTTTCGAGCCAAACATCCCTGGTTTTGGCCACAAACCAAGGCAAGATGTATCCCTCACCACTCCCACTCTGACATTTGTATTATTTAATTTTGTAGAAAGGTTAAAAAAGTGAATCGTGTTTGTGTTATTAGTTATTAATATTTCTGTCATGATCCCACATGACTGTTCAGGCTTTGTTCTTCACTTTCCTTTACTTTATTATTCCCTGTCCTGGTGCTCTTGTTTTAGTGCCATTTCCTGTTTGGTCTCTATGTTTTGCAGCACCTTTACCTTGTGTTCTTTGTCCTGCCAGGACTCCTATTTCACATTAATTCATTCTATTTAGTTCCACTATGTTCCCTCCTTCAATCAATCAATCAATCAGTCAATCAAAGTTTACTTGTATAGCCCTTAATCACACATGTCTTAAAGAGCTGTACAAGCCACAACGACACCCTCAGCTCAGATCCCACATCATAGCAAGAAAAAACTAAATCCATTTGGAATAACGAGAAACCTTGGAAAGATTAAAGATTAAAGTACCAATGATTGTCACACACACACTAGAGCACATATGTCAGAGTCAAGGCCCGCGGGCCATATCCGGCCCGCGAGAAGGTTTTTTACGGCCCTTGGGATGATCTTGATTTATTATTAGAACCGGCCCGCAGACCGCAGATCTTTTTTTTTTTTTTTTTTTTTTTTTTTTTTTAGACCGCAGATCTTTTACACGCACCAAGCGGATGCCGGTCCAAGGTTCCGAAAGGGGGCGAGCGGCCCGCCGGGACGCGCCTGCCGGCCGAAGGGCTGCAGCCCGGCCGTCAGTCGCGGAGCCCGCCGTGCCACGCGCGCCAAGGGGGCGGGCCGAAAACCGGCCCCGAGGCCCTGAGACTTCTGCTTTGTTTCCCCAAACCGCGCGTCACCGCCGGGCCCGCACCACCGTCGGGCTGCAGCCCGAGCGTCGGTGGCGGAACCCGTCATGTGCCGCGCGCGCCAAGCGGAGCGGGGGGGTCAAGCGGGCCGAAACCCGCAGGCCACCCCCTCACCACGAGGCCCTGAGACTTCTGCGTTTGACCCCTACGCGCGGCCCGTCGGGACGCGCCCGCCGTCAAGCCACGAGGGCCAGCCGTCGGGTCGCGGAGCCCGCCGTGCCACGCGCGCCAAGGGGCGGGCCGAAACCAGCGGGGGGTTTCGGGCACCCAACTCGCCTCCCTCCCACGGAGGGAGGAGGGGGGTTTAATGTGAACATTACTGTGCAATCACATATTTAGAGTTTTTACTCAATTCAAGTTTAAAAGTTAAAGTTTAATATTTGTTTTCACTGCATGTTACTTCTCCTTAAACAAAGTGTTGTTTTTGATTTATAGATTTTTGCACTTTATTTTATTGTATTTCAATTTAATTATATTTTAAAAATATTTCAGTTGAGTGGATGATAGAAAATTGCTATTATTGTTTTTTTCTTTGAAGTAAATTTAGCCCACTTTTGCTAAAATAGAAAATATAGGCTACTGATGGTGCCTTGAATACCGGTTTCTTTCATTTAATGTTCATGTTATGGGGATTTTTATATAAAGGAAATTTGTCTTTTGTGTCTGTTGAAAATTAAAGATTACTGACAGAGCCATAAGAAAATATTGCTTTATTTATCTGATCATATTGGAATATATTTGTTAGGTTTTCAGTAGGTTCAATTAGGTTCACTAGACTATATGCATCATTTAAAAATTTTTCAATGAACATTCGAACAGTCCGGCCCTCGGCTTGTAGCTAAATTTTTTATTTGGCCCTCCGTCCATTTGACTTTGACACCCCTGCACTAGAGGGACCGCAGGTGTGGTTACCCCCCTTGGGGGACCGGTGCAATGGATGCCGAGTGGATACGGTTAATAACGTGAGACTCCTAGCTATGTTCCACTTTGTAATCTCTGATTGTTTCATCCTAGTGTCATTGGAGTCGACCTGTACCACTATGTTTGAGCAGTTAGTGGTGCAATTAGCCTGTTGTACGTGTTTACTAGGCCTGTTGCGAGTCAGCTCCTTAAGATTAGCTTCAATGTTGGGTGATCGGGCCCCGGGAATACACTTAATTATGCCTGGTTTACTTAGCTGTAATTTCCGGGTGATGGATTCCCCTATGACTAAGGTGTGGTGTCCGGTAGACTCGGGTGTAGGACTAGCTAAAGTGCTAAATCTGTAATGCGTCTCAACCGGTTCACCGTGGCTTGTAGGCCGTTTAGGGCTGCTACAAACTGGGCTAGTCAGCTTGCTACAGCTAATGCTAGCAAACGTGTCCGCGGCGCCTAAAGTTACGAAATTACTCTGCTCTAACTGGCGTACATGGCCCTCTAAAAGAGCCAACCTAACCATGAGTAAGGTGCACGAAGAACAGGAAGCCATACTCACTTTGTTTCTTTCACCGAGTCAATTTTTTGTTGCCTTCGGAACACAGGAGCTTCGGACCGGGACTGGCTTAGCTTCGCTAGCCTAGCAACTAGTGAGGCGGTGAAACAGAAAGTGAGTGCTTTGTAAGTTTGATAAAACGACTAAGTATGTTGGAGAAGGAATAACGAAAGCTGTACATCAATTAGAAGCACACAGATAGAAAGATAGCACGAAACAGCGGCGAAACAGCGGCAGCGAGTTGTACCCAACACTCTATCCAATCTTCAGTGCTGGTTCATTATCTAGTGTAAGCCATAGTGTACTGTTGCTTTCTGAGTTTGTGCTCGGCCCGTGTCGCTTTTCTTCTACATTACCTTTGCTCGTGTCAATCTTCTGCCTGGTACCTATCTAAACAACCTTCTGCTTGCTTTCTCTGCATGCTGAATGTCCATGAGTGTAGCTCAGGAGGCCCCAAACTTTTTGACTCTGGGCCGCATTGTGTTAAAAAATTTTAGCCTAACATATACGCACATATAGATACATATATATATTCCGAGCACGATTATGTCACGTTATCGATGGGGAAATGCATTTTTAGACAATATGGTTTGACAAGCAGTAGAAAATGGATTAGAAAGGACAGATTTAAAAAAGAAAAATTAGTAGGGGGACCCCTGGTGGGGTTGAAGGTGCTCATAAATCTTTTTGTTCAATATTCTCTTGGAACAAAAGACAGTGTTGATGTTGAATGTGATTTTGTATTTCACTTTGGCAAGCTTCACGAATATGACCAGCGTGGTGTTTCTTCTAGTCAGTGGAATGCACGCGTCGATGCCGTTTGATTGCACAAAGTTGTCGAATTGTTGCTCTGTTGAATCAGCATCCATTTATTCTGGTTCTCCTCTGTTGACAACTGCACTGGCATAGGATCTGGAAAGTTAATATTTTCTACTCTTCGCTAGGGTTACCGTATCTGTGTTGTTGTGCAGAAATATGGGGAATTAATTACAAAAGTGCGCTTCATTCACTAACAACGATGCAAAAAAGGTCAGTTTTAATAATAAATAATGTTGAATATAGATATCACTCCAACACTTTATTTATGGAATCAAAAATATTGAAAATCAATGATTTGGCAAGGCAAGGCAAGGGTTTAGTCAGTCTGTCAACGATTGTGAATAGGGTTTTGGCCTTATTTGTGTTGCTGTTTATGATATTGGAGAAGAATGTTTCTCTAGCACTTTTTAAGACTAAATTGTAGGCCTGGAGGCTCTCTTTATAGATGTCATGGTGAATATGAAGTTTTGTATTCCGCCAGATTCGTTCAGCCTTCCTGCACTCTCTTCTCTGGGCTGTTACAGCAGCAGATTTTCTCCAGGGTGCCTTTTGCTTGCCAGACATCGTTTTAACTGTAACAGGTGCAATGATATCTATGATATTCACAATTTTGGAATTAAAGTTGCTTACAAGATCATCAGCATGACATGGGTTTAGAGGTGGTAGTGAGGAGATGGCGTTTTTAAAGAGGACATTAGCATGTTCATTTATGTACCGCTTTTTGACATTCTTTGATTCTGTTTGTGTGTCCGGAATTACAGAAATATTAAAGAAAACACAGAAATGATCAGACAATGAAGGATCAATCACAAGAACATCAGAAACATTGAGACCTTTTGTGATAATCAGGTCCAGGGTGTGTCCCTTATAATGTGTAGCCTCTTTCACATGTTGAGACAGTTCAAATGTGTCTAAAATAGTAAAAAGTTCTTTTGCGCCCTTGTCATTTAAATCGTCAATATGAAAATTAAAATCACCAGTTATAACCAGGCAGTCAAAGTCAGTGGAGATGCTAGACAATAGTTCAGTAAAATCATCAAAAAAATTTGCAGAATATTTAGGTGGCCTGTAGATAATTAACAAGAGAATTTTGGGAGAGCATTTCAACACAGCACACAGGTATTCAAATGATGTAAACTCACCGAGTGACATCTGTTTCCCCTGAAACATGTTTTTAAATATAGCAGCAATTCTAAACAGCTAAACTTATGCACAAAGCAAACTATAATCAGCTACCCAAGAATGTACAACAATTCTTCTCAGCAAAAGGAGAGAAATGTAGCATTAGGGAAAAATGTTACTTTAAACATTTGTATGCACGTACAGCAATTAAATTATGGAATGGATTAAGCAAATAACCTTATAAAAAATGACAATCTTAATAATCTTAATATGTAAATGATTTATTTGTGTATTTAATATGTATTTACTTACTCATTTATCTATGTTACTTATATCCTTACTCAATTATTTATTCATTTATTTATGTATTTATTTATTCACTGTTGTGTAAGAGATACGATCAAATGTGTTACAAATGGCTATGAAAGGGTTAAATAAACTCTGCTTCTTTCTACTACTTTTTGGACATGCTGTTATGAGAAACTGGACATATGTGATGTATCATATTGTAATTGTTTGCATGTTCAAATTAAACTAACACCAAATTTAAACATACACCTTGAGGAGCTAATTGCTACACAACAGCTTAGCACACAATAGCACACAGGGTATATATAAATGTCCTTAATTGAACAATTTTCCAGTCTAAGACAATACAAACATGTTTAAAGTAATTTTAGTTACATATTACTTCCAAAGCAGAAGAGTATATGTTTCCAGTAACAAACATGTCCGCATCATTTTACTTACGCGTCATGAGCTTTACGTCATGAATTTTTGTAAACACAGAGTGTCGCCAAAAATACAATTAGTACTCAATTTCAAATGAGTTAAAGACAGCATAAGGTAGTAAATAGGTTAGTGTTTTCATACATGCCATTGTTCCCTGTTAGTATCTTCATTTGATTAAGCCTTTTCTAACACACAACAAAATAATCATATGTATGATTTGTGCTGATATTATTTTATCGGATTAACATTGGTATCAGACAATATTCAAACATTAAAACATGAAAAAGTTGTATGGACACCCCTCACCATAGTATTGTGTAAAGTATCACAATACCTATGTGATTCAAGATGGCTGAATCAATGTTAACAGTCCGTCCACAGCTTTGTTATGATCACAACCTACCAAAGAGTAAAATAAAAACGATGGCTTTGTAGCAAGCATCTTCATTGCATGAGTTGTTAACAAGAAAATGCATTTGTGTCAAAAGGATGACACACTTGGAGGCAGACTACAGTTTGAGTTAATTTTGCAGTAAAGTTGTTGACTGGATACAATTGCAAAGATGCAAACAAGTAAAAGGATTGTCTGAAATGGTACCAATTCCTGAAGGGACTGAAATTGGACGTGAATGAGCATAGTTTCTTCTTCTGTGGCTAGGAAAGCTTTTCACAGGTGGAGCTACAGCCCAAAAATGTAAACAAATGTCAGCCACTATGCTCACTCCTCTTGCCAAACACTCTAAAAGCTTTTAATCATTTTGTTTGGTTGAACATGAAAGGGATTACACCATGCATGCCTCACTTTCTCCTGAGGTATTATGATGATATTACAGTGGATGAAAGCCTATTGAATTCTGCCATTACCTAACCGCTCCTTGAAGTCATCAATAAAAAGCAATTAATACTTGTATCACACCCTCAGTGGAGTAAAAGCATGTTGTAATTTACCCAAACAGTCCTCATAGTCTGTTTGAAGAGGATTGAAGAAGGAACCAAATACATCTTTTATTATTCCTGATAAAATACTAAATAGACTCAAGATGCGGCATAACTTAGTCCCGCACAAGAGGCAGTGCAGGTCATCATGTAAACGGAGGGTTACTGGTTGAAATCCTGCTTCCTCCAACCCAATCACACATGGATGCTTCACTGACCATGATGCAGACCTATGACCTATATCCAGTCCCTGGGCTTTGCATGGTGGCTGCCCGCTGCTTCCCTAAAGAAGGATGGGTTGAACGTGAGACAAAATAAAATATTTTCTTCTTTTTTCTGGAGTTAAAGAATAAGGAGCTTAATGACTGACCGTACAAGGCAGTAATAAAACCACCTCAGTCCCAGAGGGATACATTGTACATTTGGTGGTGAAGGGAATTGAACACGAGCAATTCTTCAGTGTTAACCACTTTGAACTGATTGACCTAAGTCTTCATTTAGTATTCATGCAGTAACATTTATAAACTGCAAGAAGCTTGTTTGCATATTACATATTTTTTCCGACATGAAATCAGACTACTGACTGTATAGACTTTTTCTTTTAACTATTGTCAAAGTTAACACGTTAACTAAAAGTTCCTTTAGCGGCACTCATTTTTTTAACGCGCAATTAACGCGCATGTGTCCTCACTCCTTTTTGACCCTCGGGCCATTCCGTAGCGTGGGAAATGGGGCGGCATGGCGTAGTGGGTAGAGCGCCCGTGTCAGAAACCTGAGGGTTGCAGGTTCGCTCTCCGCCTCTTACCATTCCGTTGTGTCCTTGGGCAGGACACTTCACCCTTGCCCCCGGTGCCACTCACACCGGTGAATGAATGTTGAATGAATGACAGGTGGTGGTCGGAGGGGCCGTAGGCGCAAATTGGCAGCCACGCTTCCGTCAGTCTACCCCAGGGCAGCTGTGGCTACGAAAGTAGTTTACCACCACCAGGTGTGAATGAATGATGGGTTTTTAACATGTAAAGCGACTTTGGGTACTTAGAAAAGCGCTAAATAAATCCCAGGTATTATTATTATTATTAAATGTAATGGCATTCAGTTACTGTTGAAACACAAGCTTGAAAATAGCGAGCAGAATTGAACAAAGAAACGGGGAAATTATGGAAATGTCGGATCCAAAGCCATGGCAAGTTGTTCTCCCGACAATTAAGACAATTCTATCCTCCATTGGAGCGAAAACGTGCTGGCGCACTCTGCTGCTTACAGAGAGATGGAGCTTCACTTCCGTGTTTGGATTACAGTTGAGTACATTGGTAACATAAAATGAAGATTGTTACACTAACTACTTTAGTAAAACAGAAAAGAAAGACGGTAAGCAGGAAGAGTAGAGTAACGTTTATTGGAGACTTCAACGTCGTCAAAACATGTAAAGACACCTCTTCTCAAACCAGTCACACACTTCCGGCTTCACGTGTAATATCGTCCTTATGTGTCAAATCCAGTCTGTCTAGCAAAACAAGATGAAAAATATCTTACATCACGATCATGCTTTGTCAAAGATGTTTTTTATTGTAATATGTGATAATTCTACCTTAATAAATGTTTTCTGGCAGATTGAAATTAAGTGTATATTCTTTTATAACTTGTTTTGAGTATTAGCCCGCAATCACATAATATTTAGCAGGCGGAATCTTCCATTATAATAATAAATAGAGTAGGTTAAAACATTATCAGAGATATGAATACATTAACTTGTACAAAAGTGTACAACATGCAATCTACAGCATACCAGAAGCATTTATTTTGGTAGAAATATCACAGATTACATTACCAAAATCAAATCATGATCATATTAATGTGTGTAACTGGTATCTAAACATGGAAGTGTAGCTCCTTTCCTCTAATTGTAAGTGCCCCTACAGCAGAAATACATCAATGCACTGTAATATTTATTTTTATTCTAATTAAAAGCAAGTTTATGTTCAATTTGTGTTGAGTTGTTTAAAAAATCATAACGTTCATAAAAAACATTTCACAAAAACAAGCTAATAGTCCAGTCATGGTAATAAAAACTTGAAAATTATCTGTCATTTGCTATGTTTGTAAGTTTTACTATTTAACTAAAACAATTCATACTTATTAAACCGTCCCATGTGTGGTGTCTGTAGGAGTATTTTCATGCATATTTGTATGTGCTATTATAATGAAATTAAGCGAGCATCGTTAGCTTTAGCTAATATGCTAACATGTTAATGCGTGTCTGTGTTAGTATTATTAACTTACAATGAGTGTAAATGGGGGAGGGAGGTTTTTTGGGTTGGTGCACTAATTGTAAGTGTATCTTGTGTTTTTTATGTTGATTTAATCAATTTAAAAAAATTAAAAATTAAAACATCTGTTTTAATTTTTTTTTAATTTCTTGTGCGGCCCTGTACCAATCAATCCACGGACCGGTACCGGGCCTCGGCCGGGTGGTTGGGGACCACTGATTTAGAGAACTCTCCGTCTGTGTGCGTGTCAATATATTTAAACTGTCACTGTAAAGCGCTTTGAATGTTTAGAAAAGCGCTATATAAATCTAATACATTATTATCATTATTATTGTAAAAATATTAGACGTATTGTCTATTCAGCAATTATTTTTATGATTTTATAGCTGCTGGATGACCTTGTCCAGGGTGTACCCCGCCTTCCGCCCGAATGCTGCTAAGATAGGCTCCAGCGACCCCCTGCGACCCCGAAAGGGACAAGTGGTAAAAAATTGATGGATGGATGGATGGATGACCTAAGGGGCCGATTTAAAGAAGCTAAATGTATTAGTTTACGTGTCTGCTGGCGTGTTTTTTGTATCATTTGCTTTTTATCTACTATATGAAAAAACATCTTTAATTAGCATTTTCTTGAGTCTAGACGCACCATCACAACACAATAGCGCCTCCCAGAGCACATCTTCAGCGTGCTAAAAATAAGTTCTGTTGTCTAGTCTAATATAGCCTAGAAAAGGTGGTAGATATTATGTTTGTGTGCTGCATGTCAAGAACATGACAAATCATCATATAATGGCCTGAGTGTGGCGGGAAATGAGTGTCTCCATGGTGACATCCGAAAAACATGCAAAAACCTCATTTAAATATGTTGATCTGTACCACTTATGCACTTGTTATCAATTGTAAACTCAGTCTTAGTAGATCATCCGCAACACGCACACTAGTAATATACACAAGTGTATAGTTTGCACACGCTATTTAGCACGTGTTTCTTGGATATTAGTATATCAAACTCCTGGTCTGCCAGTGAAAATGAAGACATAGTAAAAGGAAGTGGTGTTGCGAACTTAGCAGCTTTGTTGCTGTATTTAGCGAGCAAAAAGACCCCTGTTCATATTATTTTTTCAAAACAGGCGACATCTTTCGGAGACTCTGACATGACAGCATGTGTTGTTCTTCTCAACGAGCAGTGAGTGCTAATGTGCCCCGCCCATCTAAGAGCACTCACAGGTGGCTCTGTTTTGCTTGAAAACGCCAAAAAGAACCGACAGAATACTGTTAATTTGTAGTTTTAAACTAAATAAAAACAACTACATTTTATGCCAACATATGTGTGTTTGCTGCTGTGACAATAGAGTTAATTGAATCCTTAAAGGCCTACTGAAACCCACTACTACCGACCACGCAGTCTGATAGTTTATATATCAACAGTGTTGGGACTAACGCGTTACAAAGTAACGCCTTACTGTAACGCCGTTAGTTTCGGCGGTAACTAGTAATCTAACGCGTTATTTTTTATATTCAGTAACTAAGTTACCGTTACTACATGATGCGTTACTGCGTTATTTTACGTTACTTTTAATGTAGTATAAAGTGTGTTTTATCGGAACGCTGCAGTGTCGTAGTTCTGATTCTTCTTGTGTCACAAACCGGAGAAGAGAGACCTGCGCTCTGTGTGTGTGTGTGTGTGTGTGTGTGTGTGTGGGTGTGTGTGTGTGTGTGTGTGTGTGTGTGTGTGTGTGTGTGTGTGTGTGTGTGTGTGTGTGTGTGTGTGTGTGTGTGTGTGTGTGTGTGTGAGTGAGTGTGAGTGTGGGGAGGTGGAGGCGTGTCTGATCATGGCGGAGCCAGAAGTCGAGTTTGTTAACATGGAGATATTTTCACTACTTTTCTTTTGTCGCGCACAAAGAAAATACAATTTTAGTTAAATGTAAATTTTGCTTTGGATCAAAGATCCCATCTACTGCCCAAAACAGCAATTCAAATCTGCTGAATCAAGCTACATAAGCAACATGCTTCGACGTAGCTAGTAAAGAGAGACAGAGACTCCGATGCCACTTCACCTCCACCACTTAAGGATTAACTCTGCCTCTGCTCATCATTCAGCACTGAAGGTACACACTCTGGCAATCAATGTTCCCTCTAATTGTTCATGTGTGAGCAAAGGCAAAAACTCCCTGAGCATTCAGTGGAGCCCATGTGAGCAACATCAGATGTGCACACTGTGGCTACACCAGCAGCACACCTGTCCCAAACCTGACTAATAACAAGTTTAATCTCCATCCATCCATCCATCCATTTCCTACCGCTTGTCCCTTTCGGGGTCGCTGGAGCCTATCTCAGCTGCATTTGGGCGGAAGGCGGAGTACACCCTGGACAAGTCCCCCACCCATCGCAGCTAGGGCCAACACAGATAGACAGACAACATTCTCTTATTATTATAATCAAATGACAGCAGTCATTTCCTTTTCTAATATAAGTGTTTAGGCCCACTTACCATGACAATAACAACAAATATTGTTTTTCATGAACTGTGTACTTGTATTGTTTGTCTGGGTGGAGGTCCTGCTTTGGAAATAGTTTGTACCCCTTTTAGTTTGTAGCCCTTTCAGACATTGCATTTAGTTCCCATTAAAACATTCACATGTTGCACAATGAGATGTAAGCAGGGGATCATGTGTACATTCCTGCAACTTCCTGTTTGTAAAAAATATATTTTTATTAGTATTTATTTAATATACTAACAGCATTTCATGATTAATATTTATAAATTAAGATTCCTAATAAATGACACTAGAATAAGCTCACATTTGATTGGTAAATCATAGAGTAACGACCTGGGATGACACTTTATGTGTGGTGTTGGAGTTGTCCGACTTTTTGTGTGGCTGTAAACGCATCACTGGCTAAGTGCCATATGTGCATGTGTTGGCGCAAGTGAGAAAGAGCGAGCAGCTGCTGTTGATCTAACAAAGTTGCTTTTGGTCTGGTTTGTACTGCAGAAAATGACCACTTTTGCTAGATATCATTTTTTTTACTAATGTTTTGGTGATGTGTTTATGACAGACAATAAAGAGTTTTGCTCAGTAAAGTGATGGATGGAATTCATGTCCTCAAAGCGTCTCGACAGACGTTACAATATTTGAACAATGATGACGAAAACTGTTTTCACTGTTGTGTCCGTGTTGTGTCGAAAATTGTTATGCGCTTATTTTTTTATTTGATTTTGTGCGTGGCATAGATTTGCCGTGCGCAGAGGACGCTTGAGCAGTGCGCAATTGCACAGGCGCGCACCTTAGAGGGAACGTTGCTGTCAATTCTCTTATATACTCTTTCATCCTAGACTTCTAGAGTGTTTGACTATCACATCACTCTAAATGTATAGACTATAAAGTTCACAAACATAAAGAGGGATTCTAGTGGGCCAGGCCAATCTTTCCTTATCTCTAAACTAAAACTGGGGAAATGTGTAGAGTGTTCTGAGCTTCAGACATGATTTTGTGTCAGAATTCTTTGGAAAAAATGCCTGGTTAGGCTTTGTGTATGTAGTGTGTGCCTTTCTTGCTTTACAGCTATGTTGTTATTATGCTGTTTGTTACTTATGTATGTTATGTTGCAGCTATTTAAAATAGTTTTGTCAATTTGTTCTGGCCAGAAACAAATTGGCCTTTGTAACATATCTTTGTCTTTGTGTGTTGTATGTAGAGCACATTGCTTAGCAGAGTTCAGTGATGCAAATGCATGTCAAGTTGATCAACACATTGTATTATTCTCCAGTGCAATAACAGTACTGAAATGAAGGCTAAAGGGCATTAATGTGAGCTTTAAAAAAAAAGAAGAAAAAAAGAAGTAACTAAATAGTTACTTTTCAAAGTAACGCATTACTTTTTGGTGTAAGTAACTGAGTTAGTAACTGAGTTACTTTTGAAATGAAGTAACTAGTAACTATAACGAGTTACTGGTTTTCAGTAACCAACCCAACATTGTATATCAATGATGAAATCTTAACATTGCAACACATGCCAATACGGCCGGGTTAACTTATAAAGTGCAATTTTAAATTTCCCGCTAAACTTCCGGTTGGAAATGTCTATGCATGATGCGTATGCGCGTGACGTCACGACGGCAACGTAAGTATTCGTACCCAATGTGTCACCATACAAACTGCTCTGTTTTCATCAAACAATTCCACAGTATTCTGGACATCTGTGTTGGTGAATCTTTTGCAATTTGTTTAATGAACAATGGAGATTGCAAAGAAGAAAGTTGTAGGTAGGATCGGTGTATTAGCGGCTGGCTGTAGCAACACAACAAAGAGGACTTACTTGGATAGCAGACGCGCTAGTCGATGCTAGCCGCCAACCGCATCTGTGATCGGGTGAAGTCCTTCGTCGCGCCGTCGATCGCTGGAACGCAGGTGAGCACGGGTGTTGATGAGCAGATGAGGGCTGGCTGGCGTAGGTGGAGCGCTAATGTTTTTATCATAGCTCTGTGAGGTCCGGTTGCTAAGTTGCTAAGTTAGCTTCAGCGTCGTTAGCAACAGCATTGTTAAGCTTTGCCAGGCTGAGAATTATTAACCGTGTAGTTACATGTCCATGGTTTAATAGTATTGTTGATCTTCTGTCTATCCTTCCAGTCAGGGATTTATTTATTTTGTTTCTATCTGCATTTGAGCCCGATGCTATCACGTTAGCTCAGTAGCTAAAGAGCTTCGCCGATGTATTGTCGCGGAGATAAAAGTCACTGTGAATGTCCATTTCGCGTTCTTCACTCTCATTTTCAAGAGGATATAGTATCCGAGGTGGTTTAAAATACAAATCCGTGATCCACAATAGAAAAAGGAGAATGTGTGGAATCCAATGAGACCTTGTACCTAAGTTACGGTCAGAGCGAAAAAATATACGTCCTGCACTGCCTCTCTAGTCCTTCACTCTCACTTTCCTCATCCACAAATCTTTCATCCTCGCTCAAATTAATGGGGTAATCGTCGGTTTCTCGGTCCGAATCTCTCTCGCTCCATTGTAAACAACGGGGAATTGTGAGGAATCCTTCCTCCTGTGACGTCACGCTACTTCCGATATAGGCAAGGCTTTTTTTTTATCAGCGACCAAAAGTTGCGAACTTTATCGTCGTTGTTCTATACTAAATCCTTTCAGCAAAAATATGGCAATATCGTGAAATTATCAAGTATGACACATAGAATGGATCTGCTATCCCCGTTTAAATAAAAAAAAAATCATTTCAGTAGGCCTTTAAACATAAATGTTTTGCTTTTCATATTTTTACTCACTTTTTCCAAATACGTCATGGCAAGTTTTACTAGTTTGACAATGACGTCAGCCCACCACTGCCACAAATAGATTGCAGTCCTGTCGGAAACACTGATAATGAAAACTACTCCTACTACTTTTATTACTACAACATATTGTTGCTTTTAATCCTTGACAGATGCACTTTTATACTAGTTGCAAGCTTTTTATCATGTATGGTAACACTTTAGTATGGGGAACACATACTCACCATTAATTAGTTGCTTATTAACATGCAAATTAGTAACATATTGGCTCTTAATTAGTCATTATTAAGTACTTATTAATGCCTTATTCTGCATGGCCTTATTATACAACCAGTAAGCCATTAACTAAGAGTCTTCCCTCAATAACCTCAGAATTATCGCTTATTAGTAACCCTAACCCTAACCCTTATATGTTCCCCTAGTGTCCAAATAACTCTAAATGAAGTCTTTGTTACATTAATAAGCAACTAATTAATAGTGAATATGTTCCCCATACTAAAGTGTTACCTCATGTATTTATAAGTTATGCATGTTATTTTGCGTGCACCTCCATTCACTTGCCTCAGATTCAAAATACTCACTTTCTCTTTGGCTGAAAATGTTCACAGACTTATCTTGTGCTCTGCACACAATATTGTCATCCCATTTCACTGTGTACATTTCTCATGGGGAGGTTCTGCGGACCATTTGATGCGGAATAACGAGCAAAATGAAAGTGAAATAAAAAGAAGATGAAACTGCCCTCCATGTTCGTCATACCAAAGCATTTCCTGCACAAAGCCGTTGGAGCTATCATTGCACATTGAGATATAGCGGACCTGTGGGGCTATAAAGCATCACTTGCCTCCTCTCCGTACTCTCAGGTCCCCTGCTAAGTTCAGTAATAGCGTTCCAGTGATAATCCACACTGTTATTGTGCGCTCATACTTTGGCTGCTGGCTGCTTTGATAGAGCCCTCACTTCCTGTGCCACCTTAGAGATAAGATGGTGACTGTTTTAACCTCAAAATGCAGCAGATTATTTTCCATCCTCCCTTTGACCTGATATCACTCTCTGCTTCATGTTATGCTTTGCTGTTTGCACACATTTTTTTGACCAATTAAATACACTTTGTGGAAGAAAAAGAGAAGCGGAATTAGAATGCAATGGAAGTCGGAGTTTAAAAACACATAATACCTGGACTTTACTATCGCACTTCAGTTTAAAGGACAATAAGAACTATTTATACCTTCATGAGTTACCGTAGTTGTCACAAATATTCTGTTACTATATATATATATATATATATATATATATATATATATATATATATATATATATATATATATATATATATATATATATATATATATATATATAGTTGTCACAAATATTCTGTTACTATATATATATATATATATATATATATATATATATATATATATATATATATATATATATATATATATATATATATATATATATATATATATATATAAATATATGAAATACAACTTCACTATTTATGGTTTATTTAATTATTTTGGAATTGTATTATTTATGGAGTATATTGTGAACAAATTGAGAACAGGAAGTGAACAAAAGTGTTAGCAATTGCTATGAAATGGAAAAGGGATAGGATTAAATAAGCTCTGCTTCTTCCTACTCCTTTTTGAACGTGTTGAAAAGAGAACCTGGAAATCTTGGTAATATGGAGATGTAATAGTATGCATGTTTGAAAACAACCAAACCGTAAACCACCTTTGTGATAAGTTATTTCATAAAATTAAAAAAAAACAAGACTCAAACGGTTTCTTTACAATAAAACAGTCTATTGTCATCTATTTTTATGTCTGACTTTATTTATTTGTGATTCTCTACATACTGTACAGTATGACTACCAAATTTTTTTTTTTTCATAAAAAAAATAATGTAAATCCAGTCAATCTGTTCCAGACCCCCACAAATATTGACACAAAACACATTTTATTGAAAATAATTATAGTTTTATATTACTATGCTACAGGCATATACTTGACTCATTAATATTTAACATCACTTTTACTTTAAGGACTCTTGTTGCCAAAGAGGGGGATGAGCAGAGACGGAGAAGGGCACATGCACGTCATCTTAGTCCTTTGCTTGAGTCATTTATGGAATTTGTTAGGGTTTCTCTCCTTCTGTTTAATCAAAGTGCTGATACTCACAACTTTCTTTGGCCCCTTTGTGGCTTATTTTTAAGTTGTACTCAATACAAAAAAAACACAGCACCAATGCCTAGAATTATTTGTTTGGGCACTAGATTCCGCAGTCTGATAGCCAGCAAACAGACTAGTTTGTTACGTGCAATGTTTGGCCGTACGATACCTTAGACAGCATACCTAAACCAGGGCAAACAAAATATGATGAACATTTTCAACAAAAACTAAGTCATATGAAAAGTGGGGCGTACCCAAACCGAGGTACTAATATACTAGTTTATTGCAGTCTATTTGTGTTTCTGGCTTACAGTATGTAACTCTGTATTTGTTCGTGTAAGCAAGCTCTTGTATTCCTGAACCTTTGAAATCAACAAGGTGAACATTTGTCAAAACATGCTCCCTTACTGTATTGCCTGTTCTGTTATTAAATCCCAAAGTTTGAGCCAATCAGTCGGATTGATGCTAAATCTGTCAATGCTCCATGCACTCAACAGCACACCCACATTCACTTCCAGGTGTTAAAGTGGATCGCCATGACATTTGGTAGGCACCTTTAAAGGCCTACTGAAATGATTTTTTTTATTTAAACGGGAATAGCAGATCCATTCTATGTGTCATACCTGATCATTTCGCAATATTGCCATATTTTTGCTGAAAGGATTTAGTAGAGAAAATCGACGATAAAGTTCGCAACTTTTGCTCGCTGATAAAAAAAAAGCCTTGCCTGTACCGGAAGTAGCGTGACGTCACAGGAGCTAGTATTCCTCACAATTCCCCATTGTTTACAATGGAGCGAGAGAGATTCGGACAGAGAAAGTGATGATTACCCCATTAATTTGAGCGAGGATGAAAGATTCGTAGATGAGGAACGTTACAGTGAACGACTTGAGAGGCAGTGATGGACGTATCTTTTTTCGCTCTGACCGTAACTTAGGTACTAGCTGGCTCATTGGATTCCACACTCTCCTTTTTTTATTGTGGATCACTGATTTGTATTTTAAACCACCTCGGATACTATATCCTCTTGAAAATGAGAGTAGAGAACGCGAAATGGACATTCAGTGCCTTTTATCTCCACGACAATACATCGGCGAAATGCTTTAGCTACGAGCTAACGTGATAGCATCGTGCTTTAACTGCATATAGAAACAAAAAAATAAACCCCTGACTGGAAGGATAGATAGAAAATCAACAATACTATTAAACCGTGGACATGTAAATACACGGTTAATGCTTTCCAGGCTGGCGAAGGTTAACAATGCTGTGCTAACGACGCCATTGAAGCTAACTTAGCAACTTAGCAACGGGACCTCACAGAGCTATGCTAAAAACATAAGCTCTCCACCTACGCCAGCCAGCCCTCATCTACTCATCAACACCCGTGCTCACCTGCGTTGTAAAAGATGTCCAGAATACTGTGGAATTATGAAATGAAAACAGAGCTTTTTGTATAGGATTCTACGGGTACCATAACTTCCGTTACTCTGACTTCGTCACGCGCATACATCATCATACCGCGACGTTTCAGCCGGATATTTCCCGGGAAGTTTTAAATGTCACTTTATAAGTTAACCTGGCCGTATTGGCATGTGTTGCAATGTTAAGATTTCATCATTGATATATAAACTATCAGACTGCGTGGTCGGTAGTAGTGGGTTTCAGTAGGCCTTTAATCAAACATTGTATCAGGGAAACTGACGTATTTTGCCACTCTTTCCTGGCGCTCTCCCATTTTAATATTAGATTTTTCTGTATTTTTTTTAATGTACTTGCAATTATGTTGGGAAAAAATTGTTTTCCCTATTTCCATAAATGTAATTTTTCAAAAGCCATTGTTGACAGCTACGGCTTTTTTGGACTGATAAACACATGTGTATCGATTACCATGAAAAACGTCTCTGCACTTGCATGGACTGGACTACAGTAATTGGCCACAAGACATTAATCATTGGACTAATGATTATGACGTTTTGAGGATATGTTTTACACGTACATAATATGTCTGCTAAAGCACTTTGTGCACAACCCATACAGAGCGCCACACAGGGGCGTCGCTAGGTTTAAAGAACAGTGGCGGCTTAGCCCCCAGGAGGTACCTGTGATGCGAGCGAACGAGAAATTTTTTTTGCCCTTGCAAGATCTTTTTGCTCACAACTTATTGGCACTGTATTAAAATTACACAATGAACACTGAAGACATCTAAACGGTTGCAAGTGTAAGTGTAAGAAAGCTTTAGTCATTTTTAGTAAGCATGAGATGGCCCAAACACATAAGGACAGAGTTGTTGCATGGAAAAGCTAGCAGGCAACTTGCAAATATGGAAAGGTTGCACAGATGACAGCAGTGTAAACAAAGTTGCACAACACTACAGAGTTGACCTGAAAACAGGGGAAGTTCCGGTGGAAAGAAATGTTCTTGCCTGGAAAATAGGTGCTGGATGTTGCACCCAAAGATATGTTGTCTGTACACAACCTCTTTGATTCAGAATTTTTGCACTTGCAAGATTTTTTTGCTTACTGTATTAAAATTACACAGCAAATACTGAATACATCAAAATGGTTGAAAAACAATATTGTTAGTTTCCTGGTATTAATGTAATGGTAAAGTATTTAGAACACAGGTGTCATATTCAAGGCCCACAGGTCACATTTGGCCAGTAGGGATGGGTAATATGGACTACCACAATAACCTGCCATTTACTGTGAAAACGATAAAAGTGAAGATACAAAAACACCCATAGAACCCCACCTTTTTGACTGTGAGTCTGTCAGTGCATCCAGTCTTCAGAGCCCTTAAACACTAATCTAAAATAATACTAAGGCCATTAAACAACAAACCTTTAAGTTTAAGTTGCACACCTGCACTGCAAAGCTTTAGTAGTGTGATTTGCTTATCATACGGTATGGAGGATATTTTTCTGTCAGCAATATTATAGACATTATGAGTTTTATGTGTGAATGTGAGTGTCAATCCATCCATCCATCCATTTTCTACCGCTTGTCCCTTTCGGGGTCGTGGGGGGTGCTGGAGCCTATCTCAGCTGCATTCATGTTGCCAGATAATGTCTCCTAATAGGTGCCATTTTAGGGTCCTTATACATACACCATAATAACACCCGTACGTTGAAGCCCAGTACGTCTGACTAAGGTAGCCGTAAACTCAGCGTTCGATCAAGAGGTGCGGCTTGGTAGCTTACCAAAATCGTACCAAAACATTATGAAAGATTTTTAGGCACCGTGTGTAATGTTTTGTGTTCTCAATTAAACATCAAAGTTTTGGTGTTGCTTACTTACGGGTACTTGCTTATTGAACAGGGGCTTCAACCTGCAGTGCACCCATATGTTTTATGTGTGACTGCCATCTACTGGTCAAACTTATCATTACACCTTGTAGCACATACAATTGCTTTGAGGTCGGTAAGTACAACCAGAATTAATACATTCACTAGGTGCACCAGGTTATAAGGAAGACTGTTGATTTTTGAGAAAATTAAAGGATTTTAAGTGCGCCTTATTGTCCGAAAAATACGGCAGGTGCTTTTACTTTTCATTTTTGGAGTGTTTGGGACAAAATAAGAGACTGTATTTATCTGACATTGACAAAAAGTCTACATGCCTTCAAAAGGAACTCAAATATTTACTCATCTGTTGTTTTCTTGCAGAGGCCTTCGACTTGGTGCTGCGCCACGGTCGTAACTCCACGTTGGCCATGCTGAAGTCAGAGTTCCCCGCTCTGGGAAGCGGAGCCCAAAGCTCAGTGGGGCAGCTCTTCTTGGACATGTCCCTCTACATCCTGGGCTCAGACTCTACAGTGGACCACATGGTGGCAGTGCTCTATGGCCGCTTTTTCCACCTGGCCTACCGCCGCCTACTTGGAGGCAGTGGGTCTGTATCTGAAGAGTGTGCTAGAGAAGCCTGGAAGGACTCAGGAGCTTTTGGGCCGTATCCCAAACTTATGATGACCCGTCTGTCCCGCTCGCTCTTAGCAACACGCGTCTTCCTGCAGGCGTTGAATCTGGGCATCGAGGTGGTTAATACCACAGACCACCTGCGACCCAGTCGGGACTGTGGCCGAGCCCTGATGAGACTGTGGTACTGTGCGCAGTGCCAGGGCTTGCTGGGGCCTCCAGCCTGCAGAGGGTTCTGTCAAGCAGTGATGCATGGCTGCCTAGGAGGAGCGGTTGAGGTGCAGCCTCATTGGAAGACCTACGTCGATGGCTTGGGGAGGTTGGCGGCGGCCATGAGTGGGGAGCAGGACATGGAGGCTGTGGTTCTCAGACTGCCAGCTATGATCCGACTGGCTCTCAAACACGCTGTGAATGCACGCAGCCGTCTCAGTATTGTGGTGAGTCCTGCACACACACACACACACACACACACACACACACACACACACACACACACACACACACACACACACACACACACACACACACACACACACACACACACACACACACACACGCACGCACGCACGCACACACACACACACACACACACACACACACGGCACGATAATAGCCCAGAAAACAGACTGACCGTAGCAGCTTTGTGTTTAATGAAGCTGGATTTAACAACTCTAAATTTAATGAGGGAAACAGTTATTTTACTGTCTCAGTGGTTATAAAATAAAATAATTCAAGCACATACTCACCAGTCACACTTGTTTGGACCAAAATAAAAAAAATAGATCTCCTTAGAGCCAATGGTGTGCACATTTTGAACAGATAGAGTTATATTTTTATTACTGGATAAAAGGCTGCACGGTAAAAAAGATATCATGCATACGATGAGGATAGCTTTTGTAATGACTTGACGACGTCTGCCTTTGTCGTTTGAGATGCTGTTTTTGTCGTTTGGGATGTCTCAAGGAGTGCCATACACACACACTCACGCACACACACGCATACAAACACACACAGGCACAGGGACGGCACTTTAATTTCTTCATATTATTTCTGTCATTTCAATGGCGGTTCATGTCTCTGGTTCCCTGTTGCATTCACATTTCAGCTCAAGTAAACCCAGTTACAATTAAAGCAGACTAAAGTCCACTTCTCCAAGCATTCACGGTCCGCTTGTTTGATGCTTGCTCGGGTTAAAGCTGCTTAATAAACTGTTATATTTTACCTTTGTGCCTTAACGTCATCGCTTGTTTATTCAGCCATCTGGAATCCCACAACCAATACCAAATCTTGCGAGACACTCTGGTCCTGTAAGACACATTGACTTGGGAAAGTAGTCCCATTTTTTGTATTGTGTTATCAGTCCACAATGCCAAAACAAAGTACGGTATGTGCATTTTTTTTGGCATTTTCTTAGGTGCCTTAAAAATCTATTGGACATAAGAACATTTTGACTGCGAGGAATTTGACAAAGAGGGTGAAATACTGTGGAATACCAGAATCTCGCTACAATGTACAGGAAGTCTGCATCAACAATAAGTACCATTCTTTAAAAAAAAGAACAAATCAAAGAAGCTAAGAATGCAAAAAGGTTCAATTGTCATCAACTTGAACATGTAAGACAAAACAAATCAAACAAAGCAGCTTGCAAATCTCCCTGATCTTAGTCAGGCCTAAGATGTCAGTGACCTTTCCTACAGGAAAACAATGAACTGCATTATGGTAATGAAAAAGTAGTACACAGAGTATATTTTATAGAATATTCTTACAGTTCACTACCCAAAGATTGTGACCATAAGTGAGGGTAGAAACGTTGATCTGTAAATTGAGCACTTTGACTTCCGGCTCAGTTCACTCTTCACCACAATGGTGTGATACAGCAACTGCATTACTGCTGATGCTGTGCTAATTCGCCTGTCGACGTCACACTCCTGCCTTACCTCACTCATGAAAAACATCCCATGATACTCCTCCACTTAGGGTAGATACTTTACCCCAAACCCAGTACATTTCACTCAAATGGAAATAAAAGTGTGTCCAGTGCAAACACAATAATGGATGAAGGGATGGAACGTTATTGTCATCCCACTTAAAAAGTACGAGATTACATTTTCAGTACAAATCTATCCAAGAACAGAAATACAATTACAGGGTAAAAAGAACAGGAACACTGAGTCGTCACATAGCCGTAATAAAAAGGTAATACAAATGGTAAACATGGGAGGATGAGGAGGGTAAACTAAACTAAACTAAGGAACTAAACTAAACTCCTGGGGGGGTTAGTTAGAGACCGGGAAAAAAACCTTGAGCAAACCACATACATATTACGACATACAACTGGAGACTTGCAACAAGGGGTGAGGGAGCGGACATCCGGTCAGGAGCTGCCACCCACTAGGGCCGCTGCTCCGATATCCGTCCCACCACGTGGGGTGAAGCAACAAAGGCATGGGTTGTGGGGTACGTGTGTTTGTAGCGTGTATTATCCGTGGATGTGAATGTGTGCGGAAGACTGCAGATAACCTCTGTTCCGCAACCTTAGTGCACAGCCAGTCAGTCCAACAAAAGTCAACAAAGCGAGACAGGGAAAGAGTTTGCTGCACTGTCCTCTACAGGACTCTTGAAGCAACAACCCTGCCAGGTTGCTTGCAGCCAGGGAAAACAATCCAAATTAGAATGTTGAGCGAGTGAAAACAAATGTATACTTTTCACTCTGTCTATTTATGGTCCCCAAATTCATACTTTGCCATGCAGAGCAGATGGTGTCTCCAAAAGGTTGTCCAGTTTGCAATTGAGTCCAAAATCACAAAAGTCTGAGTGCCCCCAGCTCTGCCCGCATCCTCCAATCATTTGTGGCAGCTATTGGGTACCCTGAATGGCTGCCAGCATCTTTCACCATGGCAACGCTTATTCCAATCAGTTATCATGATTCTGAATGGGTAGATATCTTCAACGTCCTTGACCGAAAGGGTCACCCCGTGGCACTCGGCTTCTCCCAAGAGTTCTGTCAGGACAGGTAGAATATTCCAAACCCGATATCTTGTCAATGTCGCTGAGAGGCCAGTTGCTAAATTCCATTGTTTGGATTTTGGAGGGCACTGCAAAAAGAGGCTACAAAGAGGCAAGACCAAACAATGAAACGACAGGAGAGACAAGGGAGAGGGAAAGGGTAAGCGTATGCCTTCGATGAGTGCCAGAGGGAAGGTGTAAACTAATAATAAATAATAAACATAATACAAAACAAACATTTTCCTTTACGAATAGATGTTCTGACTATGCAATTAAAATGGAGCCTTAAAGACTTTCTGATACAGTTTTTGTACTGGATGGTTACACTTTCTCTTGTATCCTAAACTATGTTCTGACCGCTGAGTTAAAAGCAACCTTTTCCGAGTCATAAAGAGGATGAATGGAGGAAGTGACTTGGATCATTATTTTAACAAGCATTTCTTTCCTTGCTGCAATAAAAGTCTTGCCAACAGCGGTGACCCGTTATGTGTGTGTTCTATTGCGCATAAAAGTGTCAGGTTTGTTCAGGGCCCACAAGTGAAGTCAGGGAGAAGTGCCCATGAAATATGAAGGCATTTTTCTACCACAGCAACAGAGCTGGATGTGTGTTTGCGCTTGTATATCTGGTGAACTTTTCACTCTCACACCCTGAATCCCCACAGTGACTGGGTTTCCACTCAGAAGCCATCATTTATTAACTCGCAGGTTGACCTCACTTACTTCGCATCCTGAGACGCTTTCTCTCTCTCTGTGTGCAAGACCCTTATTTAAAATGAAATGCCATCACAGTTCCAGTCAGCACACATGACTTTAAGCTGTGACCATGACACAGATTGGTTTCACTATAGGATTACAGCTGCTACAGTGTGTCAGTGCATTGCTGCGTTTTGTTTGTGTTCCAATGTAATCTTGCTGAGACATCCCATGCTCAGGGCTGTCGTTGAAGGGACGGGACAATTGTTTCTCTTTCAGCTAATATTGTCTACCCAAAATGTCACCGGAGAAATTGATACTGCTTGATGCCTTCACCCCATATAAACATTTTAAAAGTGGGCAGAAATAAGTGGGAGATTACAGCATACTTACTAACATTTTAACTTAAGTGGGTTTATGTTTCAGCGCATCAACTTCTAATAAAAATAAAGTGTGAGGCTTGAGCCTTTTGAATGCAGAGCAGTGATTGGTTAACTTTACTTCAAGGGATATGATCAATTAAATTAAATGACTTGCAACATTGTCCGTTCAAGTGTGCTTAGTCCCTGATAGAAATTATTCCCATTTCCTGGTGACCCATTGATGAAGACAAAGGGTAAATCCCGCCTAACCTTATCCTTGTCCACACACACACACAATAGTCGTTTAAGACCCCCTCCGCCCCTCCGTCCGCCGGCGCAACGCGACCTTGTACGCATGCGCGGAAAATGCGCACGTCATAGTCACCTTCAGTGTTGCTTTGTGTGCAAGTTCTTAAACTAAATTTAACTTATCTGAACAATATCCAGTGTTTCAATTAACTGGAATCCAGTGTACTGTGGGGCCCTATTGTAGTGAATCACACCTGAGCCATCATAAATTAATCAAATCTTTAATGGACATGTAAAAGTATACAATGTGACAAAGAACATTTTATAACAATCAATCTAGGGATCTAGATATCTGGTCAGGACACTCCTCACTCTTTTGCCGTCACCTTCTTTGTCCATTCGTTTTTGGTGACTTTAAATACCCTGGACCTAGACGTTGAGTCTGCGACATACATGGCGGACAATAACTGATCCAGTCTGCTTTGCCAGTCCAAATGTATTCAATGTTTTCCGTAGTCTTCACTCGACGGCCAGGTAATACAAAGCACACGCTTCCTTTTTTTTTTATCACAGCCAGTTTTTCGGTAAGTAGAATCACAGCTGACCCGGACATTCGAAAGTTCTCTTGCCGTCTGAGATGTGTAGTATCCGAAATAGCTGCAATCGCGCTTTTCCTTTACTTAAGGTATTCATGTGTGATTTCCACAAGCGTCTGTACATTTAGAAGGTCTGGATGACTCGCCTCCATCTTTCCAGTGGTTAGCTCCGGTTGTTATGAAGCTGGCTGTGGCGCATTCTTTCTGACGTCACTTCCTGTGGGGGGCGCGGTTTTTCTGACTTCACTTCCTCTCCAAACTCAGTTTGTAAACTATCAATCAGTCCATACAAAGCTAAGAGCCAGAGATTAAAGAAATACACGGCGCACTTACCCGTGTAAAAAAATTGTCTTAGGAGGGGGACCTTAAACGATAGATTTGTGTGGCTGAAACGAGGCTAAGGCTAAATAATTATTCGTTTAAGGGGTTAGTGTAGACATAGCCTAGACATAGCCTTAATTGTCCTGCTTCCACACTTACATTTACATTTTGAGTTCATTTCTGGTGGTGTTATGGTGCATGCTTCTGCCTTTCATTGCAGAGGGTATAGGTTCTTTTCCTGGCCCGGTTTGCATCAAGAAGAGTATCTGGCGTAAAAACAAAGTCACACTGATTCATGAGATTGAGTCACTGTGCCGCCACCTGACAGGTGAAAGCCTGCAAATGGAAAAAAAAGTGCATAAGTGTGTCCCAACTAGAAGTACGGCAAAATGTGGTGCACCGTCAGTACCAGGATGTTGCACTCAGTTTGTGGCGGTAGAGCTTAACCACCAGGCATGTGCAGACATTTGCGGAACAAGTTGTCAAGCCAGACAAAAAGGGCACCGATTGCAAAAATGTTTGGTAAAATTAATATTATTATTATTATTAAGTTAAAAATTGCAGCAGGATGTTTTCAACTTATATAGTCAGGGCCGCCCCACGCTAAATTTGGGCACTAAGCATTTTATTTCGGGACCTTCCTCAGACCTATTACAACAATTTTTCACACCTTTTTATTAATTTGAAATGATTTTTAGACTTTTTTAATCAAACCTAAATTTTATTTGATCCATGTTTTGTACTAAAATTAATTCATGAGAAATATATTGTTCAATAATATTTTGTTTTCATTCAAAACAGAGCCCCTCACAGATCACGTTGCCCTACCCCGCACGTTTTCTGGATTTAGGGCGGGGCAGCCGTGTATATATTAAGCAATACAAACTTAAATCATAAAATTTATTCATAAAAAAAAGATAATGTGTACAGTAGACAAATGTATTATTTTTTTCTGAGTTGAAGTATAAGCAGCATCACACAAATAATATACCACAATATATCTCACCAAACTGTCATAGCTCAATTTAAGATCCACCTTTCCTCTCAATAATTACAATCTTAAATTGTCCAAATTGTAGAACAGTCAAACTGTTTAAAAAATATTTGCCTGCCCCCAGCTTTGCCCCTCAGAATAGATAGCAGTGGTTCAAATGCTTTATTGTATTCCTATTAACTGTTGACATTTTATAACTTGCCCAGTTGAAGTTTAGCTCAAAAGCTAATACTGAAAAATTTACAGAACTGTTTTTTTTTAATAATATGTGCTGTCTTTGTATTAAATAAATGAATTAAATAGAAACAAGGGATGTAGGTTTGAGCCCCGGTCAGGGTATATCCCACTTATTATTATTATTTTCATTGTTTTTGAGCACTGTGAAGCAGTTTGGAGAAGAATTCTCCCAATAACTCACAAAAACATAGTTGGGGGAATTGATTACAGAGAGTAAATTTTATGAAGTGAAAAAAATTGGCCTCCAGCAGGAAGGGCACTTTTCAAAAGGGCAGGAGCTTGAGCACCACTAAGGGTCTATCTGTGCACGTGCCTGCTTACCAGCCTCAATCATCGCTATGTTTTGTACATGGCGGAAGAAGAGGAGTGAATAAATATTACAAGTTGTTTACAACCAATTGGTTGGGACAGCACTCCACTGTCAAAATCTGCACCCTCAAGGACAAAGTGTGTACTAACAGAAGTATTGTGGATAACATTTTTGATGATTAGTAGATGTCAAGATCAGTGAATATTTGCACTTGCAAAAGTCGTCTACAGGGTGGACTCACCGGTTGCTCAAGATGCCTAAACTATTTTGGTCATGTGTCAAGCACCAGCAAATCAAGAGGACTTCTTCAACAGACTTATCACGCATGATCAAACATGGCTCCATCACAATGATGGAAAGACTAAAACCCAGTGAAGCCATAGAGGCATTGTCACTCAATTTGAGACCAGCATGCATGGTGTCGTGAGGATGGTTTTCCTGCTAAAGGTTACCACAATTACCAGGGCATACAGTACAAGCTTCACTGATGCATACATTTCCAGAGGCCATCAAAACCAGGAGGCGTGGCATCCTGACCAAAGGGTGTTCCAATATATCGATTCATAACGCACGTGACGCCCACACGGAAGCAGCGTTGCATTAATTGAAATCTTTCCTGACCCCCATTTTTGAATTGCAATCACCTAATTTCTGAGATCAAGTCATGCCTTCTGGCTTCGACAGCTGTGTTCTTCACAGCTTAATAAAGCGGTGGGAAAAATGTGTCACCCTTGGCAGTGCCTATGTAGAGTAAGACCAATAATATGTGCCAAGTGTCAGTCCATGGGAAGTGGGTCAGGGGAAGTCTTAACATGAAAACCTGATCTAATATCTGCCTTTGTTGTAGGATCACCTATAATGTTGTCTAACACCGATGGAGCAATGAGTACACCTTGGGTATTGATTGTGTTATTGATAACATTACACACTGTATTTATTCAGCAACCATTTCTTTTTTGGTTCTTTCTTTTTAAAGTTACTCCAATAAAGCTATAAAGAAGATGTTTGGCTCGCAAGGCTCCCTACAGGGAATTTTCTAAAGCCTGTTTTGTCTTTCCTGCACAAACCAGGCTGTGTACTCTCACCGTATGACGTAAACATAAATTAAATGAATAAACTAATGATTTAAATAATTGTATTTTTATTAATTAATGTGCATTCAAGTAATTCAATTAATTAACACAATATTCAACTAATCAAATGAAATGTTTCAATTGCTAAATTAATTAATATATTGAATTAATTGATAAAGAAGCTAATCGATTAAAGCACCAAATTGTATTTTACAATACATAAAAGTAAATATTTTAAGAAGTTTTTCTATTTCTCTCAAGCTGCTGTGCCTCTTCATGGATACTTTGAAAACGGCTGCACTTAAGAGATATTGCAAAGAATAGTTATTTAGTATTATTAATTGAAAGAAAGGCACATACATTGTTGAATAAATTATGACAAATATACCCCTGAGCTTGGCTCCTTAATTACAACTAGAAAAGCACTCCGATAACGCAGACCTGTGCCAATCTCCCAATTGTAAAAAAGTCCGGAATGCAGATGGTGATCCGGATCACTCTCAAAATTTAATCATTTGCTACTTGTCTCATTTACGAAATTTTCTGAAAATGTTATTAAATGTGCTCATAACTTTTTGAGCTATCTATAGCGGAGTGAAACAAATTGATTAAAAGATTGTCAATCATCCACTGTCTTTGTCTCTGTGGGTGGAGGGGGAACCGCAAGCACAAACACAAAGAGGTAGACTCGTAACGTAAACGCAGGCCAGTGCGTCTAAATCATTTTTTGTCATGACCCCCCCTTTGGGACATCATTTTTTCACGTTTACATTTTTTCATTGTAAATTGAAATACAATTGAGAACCTGTTAATAACAATGTATGTATTCATCAGTACAAACCACTCTGTGCACCTACATGCCACCGAGCTAAAGACTTGTGTGTTGATTTCTCACATTCCCCCCAACACCTTAACATGCTTGCCCCATTATATAAGAAGTACTGGTCTGATGATTATAACAATTTTGTATGTATTACTATAAAGACTTGAATGTAATATACCTTTAATAACTCAAGTGCAGAATCAAAGTATGTGTACTATACATGTCCTCCGCATAGATCAGGGGCTCTCAAATATGTTCTTTCACGCTCCTTACAAAATGATTTCACACATCCCCTCAATTGAAATCCTAATGAGAACCTGACAATATTTATTTAATTATTTAATTATATTCTCATTATCGGTAAACTTAAGCGTTATGTATGTATTGGTCATATTTCCTGGTTGAGCCTGTTAAGTAATTCGAGCGAATGCTGCCACCTAGCTGGATGCTTTTGTATTGTTCAGGAATGAAAAAAGATGCTGTAAGTGTCTTGCCTGTCAGCCCCCCCTCATCATGCTGCCCCCCAAAACTCAACCATATATTTTTTTATTTATTTTACTAACTAACTAACTTACTGTCCGACAGACAAACCAACAGCAACGATTACATAGCCTTCTGGCAAAGGATAATAATCTGAACATACTATGCATATAATTACAACAACAGAAATTTAACTCCTTTTTGAATAAAAACAACAATAATGATAGTACGTGTTACCATTCAGTCTGACTAGGATTGGAACCCTGGTTGTCTTGGCCAGAGAACAAGCATCATCATTACCCATTGAACTAACCAGTTATCGACCATATTTCCCGTCTGTTTATGACCATTTTTTGTAGAACGATACGGTTTGAAATGAAAGGCGATGGTGAGCCTACTGAGGGATGACGACCTAGAGAATCAGTGCAACTCTGCCATCAAAACTCAACTCAGAACTCAAATATTGGTTTGTCGTGATGTCCAGCATGACATTGCTTGGAACTTGGAAGTTTTGCTTAAACATTTAAAAGCACATTTTTGTACAAGGCCAACCACACAGCTTGTTGGTGGAAATGTGTTGCAGCATAGACGTAATTTATGCTGCGAACTCATACATTTTTTTTTATATTTGAGGCACACTAAAGGCCTGATCTACTAAACGCTTATGTGTACTAAAACACATGCACACTTGATAGCACACGCAAAACTGATCTACTAAACGTGTGCAAAGTGGATTGTGTCTTTTAAGTGAGCAGAATAAGGTGTGCAATCCATTTTGCATCTCTGTCTTCATTAATATGTAAAATATATGCTGATCGTCAAAATGCCTACAATACTGGGAGGAGAAGATGCAAATATAGTAATTAAGCACGTGCAATGTGATTTATCAACACTCATCACTGTTTTGGGAGCAGACTGAGTTTTATTTAGCACGTGTCAGAAAGACTGACACAAATGCACACGGCTACAGGATCAGTGCTTGCGTTGCAAAAACAGACGATGGACAGATGAGAATCCTCCGTCCTACGTGTGTGTGTCAACATATTTGGACTGACGGATTTTAAAGATATTAGATACATAATCTATTCAACAATTATATTTTATAATTGTATAGCTCATGGATGACTTAACAGCTGATTAAAATGAATTCAATTGATGCACTTTGGTGTCTGCTGGCTGTCTGTTTTGTTTTGTTTTGTTTTTATCTAGAAAATATATTACTATAATATATTTCCTGCATTAAAAGAAATCTATCTTTGTGCATTTTCTTGTGTTTGAGTCATTCCAGGAGCACAAATGCGCTGGTGATGCGAGCCACAGCCTTGCACACAGAATTAGGTTCAGTTGGCATATATTTCTGTTGTCTAGATTACGATTCAGAAAAGGTGTTACAGATTACAGGTGTGTGCCCCTGGTTCAACACATCGCAAACAGGTAGGAGCATGGTAACATGAATGTGCAGAGAGATGACCAAGTGTCTCTGTGGTAAAAGCCTTGTATGCATGCTAAATTGCAGTGTTAGTAGATGCAACACGCCCACTAATAGTACACGCTATTTTATTTTCTGCACACGCTGTCTAGCATGTGGTATTTGGATCTTACTAAATCAGGTCCTAAATATGCCTGCGCATTTAAAGGGGTTGTATCCTGCTCAAGTCGGGGGCTTTCAATATGATATTGGATAATATGGCACTAAAGTCAGTTTATCTCAAAGGGTACCCAGGATGATTTCAATCTACAGGTATTTTAAAAACACTTCCATGTGGTCTAGATTACGTATATATATTGGATATGCTTTGGTATAATGTTGTGTAAATTCTGCACACGGTCACTTTTATAACCCATTCTCTGTATGTGTCTGCAAGATAGTTTGTGTTTGGAGGCATTCCCAGATTGCAAATTAAACCTCGCCCCAAAAAGTATCAGAATGTATCTTTTGACAATGTACACTATTAAATATATATTTTGAAGACAAACATCAGCACACTTTTTGCTCAAAACATGATACAAAAAACCTGTCATAAACATTATATAGATTCACCTGGTCACAACATTAGATAGACCTGCCACTCTCCAATCGATAGAGACTTCATAAAAAAACTATTTTTAGCAACAGTTATGTCACTGCATGATGCCTGTTAGGGTTACTATGAAATACTATAATATGTTGTCTTACCTTCTCGTGTTTCCTCAAACCAAGTCGTGATGTCGCCATCTGTTTTATGTCAGAGTTTAGCGGCTAATTCATTTTCGTACTTGTCCATCTCTACAAAATAGTTCCGTGTGAAACATCGTAAAGACAAAAAAAACAACCTAAGTATTTATTTTATAGACATCCGAGGAAATGGGAGGACAACAAACACACGCTTTCAGGCACCAGCCATTACAAACTCTTTAATCTGTGACGCAGAGGGAGAGGAGCTCTGCATACTAAAAATGCCCTTATTTTATTTTTTTATTTTTTATTTTTTATTTTTTTGATGTCCTGCCCAGCTTCTCTGGCAAATCATATAGTAGATGTAGATGCCCATATCGGCTGTTCAGATTTACTTTACAAAAGAGAAGTGTAGGATACTTCTCTTGTTGCCTTATTTGTATTTTGACTTTATTAAATGTATTTATATTATCATTTGGTGCAGGAGGGGATAGAAAGAGAAAAAAAGGAAGACAGAGGGGGGAATTGTGGGGACAAGAGGGGGATTAGACAGAGAGACAAAAACAACAACAGCAAACACAACAACAACAACAACAACAATAGAGCAACATCAGCAAATACGACATGTACAAATATGATGGTAAAAGTAATGGCAAATAAGCAGTTAGCGAAAATAAAAAATAATACAGAAATGTCAATGAGCATTATTACACTAAAAATGGAGCAATATGAATACCAATAGAAATAGTGCTATTGATAATAAACAATACCAATACTTTACCTTTATTATCAACAATACAATTGTTCAAATGCAACAATACATATACGTAATGATAACTTGAGATACGAAAGAATGCAGAAAAATGGAGGGGAAGAAAGAGAAGCAACCTACATTAACCTTGTAGATTGTTATAGTAACAATAGGTTAAGCTTTGTCAGTGTGCCATGTGTTATACCCAGTTTACCCTAGGGCAACAACGTTAATATATGTTTGATGAAACGTGTTTATGTGCATGAGTGTATGTGTGCATATGTACTTGTATATGTACAGCAGGGGTCACCAACCTTTTTGAAACCAAGGGCTACTTCTTGGGTACTGATTAATGCGAAGGGCTACCAGTTAGATACACACTTAAATAAATTGCCAGAAGTAGCCAATTTGCTCAATTTACCTTTAACTCTGTTATTATTAATAATTAATGATATTTATCTTTGTGGAAACACTGATCATCTTAATGATATCTCACAATAAATATATATAGAAACAGATAAATATCAATATGCAACACTTTATTTTTATATTTTCTCTAAGTGCACATTTTTCAAATTGAACATTTTCAAATGATCACTTCTAAGACAGTCTTGTGAAATCACAATATCCCATTTTAACTAGCTAGCCAGTAACATTTTTTAACAAATCATGAATTACTTTGCACCATGTTTGTACAAATAATAACTCATGTAAAATACAAAAGTAAACTCTCAAATTTTTAAATCATGTCACACTTTGAACTGTACACCAAATCTGTTATCTGTTTCTTTGTCAGTTAGTGGGAAGCCTGGCATTGCATGCTGTTAACTAGTGTGTTGTACTCTGGTGTGTAACTTGACACTGCAACTCTGAGTGAGTCTTGCAGATGTGCATCAGTGAGGCGTGTTCTGTGTTTGTTCTTGATGAAGTTCATGTCAGAAAAGGCTGATTCACAAAGATAAGATTTTTCCTCATTGTTTGCGGAACCTTCTTAATCTTTTGGACATATTTTCACAGCAATCTGGCCTTAAGCTTAATTATGATAAATGTAAAATGTTAAGGATCGGAAATCTAAAGGGAACGTCCTTTCGAATGGAATGCAAAGTGCCTGTTTTGTGGACAGATGGACCAGTTAACATACTTGGTGTTGTTGTCCCAGAAAATCTGGAAGATCTAGGCTCAGTAAATTATGATAATCGACTAAGAAAGCTGGACAAAATTATGCAATTATGGAAAGGGAAATCCCTAACCTTGTATGGTAAAATGTCTATTGCCAACTTGTTAATTATGCCTCAATTTATTTATTTGTTTTTGTCATTACCAGCTCCATCACAAAACTTTTTTAAGATTTATGAGCGGAGGGTCTTCGATTTTGTCTGGAACGGCAAACCAGAAAAGATTAAAAGAAAGGTTTTGTACAAAGAGTATGAATATGGGGGCCTGAAACTTCTCAACCTTGAAGCTATGTGTCTGTCTTTAAAAGCATCAATTGTTCCGAAGATGTATTTAAACATTGAGTGGTACACAAATGTCCTGGTGGACAAAAAACATGTACTGTATCAAAAGAAATTGTATCCTTTTTTACAAGTGATCCCCTCCCAGAGAGTCTGCTGGGAAACATGGCGGGGTTCATAAAGGAAACAATCCACTCATAGTGGTGTTTTCAATTTTATTTGCCAGAAAAAAGAGACGATATTTTGCAGCAGTTAATATGGATGAACTCTAATATTGTAATAGATGGAAAGCCTTTCTTTTGGAAAAATATGTTTGAAAGAGGAATCATTTTTGTCAATGATATTATCAATGAGAATGGTAAAATTATGAAGTATGATGAATTTAGAGCTATGTATGGTGATGCTTGCTCAAGCTTTTCATTTTATCAACTAACTGGAGTAATTGGGAAAAGATGGAAACAAATAATTAATTATGGAACTACTAAATTATTAGTTTGTAAACCTCTAATAAGAAATTCTAGTTGGCAAAAAGGAACTAAAATAAATAGAAAAATATATAATTTTTATTTAATAAAGAAATCTTTGAAGGCTGCCTCATATAACACAAATGGAAAATGGGAGGACTTTTTTGACTGCCCGTTGCCATGGGATGCCATATTCAAACTAGTCTATAAAACCACTATCGATGTGCAAAATCGTTATTTTCAAATTAAAATTATTTATAACTTCTTACCCACAGGGAAAATGTTAAAATTATGGAATATGACAGAGTCAGATGATTGACGATTTTGTTGTGAGGAGCCTGAATCCAACCTGCATTTGTTTTGGTATTGTCATATTGTGTCTTTGTTTTGGGTGGAAGTTGAAAAAATTTGTTTAAGGATTGGTTTGTTTATGAAGCTTAATGTGGTTTCTGTTATTTTAGGAGAGTTCATTGACAATCATGATTTAGTCAATTTAATTATAGTACTCGGTAAAAGGTTTATTTTTAAGGCCAAAAACAGATATTCACTTAGTATTACTTTCTTTAAAACATTTATTCAGTATTTTCTAACTTTAGAAAGTTACATGGTTGAAAACGATAATGATGCCAAAAAACATTATAAAAAAGATGAGAAGTCCTCAAAGGCTTATTTTGAAAGTATAATTAAGTTTATAGATTATATGATATCTGTTGTTGTGTTCCCTAATTTGAGTGACCTGGACATAATCTGGACTGTACATAAATGCTTATTTTGAAAATGTAATTTTGTTTATAAATTATATGCAATCTGTTGTGTTCCCTAATTTTTTTCTGTGTACATGAATGAAGGTGTGTGTTGCTGAGTCCGACTTGGACATTATCTGGACTGGGCCTGGTTTAAAAAACCCTTTAAACAAATCTAATTTCATTGACAACCTGGTCTGTTGAAGATAAGGCCCTTTTTAAAAAAATAAAATAAAATAAGATAAATAAATAAAAAACATTTTCTTGGATAAAAAAGAAAGTAAAACAATATAAAAATAATTACATAAAAAATAGTAATTAATGAAAATGTTAGTGGACCAGCAGCCTATACAATCATGTGTGCTTCAGGGACTGTGTCCCTTGCAGATGTGTTGTCTATGTTGTGGGAACCAGAATATTGGTAGCAGAAAGAAATAACCCCTTTTGTGTGAGTGGGTGTGGATGAGTGTGCATGGGGGAGGTTGTTTGGGTTGATGCACTGATTGAAAGTGTATCTTGTGTTTTTTCTATGTAGATTTAATAAAAAAAAAAAAATAATAATAATTTTTTTTTTTTTACTTTTTTTTTTTTTTTTTTTAGAACAGGCCCGCGGGCGACTCATCTGGTCTTTACGGGCGACCTGGTGCCCGCGGGCACCGCGTTGGTGACCCCTGATGTACAGTATGTGTATATGTGTGTTTGTACAGTGAATGTATATGTATAGAATGTGTATGTGTGTGTTTGTACAGTGAATTTATATGTACATTATGTGTATACAGTATGTGTGTTTGTACAGTGAATGTATATGTACAGTATGTGTATATGTGTGTTTGTACAGTGAATGTATATGTACAGTATATGTATGTGTGTGTTTGTACAGTGAATGTATATGTACAGTATGTGTATGTGTGTGTTTGTACAGTGAGTGTATATGTACAGTGTGTGTATATGTATGTTTTTACAGTGAATGTATATGTACAGTATGTGTATACAGTATGTTTGTATAATGAGCGTGCGTGTGGATGTACGAACTTTGAGTGTGTAAATATGTACTGTATTTGTATATGTATGTGGGAGCGTAGGTACCTGTGTATGTATGTATGTGAGTATATGTGAATTTGCATGTACAATACATTTGACTCCCAGTGTGTGCGGGAGCCAGAGTACGGCCCCAGCCTCCCCGAGAGCCCATCCCACAAACAGTAGGTGCGGTGCCCAGGGAACCAGGGACCACCGCCCCTACGCAGCCAAGCCGGACAGCGACAGGAACCCCAGAGCCTGGCCCACCGCGCCCACAAGGGCCAGCAGCAGGCCGCAGACAGACGCACCCGGCAGAGGACACGGCACGAGAAAAGCAGGGGGCAGCCAGACCCCAAGCCAGCGAGAGACCACACCCCACACGGACAGAAAGGCGGGACGCCCCGCCCGAGGGGCCCGGAGACCCCCCGCAACCGGACGGGAAGACCGCCCCCGCCCCACCGGCAACCGGGCCCCCATTTAAACGTATATTTTTAGGTCTGAAAAGTTGTTAAAGATGAAATTCAATCAATTAATCAAAGTTTATTTATATAGTCCTTAATCACAAGTGTCTCAAAGGGCTGCACAAGCCACAACGACATCCTCTGTTTAGATCCCACATCAGGGCAAGAAAAAACTCAACCCAATGGGATACAATGCGAAACCTTGGAGGGGACCGCAGATGTGGGTAACCCCTACCCCCTGGGTGACCGGCGCAATGGACGTCGAGTGGTTCTAGATAATAGTGTGAGAGTCCAGTCCATAGTGGGGCCAGCAGGGGATCCTCTTGAGTGGAGACTAGTCAGCAGCGCAGAGACGTCCCCAATTGATGCACAGATGAGTGGTCCACCCCGGGTGCTGACTTTGAACAACTAGCCCTTATCAGTGGTCACCTAATAACCTCTCCATGCAGGAGAAAGGGGCAGAGCAGAAAAGAGATGGCAGATCAACTGGTTTAAAAGGGGGGTCTAATTAAAGTTAAAGTACCAATGATTGGCACACACACACTAAGTGTGGCAAATGTATTCTCTGCATTTGACCCATCACCCTTGATCACCCCCTGGGAGGTGAGGGGAGCAGTGAGCAGCATCGATGGCCGCGCCCGGGAATCATTTTTGGTGATTAAACCCCCAATTCCAACCCTTGATGCTGAGAAGGCTAGCGTATACAAATAAGTTTTAAAATGGGACTTAAATGCTTCTACTTAGGTAGCATCTCTAACTGTAGGGCATTCCAGAGTACTGGAGCCCGAATAGAAAACGCTCTATAGCCCGCAGACTTTTTTTGGGCTCTGGGAATCACTAATAAGCCAGAGTTCTTAGAACGCAGATTTCTGGCCGGGACATAGGGTACAATACAATCAGCAAGATAGGATGGAGCTAGACCGTGTAGTATTTTATACGTAAGTAGTAAAACCTTAAAGTCACATCTTAAGTGCACAGGAAGCCAGTGCAGGTGAGTCAGTATAGGCGTCAAACAGGTCATCAAATGATCGTTAGATACAACATATGCAAAATATGCTTCATATAAATACCAACTTTGACTTTGACCAGCATGCATGTTGTAGTTAGGGAAACCAGTATCTAAGTGTACTTCAATATTTTCAGGGCTTGGGAAAGGATCCTGTCAGTCTGGCTTGTAGAGATGTGGTTTCAAGTGATTTCAAGCAGTACAGCCACACAGTCTCTCACTTAACCTCCCCTCCAGGGACGTTCTCAGAGCGGTTTCCCACAGTGATGGACAGATTGACTGAGCACAGTTGAAGAGATGCATTACACTTTAAACACGTACTCTGCCGGCCTGGTGACCACTCATGAGTCTGACAGCCTTCTCTCCGGCATTTTTCTGCTCATTTCTTCCAATCAGCACAACTCCATCATGACTCAAAGCATGTTCAGAGAGAAAGGAGAGTGCAGCCAAGAGCCCCCGCAGCGCCAATCTATCCCGCCGTCAACTTCCTATCTTCCTCCCGGAGTTTGATGTCCTCCACCTCCATCTGTACATCTCAACATTACATTGCCTTCATTCCCTCTTTTTCTGCTGCTTATATGCTCTGCTGTGAGTGAAGATGCATGATTTATGAAGCTCTATTTTTAGCAGTTGCTCTGGAGTTGGAGAGGAGCAAAGGAGCGACAAAGACATGGACAGAATAGAAGACTGGTGGGTGGGGGTGAACCCAAGAGGACCAAGGACAGAAGAGTGCAGAAGAGACATTCATCACCCAACCGCCCCTCGGCTGAAATGAAGACAGGAAGTCGGCTGTGACACAAAGATGATGGATCTGTCCGGGACCGTAGAAGATTGCGTGTTGTTGTGCAGCGAGCTTTAATGTCACATCTTTGTGTGTCACTGACATATACGGTACACGTTCTTCTGTCTGTGATGCGCTTTTGTCTTGCTGGTGTGCACACAAAGCATCCAGACAAATCCCGTTAACTCCAAATTGTTCCTCCACTGAGGAAACAGCTTGGTTTGCTGCATTTGATCATTTATCAGAATGTTCAAACACAAAGAGCATTTTTAACACAACTCGTGTGTCCTCCTAAAGAACCCACGAGTTCCAGATGACCGACATTTCACTAACAAGTTCTCTTCATGTATATTTTGTTCCTCAAAATGGTTGTCATTTTCCATAATATCAATTAGTTTTGCAGTAATTGGTAGATAACTAAGAGCACTTGAAACGACCCCATTTCATCATCAGACTCGATATGCCACCCCTCTTGGTGTGACGGAGCCCATTTCCTCGCATAGACAGTGTGGATAAAGGCATGTAAAAATATTATTTTGATCATGTTTTTGCCGCACTTGTCCATAGTAACCAATATGGTTAAAAATCTGAGTAAAAAGAAAATATGAAAGAATCTGGAACTAAAACGTGTTATTGAATTTTACATTAGTGTAGACAAACGTGGATTCTTTGCAAGAAGGCTCTAATTCAAGTTCTGAGTCTGAGATTTTGCATTTGGATTCCATTGATGAAAAAGCTCAAAAACACCATAATTAGCCTTCAATCAGAGACTTCAACCATCCTGTTTTGAGCCTGAAGCCGAGGCCGAGGAGTGGTAGGCCAATCCTGAACGGGCCCAGGCTGCTGGTCGGTGCAGCTGCAAATCACCGTGCTCTTTCGGAGGAAAACATCAGTAGAAGAGGATGCAAAATAGAATACTAGCAGCTTGCCTTCTTTTTCTTTTGTTCTTGAGTGCCGATTCTGCTCATCTTTCCGCTTTCTCCCCTCGAGGGTGCTCCTGATATTTGGGATCACATTTGGCTTGAGTCTTTTATTTGTTTGTCATGAAAACTTTGACCAAATGATCGCTGCAATTTAAACTCCTCTCGCTTGGTCCCATTTTACGCAAGTCATTTTGACTGGAGAGGCAGGCTGACCCTTTCTTTAGTTGTATTGCTACAACCTGCAATAATGCATCTGGCAGACAAATTTGATAGTCCCTTCAAATTCTGTGCGAACATATCGTGATTGGGGATAAAGACGTTACCAAAACACATGCTACATATTATGAAATTACCTCCAGTTTTTAGTAGGTGACATCAGCTGGCTAATGCAGGCCCACCCACATTTTGGTGCTGAAACATGAGAAAACAAATATAAAATGACTTATTTTTGGGGGGCAGAGGGGAATTTTAACTGTAGACATATTAGACATCCAACAAAAATTCAAAAACACACATTAAGTTTTACTGCACATTACCAACTGTTCCCAAGCAACAAACAAGTGTTTTTTTAGATGCTCTTTTTTTTTTTTTTTACTGTAGGTAAACCCCACGTGACCCCGAGAGGGACAAGGGGTAGAAAGTGGATGGATGGGTGGGCCAAAGAAAAGGCAAACTAAATAAATACATAGTGGGGTGTGGGGACCCCTAGAGGTAGTTATAGGGTGTCCCCAGCTAAATGACAGATAGTTAATAGTAATGGACCCTCATTGGGTCCATTTGTACACTCTCAGTTACATTAACATTGATATTATACATGTGGGCCCATAGATATAAATGCCGTTAAATATAGCTTTAATGTAGCAAGCTACTTTTGCCCTGTAGCTTGTAGTGTAGCTCGCTACAATTCTCCGCGGATCACTCCCCCTTCAGCTTAGCTACATTTAATCGAGAGTAACTTGTAATTTAGCTTACTACATTTTTCAAGTCGCTTGCCCATCACTATGCATTGCTATAATAATCCTCAGTTAAAGATTTTTGACCAACTTCGATTGGAATATTTTGTTTGCAAACCTCTATTCATTAGATAATGCTTATTGTAAACAGTAAGACTTCTAGCTTCAATGGCGCCCTGTATGAGACCCCCTCCATCTATTCTAGATCATGTAATAATTGTTTGTTTTATTAGACAAAACATTGTGTAGAAGTCACAACACAGTAAAGGACAGAGCCCCTGACAAGACAAAAAAACATGTGCAATTTATATATTACTTTCTGGTGGGGGCGCAGAGTGCCCCTGTATTAATAATAATAATAATAATAATAATAATGGATTAGATTTATATAGCGCTTTTCTAGACACTCAAAGCGCTTCACAGAGAAGTGAGAACCCGTTATTCACATACCCACCTGGTGGTGGTAAGCTACATTTGTAGCCACAGCTACCCTGGGGTGGACTGACGGAAGCGTGGCTGCCAGTTTTCATTCATTCATTCACCAGTGTGAACGGCACTGGGGGCAAAGGTGAAGTGTCCTGCCCAAGGACACAACGGCAGTGATTTCTGGCATGGCTGCTCTACCTGCTCTTCACCTTTTCAGCTTACAATTCAATGCTGAGGCCCAGTGGCTAACTCACACTCCTCATTACTCACTGTGGTTTATTCCACATCATGTGAGCCGTATTGTGGTGGCACCAGTATTCCGTCCGTAGAGGTCACCAATCTGACACACATACCCCAAATCAGGACTATTCAACTGGCGACCCGCGGGCCAACTATGGCCCGGGAATGACATCAGACTGGGTAAACTTGGGCATGACGAACATTTTTGCAGCATACTCCAAAGAATACTAGAGCACTGTCATATAGATGATCTCACACTAGCTTTTTTACAGTCGGCCCCTAAAAAGAGTAGTGCGTTCTGAAGACACAGGTATTTTTTTCTGAAATTCCCAACTCTTGATGAAATAAATAGACCAAAATCAAAGAGGATGCTGGTTCTCAGGAATATACAAAATAAGAATAATAGGTTGTATTCACCTCATGTCGTGTCCGCCTCATTAACTATGCGCGACTCGAATTGGCCTTCAAGCAAGTGTCTGTTGTCAAAGCGTTCTGTGTGGCGTTTTGCCTTTCTCAAAGAAAAATGCCCTGAGCTTATGTTGTTTAGGCTGTTCAAACCGTTAAAATCATGCAAAGGATAAAACTTTCTTCAGAGTTCCTTGAGAGGTAATCAAGAATGATAAAATATGTCAAGATTTTTTGAGGGACGATGAGAAATGTTGCACGCTTTTCAATACAAGAGAGCAGAGTCAAAAACTACAGGAGTTTGCAGTGATCACTTCATTAAAGGTTTGTTTGAAATACTTTAACGTTTTGTATTCCCCATTAAGTTTTATCTTGATATTTTATGTAATTTCGGAGTTCTTCAAACGCATTTTTGCTATGAGCGTTTCGGAAAAGCTCCAACTCGGCGAGTCTAAATAAACGAAAGCAAATGTGAGAAAAACCTAAAAGAGTTAAGCTTTTACCAACGGCAGCAATCATAAGTGAAGCTATCAGCACATACACAATGTTGAGATCTATAGTTATATGTTGATAAAGATGGGGAAAACCACGCGTAATGGTGCGTCCAACAACAAGGCAACAAACATGGCCACAGTTAAAAATCCTGAAATGCAACCTTGCCAGAGCAAAAACCGATACCAAATTTCCTTGACCCAGCCACACACAAACAAGTTGTAGACTATTTTTCCAAGCCTTCATTTACCAGATAGTTTGACATGTCTGGGAACTGACGGAAGGAATCCTTGAGACCACTGGACAAATCTTTTTTTGATAACCTTTAGAGATCCATTATATTGCATAGTTAGATTTTTTGTACATATATGCTTTTAGGCCCCTTGCGTACTCAGATAGTTTGCAAGCTAATAGCTGTACGGTAGCCATGTTGGTTTGGTTGACCACCACTTCGTCCACTTCGGTTCAAAAGTGACGTGACTGAATACAAACTGTGGTGAAGGGAGAAGCCCGCCACCCCCCCCCCCCAGTTCTGAGCTTTTTAACAACAATTTAGTTGAATAACCTTGTCCTAAACTGATGACAACAAATACATACGAGTATTTTTCCCCTTCTTATCCTTGTGGCGCCCCTTTGTCCATATCAAAAACCGTCACTGACTGTAAATGTATTATATATGTCCCATGCAGGTTGTGGCACTATCATCGCCTCCTGAAACTGCTCACTGCCAACTTCATGTTATGACAAGATTGTGAAATTCTAATTTAAAATCCATGTTTGAATAAAATTAGAGCTTTACGTCACATTTGACACAGAGGTGCAGGTTTGCAAGTATGCCCTCACTCGGCCCGCAAGGCATGTTTGTGTGTTTTGTTACTGGTGGACAGGCCCCGTCCCTCCTTCTGTGAAGCAGGCTGCTCAATGAAGATAAAACTGCGCAGGTATTTGTGAGCACTCACGCTGAGGCAAGCCTTATCAGCAGCCTACCCTGTTGGTTGTGTTAGCCCATCCCCACGTGATATTAATATACCACCGATGTGTCCCTTCCTTGAAGACTCCAGAAACAATCGGCATGGGTGGATGGAAGGGCATTTGTGCTGAATCGGTGCCTCCCTGGTGCACACAAATCCCCCCCTGTGGCTTCAAAAGAAAAGCGCCAACAAAACTGAAGAATGCTCCAATCACATTAATCATGGCCTGCGGGGGGAGCAGCGGTCGCTGCAGGCACAGCACAGCGGGGACAATTACATGAGAGGAAGATGTAGCAAAGAGGATGTACTGTGTGTGTGTGTTTTGGGTATTACTCATGTTTTGGGTCCAACTTTTGTTTTTGGGGACTTTCCATCCATTTATGCATAACTCTGTACGTTTACATGCACCTCGAAAAAAGCTTTCTACAACACATGTAAACACCTTAACGTATTTTCGGAGTATAAGTCGCTCCGGAGTATAAATCGCACCGGCCGAAAATGTATATCAAAGAAGGAAAAATACATATATAAGTCGCACTGGAGTATAAGTCGCATTTTTTGGGGAAATTTATTTGATAAAACCCAACACCAAGAATAGACATTTGAAAGGCAATTTAAAATAAATAAAGAATAGTGAACAACTGGCTGAATAAGTGTACGTTATATGACGCATTAATAACCAACTGAGAACGTGCCTGGTATGTTAACGTAACATATTATGGTAAGAGTCATTCAAATAACTATAACATATAGAACATGCTATACTTTTACCAAACAATCTGTCACTCCTAATCGCTAAATCCGATGAAATCTTATACGTCTAGTCTCTTCGTGAATGAGCTAAATAATATTATTTGATATTTTACGGTAATGTGTTAATAATTTCACACATAAGTCGCTCCTGAGTATAAGTTGCACTCCCGGCCAAACTATGAAAAAAACTGTGACTTACAGTCCGAAAAATACGGTAATTTGATTGTGTTTGGCTTTTTAAAATGTTCCAGTTCCATTCACACATTTAAAAAACATTTTCAGACCAATGTTTTACAAAAATGTATCACTCTTGAATCAACGCAGTAGTTAATCCTATGATCAATGTTCATTACAAAACTAAATGTGGGATATAAATAATAATGAAAGTATAATTGTTTGTATATAGTATATTATTGCTACAAATGTTTAACCAACACGTGTACAGGGATACTTCACATGTCTTTACTGTGTATATATTTGAACAGTGTTTATGTTGTGTAAAGAACATTTTATATTTCTAGGAAGCTCATCTTGTATTTGAGATTGTTTATAGGTTTAGGCGAAATAAGTGTTCAACTTCAGCTTAAACCCTTTCGGTCTGTAACATTGTCAATTTATGAATGTACAACTGTTTGTTTATGTAAATCTGTTTGTTTATTTTGTTGACCACTGACCGAAGAAATAATAAACTACCGGTAAGCTAAAAAAAACAACTAAACTTTAAAAAAAATGAAACAACACACCTAGATTATGCCATCTCTGAACCTCATATATGGCAGCCAGTGAGGGGTTTAGGGGGTTGTTTACACCAACAATCTACAGGATGGTGGGCTGTTGGAGATTAGGATGTTTGGGTTAGGGCGGTGCTTCTCAAATATTTTCTGTGACGCCACCCCCTAGGAAGAAGAAAATATTTTGCGCCTTCCCCCACTTTCCACCGTGACTATAAATGGTATAATAGGTCTATAAAATTGTTATAACTATACCTCTGCATAACATTGTAAACTTCTTAACATTAAAGGAAACAACACACCGGTCTTTCCTCGTCTCCCACAGTGGTTACAGTGAAGTTAAATGCTACATACGCTTTATAATTTCCTGGTGGGGCAAAAAAAAGCACGCCCCAATCATATTGGTGCTTTGTTTGATTTCTTTGCTTAATCCATTCCATAATTTAAATCCACATACATACAGTATATGCTAAAGGTTTTAAGTGTTGTACAAGCATACGAAAGTTTGAAATTAGATTTTCCTCTAAGGTTATATTCCTCCTCTTTTGTTGAGAAGAATTGTTGTACATTATTGGGTAGCAGGTTAAAGTTAGCTATGTGCATAATTTTAGCTGTTTGCAAATGCACCAAATCGTTGAATTTCAATATTTGTGATTCAATAAATAAAGGGTTTGTATGTTCTCCATATCCAACATTATGTATTATTTTAAATGATCTTTTTTGTAACACAGTGAGTAAAGGAATTGTAGTTGCTTTCTACACAATAACTCAGATATAGTAACACTAGTGAGCAGTAGAGAATATGAAGTGATTTTTGGTCTACAGTTTGTAGAACATGTTTTGCTTTATTCATTATTGACATGTTTCTTGCTACTTTTTTACATGAGATTCCCAATTCATTTTATCATCTATTTTTACACCCAAAAATGTGTTTACTTTTACCCTTTCAATATCTACTCCGTCTATTTGTAATTGTGTTGGATCCGTGGGGATGCAAATCTCTTTTAGGGACTGCAAGTGCATAAATGTGTGTTTGTGTATGCATTGAGGTTAGCTATATTGTTTGGTCCATCTTTGTTTTTATGTGTATTCGAGACAGAAAGTGTGCGTGTGTGTGTATTGGAGTTTTACTTACACTTGTATCCACAAAGAGAAAATGTGATCATGTGCCACCACCTTGGTAAATGGTAAATGGGTTATACTTGTATAGCGCTTTTCTGCCTTCAAGGTACTCAAAGCACTTTGACACTATTTCCACATTCACCCATTCACACACACATTCACATTCACACACTGATGGCGGGAGCTGCCATGCAAGGCCCTAACCACGACCCATCAGGTGCAAGGGTGAAGTGTCTTGCTCAAGGACACAACGGATGCGACGAAGTTGGTAGAAGGTGGGGATTGAACCAGGAACCTTCAGGTGGCTGGCATGGCCACTCTCCCAAGTGCGCCACGCCGTCCCCAATGGTAACATTGATGTCCTGTGTTGATCAGCTCAGTTATATGCTGCTGCTGCTCCGCCCGCTTTATTTTAAGGGCGGCGAGACACAATTATCCGTTAACATTAGTTGGCAAAATTAAGTCTGTGCCAGTTATCGTCAGGGGAAATTAAACCCTCGCAAATCTTTAAACCACCAAACATTAACAACAATTTGCATTTTAATAGCACCTGCATGAAGTGTGCCAAGTCCATTATCTCCTGTAGACAGAGAGCGGCTGCTTGTGTCTTATTGTGACATACATCCCATGTGAGAACACAATAGCATTTATTTAGGGAGTGTAGCAAACCAGAAGCCTTTAGTTAACTCCTCACATTTTGGAGCGTCGCGATGACAAATTCGAACAAGGCATGAACGTCTGGCGAAAGACACAATGACTTGTTTGTTATGCAAATCCAGACTTTCTTCCCTTCTCAAAATAAACAAACCCAAACAGATGACAATTTGCAGAGGAAGCTGTCAGCGGATCAGCTGCCTCTGGTGCGGCTGCTACAAGTGAGAACAAGCATGGAGGAGGTGGAAACACTCACTGACAGTCTTTCATCTCTCTCTCTTCTGCAGGTGAGTGGCATGTGTGGACATTCTCCACAGCGCTCCAGCCGTTCTGTAGCATCCTCTCCTCTGCAGCATCCTTCTGTCCCTGCTGCCAGCAGCTCTCATCCCTCAACCTCAGACCCCGATGAGACCTTGGGGGGGCTCCGCAGGTCAGATTTGTCTCTTTTGTCCTGTGTAAAGTCCCTCTCTACTGTTCTTTAGTCAGTTTATTTCATTGTTTCTTTCATGGTTTCTTCACACATAAGTGATGCTGACTGAGCAACGTAATAATGCCCAGCGGGCTCACTGGCCTCTGCAGCACAGCATCTAAATTAACAGCAATTAGAAGAGACTGGTACTTTCTCTCTCTCTCCCAAGGGGGCATTACATCCACTTGTTTTCTGTTCCGGTCTATTTGATGGACAATTTCTCACTTTACCTTCTTCAGGGAGTTTGTGTCCAGTCTGAGGGAATTCAGCTTCTTCTACAGTGGACTAGGGGAGGCCCTGTGTAGCCGTGAACCTGCACCAGCAAACCACTCCCTCTGCTGGAACGGGCAGGAAATGACGGACAAGTAAGTCATTGGCTGTTTGCCTCAGTTGGCGCACTTCAGTATTTAGGCATTTTGAGGGCATAAGCGCATTCAAAATGGAGTGCACTATCAATCAATCAATCAATCAAAGTTTACTTATATAACACTGAATCACGAGTTTCTCAAAGAGCTGCACAAGCCACAACGACATCCCCGGCTCAGATTCCACATCAGGGCAAGAAAAAACTCAACCCAATGGAATAACAATGAGAAACCTTGGAGGGGACCGCAGATGTGGGGACCCCCCCTGGGCGACCGGTGCAATGAACGTTGAGTGGATCTAGCATAATATTGTGAGAGTCCAGTCCATAGTTGCTCTAACACTATACCTTTATGTTGTCCTCAAAACGGACAAAATTGTGAGAGTACATGTACAACTCATTCTGTCAGATGAAAGTGATAAATTATCTTAACAGAAACTTAAAATTATCGTATTTAAAAAAAATAAAAAATCATATATACCTGATTTGGCTTTGCTCCGGATCAGATGCGACAGTCAAACTTTACAATATAATGCAGTTTTACTTTTAAATCATACCTATTATGATTTTGATCCACTGTACATTTACCAGACTTCCTTGTGGTTTAAATAATGTATATTTTCTGCACATTTTGCTCCACAGTCATATTTATAACTTACTTTCTCAGTTTGTCTGCAAACAATTTGTGTGGGTAGGCAAATAACCCTCTCATTAAGTTAAAGTTAAAGTACCAATGATTGCCACACACACACACTTGGTGTGGTGAAAGTTGTCCTCTGCATTTGACCCATCCCCTTGTTCACCCCCTGGGAGGTGAAAGGAGCAGTGAGCAGCAGCAGAATTGGTGATTTAACCCCCAATTCCAACCCTTGATGCTGAGTGCCAAGCAGGGAGGTAATGGGTCCCATTTTTATAGTCTTTGGTATGACTCAGCCGGGGTTTGAACTCACGACCTACCGATCTCAGGGCGGACACTCTAACCACTAGGCCACTGAGCCTCACCCACTCCAAAAATATCAGAATCTGTATTTTGAAAATGTAATATGGATTAAATTTATATAGTGTTTTCCTAGACACTCAAAGCACTTCACAGAGAACTAAAACCCCATCATTCATTCACTCCAAATTCATTCGTTAATGGTGGTAAGCTAAATTTGTAGCCACAGCTGCCCTGGGGTATAGACTGTTTTCTGCTTATTTGCCAGCTATTTATTTTGTAACCGTCCATTTTGGCGAATAAGTATGACTCTTATTGCTTTTTGATGACGTTTTGGTAAGATAAACGCGACCGGAGCATTTAGACTGCAGTCACATTTGATACATATCCAATTTGATTTTTTGAACGTTGATGTTCCAGGCAATCTAATTTTCAGTGAATGTATAGCATAGGCAAATATAAGCTTTGTCTTCAGCCTATTCCTTTTTCGGTCATTCTTTTTATTTTATTTTTGTGTGTGAATGTGTATGATTGTTAATATGTATAATCTGTGCTGTTAAATTGATCACACAAAATGGGTGATTATATGGCCGAAATAAACTCATTTCATTCATTTATTCAATTTAAATCCACATACAAAAGCACCCTGAGTCGGATTTGAAAAATTCGGAATTTCACTGTTCACAATGACCTAAAAAAAATCAGATACAGGCCACATATGGGCAAAATATCGTCATTGACCTGCAGTGTGAACAAGGCTTATGGTTCCGGGCGCTGTATGAAGTCCAGATTTTGCAAGTTTGTTAGTTGCATTCATAAAACAATTAACCAAAGTAACAGAACGTAAATTTAATTTTTTTTTACTAATCAAATATTTGATTTAGTCAATTAATTTTTGCAGCCTATTTGGAAATTTGAAACTAATACAGTCAGATTAAACCTTTTTATCTAATTGAGATGGTATTTATACTCGTATTAGTTTTTTGTTCCATGTTGACCATATGATTATATATACTTGCCTAATAAACATTTGTTTTTGAATTTGAAATAATTTTTTCACATTGTCTAATTAATCAATTTAAGCAATCTGAGGAGCCCATCGGGAGTTGAAGGACAAAACCTGTTTTTTGGGAGCAAAGCCAGAAGAAAAAAATCTGAGAAGTTTTCATGCTGTTTAGTGCGTGAGGTTGCCAACCAATTACAATGTACTGTACATGTCACATATGCAAATGATTAACTGAGTGCATTATGGTCCACTGACAAAAATACAACCAGGCTGCACGAGACCAACCACCGATTGTCTTTTTTAACATATTAAGTGTAAACAAACGTTTTAACGCCCAAAGCAGCTCAAATACGATAAACAAGCTTTGATTACTCTAATGATGAATTTACGATACTCTGCCGTGGCGTCATTAAGGTGAGCTCAAGGGATGCTTGCTCCGAGCTGAAGACGGGCTTACCCTCCTCTATTGCTGGGTGAGAGTACATTTTGGCTCGATGGGACGTTATTAATATAAGACATGTTTTCACCTTCTTCTTGCTCAGTTGATTGCTGGTTCCATCATTCTGTCCTTCATCCAATGTATCAACCACAACCTAATTTGGTTTTCACATCAACCCTGCCCTTTGACCCCTAAATGTCCGAACTCCCTGCTTCATTTTCAATTTGGCTCACATGCTTTTAATGGATACACCTTTTTTGAAAGATTTGTAGGGTTTAATCATTGCACAGGCACATTTGAGAGGAAAATGTGCTGCAGGTTAATACAGTCGCGATCAAAAGTTTACATACACTTGTAAAGAACATAATTTCATGGCCGTCTTTAGTTTCCAATAGTTTCTACAACTCTTATTTTTTTGTGATAGTGATTGGAGAACATACTTGACATCCCATCACATCACATCTGACATCACATGGACAAAGATAAGACCTTCTGGGGGAAAGTTCTGTGGTCAAGCATGGTGGTGGTAGTATTATGCTCTGGGCCTGTTTTGCTGCCAATGGAACTGGTGCTTTACAGAGAGTAAATTGGACAATAAAAAAGGAGGATTACCTCCAAATTCTTCAAGACAACCTAAAATCATCAGCCCGGAGGTTGGGTCTTGGCCGCAGTTGGGTGTTCCAACAGGACAATGACCCCAAACACACGTCAAAAGTGGTAAGGGAATGGCTAGAATTAAGGTTTAAGAATGGTCTTCCCAAAGTCCTGACTTAAATGTGTGGACAATGCTGAAGAAACAAGTCCATGTCAGAAAAACAACACATTTAGCTGAACTGCACCAATTTTGTCGAGAGGAGTGGTGAAAAACTCAACCAGAAGCTTGCCAGAAGCTTGTGGATGGCTACCAAAAGCACCTTATTGCAGTGAAACTTGCCAAGGGACATGTAACCAAATATTAACATTGCTGTATGTATACTTTTGACCAAGCAGATTTGGTCACATTTTCAGTAGACCCATAAAAGAACCAAACTTCATGAATGTTTTTGTGACCAACAAGTATGTGCTCCAATCACTCTATCACAAAAAAATAAGAGTTGTAGAAATTATTGGAAACTCAAGACAACCATGACATTATGTTCTTTACAAGTGTATGCAAACTTTTGATCGCGACTGTATTTTAGCTCTTGTTCAAGAGGGCAGCCGCGGTGAGAGACGCTGTCTCAAAGATAGAGACACAGTTTGAAGAGGTGCTGGTGAGGGGCAGGGAAGTCCTGAGGGGCCGATTACAAGTCGGACCGAACGGTGTGATAGGAACGTGTAGGGAGGCTGCAGAGGAGAGAACGATGGAGAGATTACAATACCTCCCGGCGAGCAATCCTCAGTGTCACCTCATAGGGCATGTGCCTGCAAAAGAACAGTAGATTTGTTCCCCGTCTTCCTCCATTATCATCCCTGATAGGATCTTCTTCTGTCCGTATTGGTTTCATGCAGTTAAATTTAGACTGTACTGGGTAGGAGGGGATGTGTGCTGAATGTTTGCAATACTTCAAGTTAAATATGGGGCTTTTTGTCAGGCGTGTTTACCATCCCAGTTGGAGCTAAGATCAGAAGAGCAACCTTTTTCTGCACATCAAACAGCGTCACGCTGATAAGCGGCATAACAGATGTGAGGATGCGTCAACTCCGCACACTACATTTCTACCCCTGCATACGTGTGAGCGATAAATGATGGAGGGAAAGATGCTCTTTTTAGACGTTTACTATCTAAGCAACATAGAAGCAGAGGCAGACTTACCAACAGGCAAACAAAGGCAGTTGCCAGGCCCGAACTGCCCCCAAACATCTCATAAAAATCGATAAATTAATTTCACCTTTCTTGTATTTAAAACAATAAATTTTTGTGTCTTGTGCTTTTAAAATTCATCAAAACGCGGTCAGTCATGATCGTATGTGCAGACATTATGAAAATGAACCAAATTTATCAAAGTGGAGCGGAGAAGAGGATAAGGCAAAGGTGTTTTGCCGCAGTTACTTTGCAAAAGTAATCTGATTACACTTCTAAAAAGTGACTTAATCAGTTAAACTGATTTAAACTGAACAAAAATATAAACACAACACTTTTATTTTTGCTCCCATTTATTATGAGTTGAACTCAAAGATTAAAAAAATATGCTATACACGCAAAATACCTTTTCCTCTCAAATATTGTTCACAAATCCATCCCACCTCACAAGTGTGGCATATCAAGATGCTGATTAAACAGCATGATTATTGCACAGGTGTGCCTTGGGCCACCCACATTAAAAGGCCACTCTGAAATGTGCAGTTTTACTTTATTGGAGGTCTGGGGGGGGTTCAGAAAAGCAGTCAGTATCTGGTATGACCACCATTTGCCTCACACAGTGCAACACATCTGCTTCGCATAGAGTTGATCAGGTTGTTTGATTGATTGATTGAGACTTTTATTAGTAGGTTGCACAGTGAAGTACATATTCCGTACAATTGACCACTAAATGGTAACACCCGAATAAGTTTTTCAACTTGTTTAAGTCGGGGTCCACTTAAATTGATTCATGATACAGATATATACTATCATATATACTATCATCATAATACAGTCATCACACAAGATAATCACATTGAATTATTTACATTATTTACAATCAGGAGTGTGGAGGGGGGGTGGGGTGGGGGGGTGGGGATATGGACATCAAGTAGTGGACATAGAGAGAGAGAGAGAGAGAGAGAGAGAGAGAGAGATCAGAAGGCATAAGAAAAAGAATCTGCATTTGATTGTTTACATTTGATTATTAGCAATCCGGGGAGGGTGTTAGTTTAGGGTTGTAGCTGCCTGGAGGTGAACTTTTATAGCGGTTTTGAAGGAGGATAGAGATGCCCTTTCTTTTATACCTGTTGGGAGCGCATTCCACATTGATGTGGCATAGAAAGAGAATGAGTTAAGACCTTTGTTAGTTCGGAATCTGGGTTTAACGTGGTTAGTGGAGCACCCCCTGGTGTTGTGGTTGATTGTGGCCTGTGGAATGTTGGTCCACTCCTCTTCAATGGCTGTGCAAAGTTGCTGGATATTGGGAGGAAGTGGAACACGCTGTCGTATACGCCGATCCACAGCATCCCAAACAGGCTCAATGGGTGAAATGTCCGGTGAGTATGCTGGCCATGCAAGAACTGGGATGTTTTCAGTTTACAGGAATTCTGTACAGGTCCTTGCAACATGGGTCCGTGCATTGTCATGCTGCAACATGAGGTGACGGTCTGGAGTGAATGGCACAACAATGGGCCTTAGAATCTGGTCAAAGTATCTCTTTGCATTCAAAATGGCATCAATAAAATGCACTTGCGTTCGTTGTCCATAACATACGCCTGACCATACCATAACCCCACCCCCAACATGGGCCACTCGATTCACAACATTGACATCAGCAAACCGCTCTCCCACACGACGCCACACTGGCTGTCGGCCACCTGCTCTGAACAGTAAAAAAAACTGATTCATTTGTGAAGAGAACAGGGGCCGTACTTATCAAGCTTCTTAGAGTGCCATTTTACACTTAAGTCCTGAGAATTTGCGAAATTTAGTCCTACTCTCAAACTTAAGAATAAAAGCTTTTTATCAACGTTCTTAAGTCTAAGAATCACTCCTACTCTCCACGATATTTAAGAGACCTTCAGAGGTGTCTTAAGTGGTTAGGAGTTGCCAGCAGGGGATGGCACTGAGGCGAGAGAGACGTGCGCGAACGTTCAGGGAACGGAACAATGTTTTTTTTTTTTTTGATGACGAGCAGCTGATCAAACGGTATCGTTTAGACAAAGCGGATATTATTTTTGTCACAGATTTAATACTTTTCGATTCCTTGTTGATTTCTGCATGTGTCTTCAGTGGGCTAGTATATATAGAGCCACCCACACCAGTTTCAAATTAGTTGCCTAATTAATGAATTGGAAAGAAAATGTTATGACAGTAGCGTATGTGTGTGGCCGTGAGGTGAGTGACGTCAGTGAGTGTGTGGGCGATAGAAGAGAGGGAGCGGTAGCGTGAGTGCCGGCGGGGACTAGTTTGTTTTGTATTATTTTGTAGTTTATTGTCAAAATATACACTCCCATTGTCCACTTAAATATTTCCAAGATATTTCTTTATTCTTAGACAACAGATTCCATTCCGTGATTGGTCATTTCTATGGACACAGAAATGACGTCACCTAAAATTCCGTTTACGGCACATAGTAATGTCGTAATTCAGCTCTGAGTGTGACACTTAAGATTCAGTCCTACACTTCGCTGAAAGTGTGAGTAAGACGCTTGATAACTAACTTTTAAGTGCAGCTTTCAGCGAAGAATTTATTTGCTCTTAAGTCAACTCTTAGCAGACTTCTTAGGAGTAATTCTAAGAAGCTTGATAAGTACGGCCCCAGATCTCCAACGTGCCAGACACCATCGAATGTCAACATTTGTCCACTCAAGTCGGTTACGATGACCAACGGAACCCAGGTCGAGACCCCGATGAGGACAACGTGCATGCAGATGAGCTTCCCTGAGAGGGTTTATGCAGACATTTTTTGGTTATGCAAACCAATCGTTGCAGCAGCTGTCCGGGTGGCTGGTCTCAGACGATCATGGAGGTGCACCTGCTGGATGTAGAGGGCCTGGGCTGGTGTGGTTACACGTGGTCTGCGGTTGTGAAGCCGATGGGATGTACTGCCAAATTCTCTGAAACGCCTTTGGAGATGGCTTATGGTAGAGAACTGAACATTCCATTCACGGGCAACATTTCTGGTGAATTTCCTGCAGTTAGCATGCCGACTGCACGCTCCCTCAAAATTTGCGACATTTGTGGCATTGTACTGTGTGATAAAACTGCACATTTCAGTGTCCTTTTATTGTGGGCAGCCTAAGGAACACCTGTGCAATAATTGTGCTGTTTAATCAGCATCTTGATATGCCACACCTGTGAGTTGGGATGGATTATCTTGGCAAACAAGAAATACTGACTAACACAGATTTAGACAGACTTGTGAACAATATTTGAGAGGAATAGGTATTTCGTGTATATAGTAAAAGTTTTAGATCTTTGAGTTCAACTTGTGAAAAATCGGAGCAAAAACAAGTGTTATATTATTGTTCAGTTTAACTAGCCAGCAGAGTGTACAACAGACCATACATTTTGTTAACATTAGCTGACAAAAAGTCTAAATAATGGCTTTATTTTAGGCAAAAAAATAGTCATCTCTCTTCACAATAGGTAGGTAGGTCTTTATTGTCATTGCACAAGTACAACAAAACTTTGTTTTCAGCACAAACCCATTCAAGATTAGACAAACAAACAGTGTACAGGTTACAGAACAGGAACGCTGATGGGTCGCCACAAGGCGCCCCGTAAAAGGTGGTAAAAAGGTAAATGCTGGGGGAGGATGAGTAAAAGAATACAATCTAGACTGGGCTCCTAGGGGGGCCCAGTCTGGAGCGGGAAAAAACATCCAGAGCAAAGCACATATACATATTACAACATACATCTCGAGATCAAAGGTGATGGGTCAAATGTGGAGAATAATTTCGCCACACCTAGTGTGTATGTGACAATCATGGGTACTTTAACTTTAACTTCAACTTGCAATAGAGGAGAGGAAGTGGGGGCTACGGTGAATGGCTGCAGCTAACCGGGCGCTGCCCAGCTTTCCATCACCCCTAAGGAGATTCGCGTCAAGGGCGTTGGATGGGGGGTAGGGTATGTGTGTGTGTGGCGTATATTTTTTGTGGATGCATGTGTGTGTTTAAGCCTGCCGCGTGTGGCTGTTCCACGGTCTTGGTGTTGTGCAGCCTGTAGTCAGTCCAAAGTCAACAACAACAGGTCCATGAGAGACAAGAATGGAGTTTGTTGTGTCTTCGCCGCACTGTCCTTCGGGAGAGTCTCAAAGCCAGGGAAAAAACCCAAGTTAGAATGTTTTATATGCGAGTGAAAATACAATTTGCTTTTCACTCTAAATTGTCTATGACTGGTCCTCAAATCCTGCGGGGCAGACAGTCCGATGTTATCCAAATCACAAAAGTGTCCACAGTTCTTCCCGCATCTTCCAATCATTTGTGGCAGCTTTGGGGTACTTTGAAGACTGCCAGCAACTTCCATCCAATTGTCCAATCCTTTGTTTTTATGTATGTGTTGCTTGCTGCTTAGTATGTATTACATCAGTGGCGTAGATTGGGATTTTTGAAGTGGGCGTGACTAAACTGTCAACAAATTGATTTTAACGATGTGTTTTTCTAATCCATGTCTTCATCAAAATATGTTTTATGAAAACATGTTTATATTTTCAGCCCTAGAGACTTGCTGGTAACTCAGCTTGAGTATAAATGCATACATTTTATTTTTTAAAGTAAACTTCCCAAAACCATGCCAATAAGTTTGTTTTGGTCTTCCTGAATCGATCTGCACATGCCAGTTATTTAGAAAGGTGCATTGAGTGACAAGGTAGGGGGATGATTTTGAAACCATCATGATAGATGAAACATTTCGATGTAGTTTTAACTGCTCAAATTTAGACAAATTATATAAATACTTGTTTTAAAAGTAACAACACTTAATTAATTGTTTTTATTAAACATTTAGGGAAAGCTTGACAGCTTGACATACCGGGGCGGTATAGCTCGGTTGGTAGAGCGGCCGTGCCAGCAACTTGAGGGTTGCAGGTTCGATCCCCGCTTCCGCCATCCTAGTCACTGCCGTTGTGTCCTTGGGCAAGACACTTTACCCACCTGCTCCCAGTGCCACCCACACTGCTTTAAATGTAACTTAGATATTGGGTTTCACAATGTAAAGCGCTTTGAGTCACTTGAGAAAAAGCGCTATATAAATGTAATTCACTTCACTTCACTTGAAATGCCTGTTTGCATGCCTGCCTCCTTTTGCATGCCGTCAGTCCCTGAGACGCAAGAAGAAAGCAAATATATTTTAGCTAAGGAAAAATACAAAACAGTATTGCACAGTGATTTTGGATCAGTAACTTTAATCTGATTACTGGTTTAGAAGTATTACCGCGTTAGGATATTTATTACTGAAAAACATGGTCATTTTAGAAACGCATAACTGGCATCACTGATCAACAGTCAACAGTTGTCTTGTTCAAACACAGCCACCACCATCAAGAACCCTCTTTTTCCCCAACAGTTCCACACTTCCGGCATTCACAATAGTAGCGCTACACGTCACATCTGGTCCAATTGTGCTAACAAAATAATATTCTTGGAAAATTACATACACTATATTAAATGTAAAATGATGTTCCTATTTATTATAGTAAAAATGTTGCTATCATTGATAATAATTGTGCGGCTTGCCAAGCTTTAATATGCAGCTCACGTGGTAGTTTCTAACAATAAATAGTAAATTATCATGTTATTTTGTTATGTGGAGGGCCACAATTACTAGGTTTGCCTTGGGCCCCCCAAATTACTAAATACGCCCCTGCATAAAGGCAGAGTTGGTTAGGAAAGGACATTATGCTTTAGTTAAATACAAGTGAGATCGTGCAATTGCAAGTTAGCACATAACAGCACTGATTTACTGTTAGTTTAATCATAAAATCTTACAAACTACATGATGTCGTTTACAATTGAAATATATATATATATATATATATATATATATATATATATATATATATATATATATATATATATATATATATATATATATATATATTCAAGGTTTCTGTGGTTTATCCGTTATACAGTACTCAATATCGGGGTAGAGCGGAATATACGTTAAGTCAGGAAAAAACCCAGAGGATATATCATCCCTAAGAGCCTGTTTCGCAGGTCTCCCTGCTCGTCAGGGGATATCAACGTACTGTAGATATGACAATAATTTATAAATACAGGTGCATGCCAATAAATGATTCCAGAAAACACAGAGTGAGATGTTCTACCTCTTGTGCGAAACACAAATTCATAAAATGACTTAACACATTAAAATGACTATAACAGTGAACGTGAAATGAAGACCTGACGGATAAAATTTACGGGTGCGCATCATCAGTAGTGTTCCTCTGGGTCATTGGATGTTTCGGCCTTTAACACTATACACCCTCTCCAGAGGCGGCCAGCTACAGGATGATCAGACCTTAGCTTGCGACCCAAGCCCAATTAGCCATAAAAGTCACCTTGTTGGCAGACCTATCAGGGAACTATGCATGGCAGGGGCGTCCGGCAGAGGTGGGACCAAGTCATTGCTTTGCAAGTCACAAGTAAGTCTCAAGTCTTTGCCCTCAAGTCTCGAGTCAAGTCCCGAGTCAATACAGGCAAGTCCCGAGTCAAGTCCCGAGTCAAGACAGGCAAGTCCCGAGTCAAGTCCAAAGTCAAGACTGGAAAGTCTCAAGTCAAGTCACAAGTCCTGCATTTTGAGTTTCGAGTCCTTTCAAGTCCTTTTGACCACAGACTAATATTTTTACACAGATTGTGTATGCTTTTAAACCGCTGTATTTATTTATTAAAACAAGTGCATTTGAAATAGCAGGAAAGAAAATAGTACTGACATTGCAATTCATAATAGCACTATTAACCAGTCATTTTAATAGTTTAAACAATTTTAAACATTTAACTCATTCCTTTACAGAATAAACACATTTGCAAAAACAAGTGCAACTGTACTTATTTGTACAAAAGTGTTAACATTGTATTTCCATGGCATATTGCATTGTAACTAGTTCCACAGCAGTTTCTATTCTGTTCTTACCTTATCTCATTGATCTCATCTCATACTGTATGTGTGTTGATGTGTGCATACACATGAAAAACACAACAAATACATGAACATAACAATGAACAGAGTTGTACTTTTTAGATGGCAGTGCCCTATGCAATATGTACACAATTCTTAATATAGTATATATTTTAACTGACCTTTATTTGACTATGTTTGTCTTTTTGTAGGTGGCTAAAATATGCGGTGCTGCTGACCGCCGTCTAACGTTACGTTACTGTGTGTGATACATTGACTAACGTAACGTTAAGTGTAGGTACCTCATGCAACCCTGCTTAAAAAATCACTTGACAAAAAGTATGAATAAGGTAGCAAACTGCAGTGGACGCAACATATTGCCGTGTTTGAAATGACGTTATAACCATAAACATCTTATAAGTAGACGCAATATTGGTTGCTGTGACGCGAGCAATTTGCATCTTGAAGTGGTGATGAGGAGCCGGCGAGCAGCCTAAACTGACAGTTGACAGGTAGAAAACAAAGATGCCGGGCTGGTGTTCAGCATTTTCCTGCTCAAATGAGCGGACTGTTGAAAATAGGAATCGGGGGATTACTTTTCACAAGTAAGATTTAACATTAATGTACTATTGGTTGTATTTTATGAAAATAACATTACCACAGAGTTGAGAAGGAGCAAATATATTCAATATTTGTATGTGAAAATCACAAATAAATCTTCTGGGGGTGGATGACGCCCCTACAGGGGTTTGGTTTACACACTTTCTGCCCCACCTAAAACAAAATTCACCAGCCGCCATTGATTACAATGCATTCTCATTTTAGGCAAAATATAAGACAATACTTTCTTAACAGTATAATTGTAACCAGGAATAAGTCTTCAAGTAACAATATTCAAATACTAACATTGTTGGGTAAAACAGAATTTGGTTTTATTCTGAATCCAGTGAAACAGATTGGTGGTTTTAGCTGATATAAAGACTTTCAGGTGTTTATATATGTTTAAGTATTTGGCAGACGCTTTTATCCAAAGCGACATGCATAAAAAATACATATATAACAATCACTGTAAACATGATCATTTAAGGGAAGAATGTAATACAAAATATCAATACAAAGTGTCAAGACAGAATAAACTCTCTGCTGCTGCAGCAACAGAGATACGGTCTATAAGATATATAGATATCTAATGTATTCATACATTGTTTATGTAGCATGTATATATAACGTAATCATATTGTTTCTTTAATTTAAAAATAGCTGACCGTTTTTTTCCCCCTTCTCTGGGATTATATTCCCAGTTTTAATCTCGGACGTCTGGTCACTTATAGCGTATAAGAATATTCTATTACTGTTAAGCAAACTATGAATAATAAAACATGTGTCCGTTATCATAGCTACACGTATGACAAAAAAGCGCGTGAAAATGAGTGGTATTCAGTGAGGTAAAATTAATTAAATGCGTTGACAGTTCATTGCTCCTGCCAAATGAATTGCACTGAGTGGAGCGGATCACCACTCCAAGATGGCGGCCCTGCGTCTCGTCTGCGCCAGTAGGCAGTAGCGCTCGATGCTGCGTACCTATATAAGATGTCTATGGTTATGACGTTAGCAGTGAGTTTACAGCTTCACTGATTTAACTACACAGCAAATAAAAGTCATGTTACTTAGCCAATAAACGGTATCTTCCATTCAAAACTTACCCTTCTTTGTGCAACTTCAAATGTCGAACGAAGTTGGAAGTTGTTGCGTCTCCGTCTGTAATATTCGAACTGCGTGATTTGCATACGGCAATTCGTTGACCAAGTCGTAGTTTTTATACCCGAACGAAACCAACTTTGGTATAAATCTTTCTCACTGGCGCGTTGTTTGACAACTCTTGTTCATTGGTTGTCCTGCAATTTGATTGGATCAATGCCTGTGTGATGAAAACAATGTAGATCTAATTTGATTGGCTGTTGTACTGAGAGCACACACGCTGACACACAGCACACACGCTGATAGACAGACACGTACAAAATGAAAGCTACGGAGCGCTCCCAAATAATTTTTTAAGCTTTAGGTTTTGGGGAAAGTAGCAAGTCATGTCAAGTCAAAAGGCTCAAGTCCAAGTGAAGTCACAAGTCATTGATGTTAAAGTCTAAGTCGAGTTGCAAGTCTCTTTACATTTTGTGAAGTCGAGTCTAAAGTCATCAAATTCATGACTCGAGTCTGACTCGAGTCCAAGTCATGTGACTCGAGTCCACACCTCTGGCGTCCGGTTCCCTGAGTAGGCTTTGCCTGACCGCATACCTCCTGATGCACTAGTTGGGGGCCCAATTGGGGTCTATCCTCTTCAGCCAGAGCCACCGGCTGCTCTTTTCGGCTGCTTCAGATGCGGCTTTGATGGCTGTACGCAGGCACTGACCCCTGACTCCCAAGTCCCTCAGCAGTTTTGCGGTAGAGGTTCCCACAAAGCCTCTGCACCCAACCTCCACAGGGCGGACTTCAGTATTCCAGCCGCGATTTTGAGCTTCCGCGGCCAGCTCGGAATACCGCAAATATTTCCTCTCATATGCCTCCTCCATGGATTCCTCCCAGGGTACAGTGAGCTCAACAATGAAGGCCTTTTTGTGGGAAGGGGACCAGAGCACTAGGTCAGGCCTCAAAGTGGTAGTGGCGATCTCGTTGGGGAAAATCAGCTGTTTGCCAACATATGCCAGCATCTTCCAGTCGCGTGCTGGACACAGCTGACTTCTCTCTGACGGGTTAACGTTGCGCCCGGCAACTGTGACCCCTTCACGGACAAAGGTAGTTCTCCATGAGGTCTTAGATGTTGGTGGTGGTAGTGCATTAATGTTGGATCGTTTTACCTCTAGTGTGGAAGCAAGGCTCTTCAAAACTTGGTTGTGGCGCCAAGTATATCGCCCCTGAGTGAGGCTGGTTTTGCAACCTGTGAGTATGTGTCGGAGGGAGGCTGGCTTAGCACAAAGGGCGCAAGATGGATCTTCGCCAAACCACTGCTGGAGATTGGTTAGGGTCGGAAGGACATCGTAGGTCGCTCTGATGGCAAAGCTTAAGCTCCTTGCATCCATGGCCCATTCATCCCTCCAGCTCAACTTCTTTCTTTCAACGCCTTCCCACCGAGTCCACAGACCCTGTTTGCCAAGGGTGACTGCCTTGGCCCATCTCAAGGCCTCCTCCTGACGCCGTACTTCCTCCACCACCATCTTCCTCCGTGTTGGCACAGTGGCACTTCTCCAGGCAGGGCGACTAGACATAAGACCAAGGCCTCCTCTACCTTGCTGAACATTCCCCACAATGTCAGCATGTCTGAGAGCTGCTGTTGCCTCTTCAACTGCTCTTGCTGGTGTCCACTTGCGCCCTGAAACCAATGTTGGTGCATTTTCCCTAACCGCTGGATCTTTGGATTCATTCAAGGTCAACTGCAGTCGTGTTTTGGCACACTTGAACTCCTCTGTAAGACTGGTAAGGGGCAACTTGAGGATACTGTCACCGTAAAGGCCTATGGTGGTGAGACAGCGTGGAACTCCAAGCCACTTTTTTATGTAGCCGGTGACTCTTCTCTCCAGCTTCTCCACCGTTGAGATGGGCACCTCATAGACTGCCAGGGGCCACATCACCCGGGGTAGTAAGCCGAACTGAAGGCACCAGGACTTGAGCTTCCCAGGAAGTTGGGTATTGTCAATCGTCAGTAGGCCTCTTTTGATGTCATTGCACAACTGCTTCACCTGGTCTTTATCTCTTAGACTTGCATCATATCGCCTTCCTAGACTTTTGACTGGCTGCTCGGATATAGTGGGGATTGGCTCATCTCCAATGAAGAACTGCAAATCAGCGAGCACTCCCTTCACCACTGAGATGCTGCGTGACTTGGATGGGTTAATCTTTATCTGAGCCCAACTGATGTTCTCCTCGAGTTTTCTGAGTAATCTCTTGGTGCAAGGGATGGTGGTAGTCAGAGTGGTGATGTCATCCATGTAGGCTCTGAGGGGAGGGAGGCGCCTGCAAGAGCCCAGTTTTTGTCCACCTACGACCCATTTTGAGGCTCGAATGATGATCTCCATGGCCATGGTAAATGCCAAGGGAGATACAGTACATCCGGCCATGATGCCTATTTCCAGGTGCTGCCATGAGGTGGTAAATTCTGGTGTGGAGAAGCAGAACTGCAGGTCATGAAAGTAGACTTTCACCAAGGTTGTGATGGTGTCCGGGATGTTAAAGAATTTGAAGGCAGTCCAGAGGAGCTCATGGGGCACAGAGCCAAAGGCATTTGCGAGACCCAAGAAGACTGCGTGAAGGTCCCTTTTCTCCCGCTTTGCCATTTGGATCTGGTGCCAGATCATACTGGCATGTTCTAGGCACCCAGAGAAGCCTGGTACTCCTGCCTTCTGAACAGACGTACCTATATACTGATTTCTGTGCAGGTACTCGGCCATCCTTTGTGCAATAACACTGAAGAAGATCTTACCCTCCACGTTTAGCAAGGCAATTGGGCGGAACTGACTGATGTTTGCGGCGTCTTTCTCCTTTGGAATAAGGATCCCACCTGCCCTACGCCATGCTTTAGGAATGGTTTTCTTCTGCCATACTGTTCTCATGAGTCTCCAAAGAATCCTGCAGACATCTGGTGCGTTCTTATAAATCTTGTACGGGACTCCGTTTGGCCCAGGAGCTGAAGCTGTTCTTGCCCGATGGACAATCCTCTCGACCTCCTTCCATGTTGGAGGAGTTTGGGTAGGATCCACCGCTGGTGTTTCTTCCATTACTAGTTCAGTGCTTGAGTATACCTCTTCCGCTGCAGGGGTGCTGAAGCTCTCCAATCTATGGTTTTCATCCAGTTGGTGAACTTCTATCGACTGATTTGACTCCTTCTGCAAGAAGAGGTCAATGCAAGGCCCCTGATTCTTTTCACTTAAGCACTTTTTCTTTCCCTGGTGAATCCTTAAGCCCCGAAAAGATGTTATTTTCCTCCCCCCGCAGCTACAAATCTGCAGTTTGTGGTCCACTGCTGTGACAAGGCTTGTGCTGGTTGCTGTGGTGTTATCTTGCGCTGTGCTTTCTTTACCCGTAGTCGTTTCCGGTCCAGTCGTTACCATTTTGTCATCCGATGAGTCATCTTTCACCCCCGCTCTCGCAGACTCTAGGGGTATTCTCTTTGTTCGTTTAACAATACACACGATTATCTTGCCTCTGACTTGTTTACCATTATTAGACAATAATGGCTATGTGTTTCAAATCTATTCTGTTATACATACCGTATACCAGTCTTAAGGACAGTATTTCCAAGTTTATGTATTATTGTATGACTTGACTTGACTTACACGTTTTTCGGATGCAAACTGTCTTTAGGTAATTGTTATGCTGTAGGTTGTGAGCAAAAAAAATGGGGTTACCAGCCTCGACACCGTAGTGAATATCACCCACCCAAACATCCATCCATCCATCCATACATCCATTTCCTACCGCTTTGTCCCTTTCACATGATGTTCCTAAAAAGCTAGCGAGCAGCTCCCAGGAGATATCGTAGAAGTCTGCTCTTCAAGCTAAAACCTATACATTATTATTACATTACTTCATAAAATTACTTACTGTAGTTGTTTCGAGTACATTCTTTTGTATTGTTTTTTTTATACAGTATGAGTTATCTGTAAGTTTGTTTTTCCTATTTAAAAGGGAGTTATAGCCCAAAGTGTTTTCGAAGGCCCTCGTATGAACTAATTTGATTTAAATAAATTTAAATGGAGAACATTTATTTAAGATACGAGTAGTTTGAGTTACGAGCTCTGTCACAGAACAAATTAAATTCTTAGGTTAGGTACCGTTTCTAAAATGTGAGGCGTGTCCTCTCTTTTAGGATAATATATTTCAATGTTTAACCTTTACTTCTGTCATTGTTCTGCTTGTGTTAGTGTTATCACCATCTTATACAAAGGATACACTATACAATTTTTTTTTTTTTACATCGCTTTCCCTTAAAGTCTTTCTTTTCTTCTATGTTCCATCTGTGGACCATATGTGATCACACATTAACTTCTGTCAGGGAGACGTATGAAATGTTAAAAAGAAGGCTAAGTATCCTTTTCAGGAGCTTCCATTCCTCTCTTCTTCCACTCACATTTTCTCACATCCTATTGTAAATTGATCTATTTCCATTATTAATGTGGTAATTAGCAGCAAAAAGGCAGAGATGGTGGTTAATAAGAAGAATAAATAATTAGGGGAAGTCATCATTTGAGCTTAATGAAAAGCTGGAATAGGCGCCCAGAATAGACTGATTCATGGCAATGGTGAAGTGCACGTGTGTGTCAGGGCAGAGTTGCAAAGGTTAGAGCGGAGAATGAATGATCTCATGTTTTGCAAGATTTATGATCAATTCTCACACTAAATATTTATTTTATTTATTTATGTTTTTAAAAGGTAGATGGTGGATGGGTTATACTTGTATAGCGCTTTTCTACCTTCAAGGCACTCAAAGCTCTTTGACACTATTTCCACATTCACCTATACCTTCACACACAATCACACACTGATGGCGGGAGCTGCCATGCAAGGTGCTAACCACGACCGATCAGGAGCAAGGGTGCAGTGTCTTGCGCAAGGACACAACGGACATGACTAGGTTGGTAGAAGCTGGGGATCGAACCAGGAACCCTCAGGTTGCTGGCACGGCCACTCTCCCAACCTTCACCATGCCGTGCTAGGGGTACTTAGAGGCACTTTGCATAGCCAAGAGAAGACATGATCACTATCATAAATGCACATAGAGTGTAGTAGTAGTAAAACAAACTATAAAAGTGCAAATCAACATAAAATAGACACATTTTATTACAGTAATAATGAGATTGTAGTAACACAGCTGACCATACAGTCAGTGCACTTATTTTATTTATTTTCAAACACACATGGAGAATTACTGTGTATAAATATTGCACATTATGTCCCCTCCTCCTCTGCTCTAAAAGCCAGCCGGACTGTCATTCGTTTGTTTACCACTAGATGGTGCTAAACACTCATGGAAAGAAAACACTGGTCCATTCACCAGTGGAGACTATAAAAACATAAGGCTTTTACTGTGTGCTAAATGCTAATATTGGTGCTAAAATGTGTGTTTTTATGGTTTATATGTAATTGTATTGTCTTTAAGTAGATTTTAAAAGTGTCTACAGTGTATTTATTTTAAGATGTATATTTTTAGATGTATGGTTTAAATAAGGGGTGTCCAACATGTTTCCACCAAAAGAGAAAGAGTATAGGGCAGACCTGGGCATTCTGCGGCCCGCGGGCCGCATCCGGCCCTTTGTACGTCCCTGTCCGGCCCGCGTGAGGCCAATTATAAATTACAAAATAAATTTTAAAAAGTATCTATGTCGAGTGTGCAATACAACGGTACTGCTTTTGTTTTGAAAATCGTTATTTGTATTACTTCCGTGTGGACGTATGCGTGTGCGTGGTTGTGAGTGAATGTGAACAGCTGCAATTACAAAATAAAGTTGAAAAAACATCTATGTCCTGCGCGCAATACAACTGTGCTGCTGTTATTTTGAAAAGTATTATTTAAGGGCATGTGTCCGTGTGTAACCTGCGAGTGAAGGTGCACATGCAGCGACAAGTGATGCACGGTTTACACCCTAAACGCTAAAAAGAGAAAAGTTGATGAGGAATGCCGTGTTTTCAACAAGACATGAACTGCAAAGCAACGTCCCCTCTAAGGTGCGTGCCTGCGCAATTGCGCACTGCTCAAGCGTCCGCTGCGTGCAGCAAGTATATGCCGCGCACCAAATCAAATCCCATCTGAATTCTAAACAAAATAAACATATTTATTCTATGGACTTTTGCAATGCAACTTTGAGTGACAGTGACAACAAACGGCCCTAATGGTGTTCGTCAACACCCTTTACAACACCGTTCAATTGAACACCGTTCAATTATTGTAACGTCTGTCGAGATGCTTCGAGGACAGGATATTATATCGATCACTTTATTGAGCAAAACTGTTTATATTCGGACATAACCACACCAAAAACATGAGTAAAACAATTCTATCTCGAAAAACTAGTCATTTTCTGCCGTACAAACCAGGCCAAAACCAACTTGTCATCTGTCACCAACACACATAGCACTAAACCACTGGTGCGTTTATGGCCACACAAAAAGTCGGACAACTCAAACACCACACAAAGTTACGCTATGACTCCTCAGTCATACGTGTGCTTATTTTACTGTCATTTATTATTAATGTTAATTTATTTATATTAGTCATGGAATGCTGTTACACACACTATGTTGAAGTATTACTATTATTATTAATTATTATTATTATTATTATTATTTATCTTACGGTATATATCAAAAATAATATTGAGCAAAATTTAATTGAAATATTGTCGATGTGGCCCTCCAGCAGTGCTCGGGTAGCTCATGCGGCCCCCGGTAAAAATTAATTGCCCACCCCTGGTATAGGGGGAATTTGGAAATGTTTATTTTGTAAACGGGCTCAAATCAATCCAACGTACTGTAGATATGACAATAACTTATATATACAGGTGCATGCCAATAAATGAGAACATGGTGAAAGAATGAATGATGGATTTTTAACATGTAAAGCGACTTTGGGTACTTAGAAAAGCGCTATATAAATCCCAGGTATTATTATTATTATTATTATTAAAAAGGAACTTGGTTTCGGGAGTTCAATTAAAGGCTGAGGAAGTTTTTGCCGTTCGTTTGCTGATCGGAGCGTAATCCAGTAGTTTACCATTTTCAACCTTTTGACACATTTTCACATTTTATGAGACTTAGACTTAGACACACTTTAATAATCCACAAGGGAAATTGTTCCACACAGTAGCTCAGTTACAAAAGATGGAAAGGGTAAGGATGGAAAGGATAATGCACACAAGGGCACAAAAAGAGGGCGAAAACAAAAGGTATAAAGTAGACTAAAAATGTACCATAGTAGCAGTATAAGATATAAAATATATGTAATATTTACATATTATATATACATTGTACAAAATATACTGATATATTATTATGTAATATATACAATATATAACAAATCCCAATTACCATGTACAATATTACAGTATATGTACCATCTGCAGCAGACTTAATAAGTTAATAACATACATAAATATACATTATAAACAAAGAGAGGTAGCTGACATAGAAGCGGTCAGTTAATAGACAATATCATCTATTTACTCGCCATATGGCATTTGGGATTTTTATTGGTCATTTTTCATTGGTTTTGGACATGCTTGAGCAACATAGTGTGCTAGTAGTTATACAATTCAACATGTTCGTGGCTCAGTTGGTAAAGCGACCCTGCCAGTAACTTGAGGGTTCCAGTTTCGATCCCTGCTTCCGCCATCCTAGTTACTGCCATTGTGTCCTTGGGCAAGTTTCTTTACCTACCTGCTCCCAGTGCCACCCACACTGGTTTGAATGAAACTTAGATAATGAGTTTCACTATGTAAAGCGCTTTGAGTCACTGGAGAAAAGCGCTATAGAAATATAATTCACTTCACTTCATTCCACTTCAAAAAGTAGTAGGAAGAACTAAATCCTATTCAGCCCTACACCCCATATACATATCTGATACTGAGGATTTGATCTCACCATGTGTTTGACATGCTGACACCCTCAATAGCCTAAATGTTTTTGCATTCTTTCAGTGAAGATTTGTTTACTTGCTGTTTTTACATGTTGGGGTCCAATAAAACAATTGAGAATATACTCTAAACACTGCAAAGTGTAGATTTTAGAATTGTTTTTACTAGAAACTAGTAAAAAAAACATCTGTCCATGCAGTGAGTTAATTTGACTTGATAAGACATCCTATATTGTATATCGAGAAATTAGCAGGACATTTCAGCTGAAATAAGTATTTTATTCTTAAAACAAGCCTTATTAAACCTGCGATTGTTAAATCAAGCATCCTCGTGATGTTGCATAATCTTTACACAACATTTTCTACGAAATTAAGTTATTTTCGCAATTTTAACATTTTTAAACTAGAATAGACAATATATAATTATTCATGCTAAAATTAAGATTACGATGTAAAATCAATGACTAAGAATAAGTAAATAGCTCTTAAAACTAATGTTTAATTTTGGCAAGTGGCAAATAATTTGCAGTGATTGAGTAAAGCAACTAAATAAGGAGATTGAGTATGTACAAATAATGATAATAATAATACATTGTAAATGCAGTATTGAACAAAAATAACTACTACTACACCACTGTATGATGTAAAAATATATGCAGTATTTAAACTGAGCAAAAACTAATATAGCTGCGGTCATTTTAGCTTTAAGTTATGATCATCGAAATTAAAATGAAGAAATACTTTCTTTCTTGCTTTCTGTGTGTAGTGATAGATTATAATAGTTTCACTTTTAGCACTTAAACACTAAAATCAATTAACTTTTTGAAGATATTCTGAGTCATTAAGATGCACCTGTATTATATTTATAATTACAACTTTTTCATCATTACTGTCTGCCTCTTTGCTCTTTTCCCCCAGTTTCTTTTAGGGTTTTCTTGGTTAATTTGTATTTTAGAATGTGCCACAGCAACTAAAAAATAAGGTACGGGCCTCACTTTGAACACGGTATGCAGAGACAGATCCACTGTAGCAATGTGCAGATAAAGTCCTTTTATTTAAGGAACTCAGGAAGAACCAGCATGGCTGCTACAGTGGACCACGATTGAGCAAATCACACTGCAAGCTCGCAAGCAAGGCAAAATAGCGTGTAAAGGAATACTACTACTTACAGAATGTACGTGCAGCATCTGACAAATCTTGCTGAAACCTCAGGGGTGATGGACGGTTGGACAGCACTTGATGAGCTGCAGCCTGCCACCGTAGCCCCCACTCCCTCCCCTCTGTTGCAAGTCTTGAGATGTATGTTGTAATATGTTTATGTGCTTTGCTATAGAGGTTTTTTCCCACTCCAGACTGAGCTCCCTTAGGAACCCAGTCTAGATTGTATTTTTTTACTCATCCTCCCCCCGTGTTTACCGTTTTCCCATCTTTTACGGGGCGCCTTGTGGCAACCCATCAGTGTTCCTGTTGTGTAACCCTGTACACTGTTTGTCTAATCTTGAACGGGTTTGTGCTGAAAACAAAGATGTTTGTACTTGTGCAATGACAATAAAGACCTAACTACCTACCTACCCATAGACATCTTATAAGTAGACTCAGCATTAGCTGCTGTGTTGCGAGAAATTCGGCCACCATCTTGAAGTGGTGGTGATGAGCCGGCGAGCAGCCTAAACTGACAGTTGACAGGTAGAAAACAAAGATGCCGGGCTGGTGTTCAGCGTTTTCCTGCTCAAATGAGCGGACTGTTGAAAATAGGAATCGGGGGATTACTTTTCACAAGTAAGATTTAACATTAACGTACTATTGGTTGTATTTTGTGAAAAGAATATTACCACTGAGTTGAGAGGGAGCAAAGATCTTCAATAGTACTGAAATCGTAGCCGCTAGCAAACAAGAGTATGACCATAATAGAATTGCTTGTCAATGAAATGAATTACATTTACAAATGTCATACTTGAATAACATAAAGTTGAAATAAATGATGAAGATAAAGATTGTAAAAGCCAACAGGGGTAAAAGTTAGGACCACAGTCCAGATTGTGAGGGGGGGGGGGGGGGGTAATATATGTTAGCTAACTAGACAATCAGATGGACAGTGGCTATACAGTATTATACAAGTCTAAATTTAGTCTAGCTTCAAGTAACAATATTAAAATACTAACATTGTTGGGTAAGACAGAATTTGGTTTTATTCTGAATCCAGTAAAACAGATTGGTGGTTTTAGCTGATATAAAGAATTTCAGGTGTTTATACAGTTTATGTTTATGTTTAAGTATTTGGCAGACGCTTTTTTATCCAAAGCGACATACATAAAAAAATACATATAAAACAATCACTGTAAACATGATCATTTAAGGGAAGAATGTAATACAAAATATCAATACAAAGTGTCAAGACAGAATAAACTCTCTGCTGCTGCAGCAACAGAGATACAGTCTATAGGTCCCTAAGATATATAAATATCTAATGTATTCATACATTGTTTATGTACGATATACGCATGTATATATAACCTAATCATATTGTTTCTTCAACTTAAAAATAGCTGACTGTTTTTTCCCCCTTCTCTGGGATTATATTCCCTGTTTTGATCGCGGACGTCTGGTCACTTATAGCATATAAGAATATTCTATTGCTGTTAAGCAAACTATGAATAATAAAACACGCCAAAACATGTGTCCGTTATCATAGCTACACGTATGACAAAAAAACGTGTGAAAATCAGTGGTATTCAGTAGGGCTGTGAATCTTTGGGTGTCCCACGATTCGATTCAATATCGATTCTTGGGGTCACGATTCGATTCAAAATAGATTTTTTTTCAATTCAACACCATTCTCGATTTAAAACGATTTTTTCCCGATTCAAAACGATTCTCTATTCATTCAATAAATAGGATTTCAGCAGGATCTACCCCAGTCTGCTGACATGCAAGCAGAGTAGTAGATTTTTGTAAAAAGCTTTTATAATTGTAAAGGACAATGTTTTATCAACTGATTGCAATAATGTAATTTTTTTTAAACTATTAAATGAACCAAAAATATGACTTATTTTATCTTTGTGAAAATATTGGACACAGTGTGTTGTCAAGCTTATGAGATGTGATGCAAGTGTAAGCCACTGTGACACTATTGTTCATTTTTTATTTTTTTATTTTTATAAATGTCTAATGATATTGTCAATGAGGGATTTTTAATCACTGCTATGTTGAAATTGCAACTAATATTGATACTGTTGTTGATAATATCCATTTTTGTTTCACTGCTTTTGGTTTGTTCTGTGTCGTGTTTGTGTCTCCTCTCAATTGCTCTGTTAATTGCAGTTCTGAGTGTTGCTGGGTCGGGTTTGGTTTTGGAATTGGATTGCATTGTTATGTTATTGCTGTGTATTGTTTTGTTGGATTGATTAATTTTTAAAAAAATAAATAAAAATAAAACAATTTTAAATCAATAAATAAAAAAATAGATTTTTTAAAAATGAGATTCGATTCTGAATCGCACAACGTGAGAATCGCGATTCGAATTCAAATCAATTTTCTCCCACACCCCTAGTATTTAGTGAGGTAAGCTGAATTAAATGCACTGACAGTTCATCGCTCCTGCCAAATGAATTGCACTGAGTGGGGCGGATCACCACTCCAAGATGGCGGCCCCGGGTCTCGTGAGCGCCAGTAAGCAGTAGCGCTTGATGCTGCGTCTACTTATAAGATGTCTATGTACCTACCTACCTACCTGAAAGACAAACCATATTGATTGGCAATTAGGAGCAGGTGAGCTTCCTAATTGCCAACCAGGAACAGGTAAAGAACAGCACCCATTGCAGGGGTAAAGTCACTGCATTAAATGCCAACAAAGGAAGTAGAACTAAGAAATAAGAGGCCAAACAGGAAAATATACAAAAACACAGAAAAAATAAAATAAAATACATGAAACATCTTTTTGTCACTGTTGTCATCTTGAAGCATGTGTCCTTTGTGACAGTGTTTCTTAACCATAGGGCGAGCGGTACTCATTGTAGTACACTTTCCCACCATTTATGGCTGTAATGATAATCTTAAACAAACAAGAAGTCTGCGGCTTAAGTCATAGAGAGGTTTCTTAAGCGCAAAACTTAAGACTAAAGTGGCAAAACTATATTTTCATTTTATTGACAGTTGAACAAACACATATTATTATTCATCATTAATTAGTTAGAAGTGACATATTTTAGCATTGCATAATTTTATGTAAATTAAATTGTCATCAGTTTTTATGAGTCCCTTTTTTTTCAGTATATTTGATCAGTATTTATTTTTGTATCCAGCCAGACCTAAGCTTCGATAAGAATGTGTGATTAACACATGGTTTCATATCATTTGACAAGGTTTATCCTATTAAACTGTAAGTAGTTACAATTATTGAATGCGATTAAAATCAAGAGTAAAATACTCATTCAGTGTTAATATTTGAGTGGGCCCCGGGCATTTCTGTGGTGGAAAAGTTGGGCCCAAAAACTGGGTCAAAAAGGTGTCGAAGAACACCTGCATTATGATATCAGTGCCTTGTCATGTATTCCTCCATATTTTGTCCAGCTGCATAAAGCATTGCTCTCACTCTCATGTCAGGTTTTCCGGGCCCAGTCTCAAGCGCTCGCACTCAGGTTCTGAATCGCGAAGCAACAAGCCTCTGGAGCCTGTCATCAGTCAGATGATAGACAAACTCAAGCACATCAACCAGGTGAGCTGTGTGAAATTCATATAGGCTGTTAAGACATTGGATGGAGGTTGCAGGTCCCACAGGGGTCAGCAGAGGACAAGTGAACGAATGAGAATATAAATCAAAGACCATCGTTGGCAAGAACCTGCAAAAACCATTTGGGTCTCATCTGTGCTCTCATGAGACTCAGCGGTATGGTCAGTGTTGGACACTTGCAGCGGTGCTGGAGATTGTTTTGACATTCAGAAATTATTTGTAACATCCACCGTGAGCCGCAGCTGTTTACAGGGCCGGAGCCCTATTTGTCAAACTGTCATCGCCATGGAAACACCTTTTGGTGAGCGCCTGGCAGGAAGCAGAAAATGCTTGCACGTAGGCTAGAAGTCAGTAGGCAGATGTGTAGCGTCTTGCACCGGGTCTGCTTCCCGGTGGTAGAACTTGTAGCTGTCGACGTGTAGAAGCCCCCCGAACACACACACATTTGCTTCAATTGTTTGTGTGAGTGTTTGTGTGCAGGCCTGACTTGCCGATCACAATATGCTCTCTGCTTTAAACAACCTGAACGATCCAAGGAGCAGCTTCCGACCCTCTCGGCTCCTCTGACAAGCAAGAGAAAATACAGAGGCTCGTGGTTTCCGACTGTAATTTTCTTTTTTTTTAGCGGCATTACCTCATGCTTAGTCCTGCAGGACAGTCAGGCTTTAAACATCAGGGTTGGAAGTTTTCTTACTCCCTCTCTCCCACGCATGACTGACTCTATACTGTATTTGTCTTTCTGTTTTATGCCGAGTCAAAGGGTGACGTTGGTGTAATTTTAACATAAGGCTAAGTTGGTGACATTTTTTTAATCATTATGAAAACAGTTTCTTTAACCCTAACCTTTTCAAGATGAATACATTCTCTGTATTGGTGTTGGTAAAATTTCACTTATAAAATATATCCTTATTTCACTACATTTTTTATAAAGCACACATTGTTTACCACCACTCTGCATTCTATTTGTGGTGCTGGGTTCCAAAGGGGCCGGGGGGGTGCATGATGTCATTGCCTTACTTGCAGAGTTGGCCATGTATGCATGTAATTGTATGGACGCTGTGTATAGCTCGGTTGGTAGAGTGGCCGTGCCAGCAACTTGAGGGTTCCAGGTTCGATCCCCACTTCCGCCATCCTAGTCACTGCCGTTGTGTCCTTGGGCAAGACACTTTACTCCCCTGCTCCCAGTGCCACCCACACTGGTTTAAATGTTACTTAGAAATTGGGTTTCACTATATAAAAGCGCTATATAAATATAATTCACTTCACTTTACATTTTTACACAAATGCAATTTTGTGGTCAGATGGTCATAAAGGAAAAAAAATCAAATATTTTACCTGAATGCACATTATTTATTTGTTTGAAACGTATAGAGCTAAATTAGGGCGAAAGGTTTTGTATTTGAAAAAATGAGAGCGAGAGAGAGAAAAAAGAGAGACGACAACACTAACTCCTCCTGCTTAGTCTTCTTATGCCCTGGCAGACAATGTGTGTTAGGAAGCAAAGTGTTGGCAGGACTAGCTACATTTGCAGGCAGTCCCAATATAATGTGTTTATAAGCAACATATGTATTTGAGGTGGGCCAATTAGTGACTGAAGGGGAATATTTTAACACAGTCTCACAACACACACTAATGAACTTGTATGATGATTTAAACATAGGACTGCACATTAAAGTAATAATCCTTTCAAAACGTCCTGCTCTGTCAGGGACAGATATTTGTAAAGATATGATTTAAAGCAGAGCCGCCGCAGTGGACGCAAGCGCTATATACCATGTGGATCATGTTTCATGATTGATGACGTTTGGCTTCTGCTGAAATGACAGAGCTCATTGTGTTGCAAACATTCAATCGGCACATGTGAGTTTGTGCACGCATGAGGACATTGAAAGGTCTTCAAATAGATATTTACCTCCATTCCGCCTTCAGCTCCAAGCCCCTGGCTTTCTTTTTGTGTTGAGTTGAAAATGTTGGAAGAACATCTGATGAGAGGCTGATTGCAGATTACATGTGCAGTGAAATTTTGGATTTGGGATTTATGAGTCAGCTGTCAGGAGAAATATTTATACAGCAAATGATCGCTTTACAGGGGTGCACAAAATAACAGATACGCCTTGCACAGTAATGCAGTCCAACCCAACAGTCTAGCAGGAAATAACTTCCTAATGTCCTAACCACTGCTTTGTTAGTACAGCCTCACACAGGCCTGGGCCATACGGCCTAAAAATAAAATCTCAATTTTTTTTATTAATGTATTTTTTGTACAAAAAACTAAATTTAAGATTTTTTTCAGATTTTTTTCCCTTGTTTTTTAAAGACACCAATGAATACAAAAAACAGAGAAAATTCTAAACACGTTTTTCTTTTATCAGATCAAAGACTAGCAGTTTGAAATGATGATGCATCTCACTCTTAGCAAAATTCAAATGTGTATAATGTTGTTCTTTTTAAGCCAGATATTAAATATGGAATCATTTTCAAGGAACTAAATGAAGAGCTTCCTCATCATACACGTTACCTTGTGTAAATGGTTGCACCAGAGTAAGCTGCTTTTTAGCGGGAGTTTGTCTGTTGTTGCAGTCTTGCTCGCCGTGTAAAGAGTTGCATTTCCCGCACTCGACTAGAAACTTCTGTTTCAGATGCTCGAAAAGGTTTGTTGTGTTGCTGCTTTTTTTAAACAAATTGTGCAGCGTGCAGTCATTTGTTCCACGCCTGATGCCGCAAAACCAAACTACTGACAACACTATTCCTTTCTTTGGAACAAATGTCTCCCTTTCGTTAGCGTTAGCAATAACCGTGTTTTGCAGGATGTGTGAATCTCCACTAAGGAAGTAAAGAGGAGGGCGGAAGTTGAAGAAGCTAGTTGAAGCGTTTTTTTAATAAGATGAGTGCAGGCTCATAACTTGAGAGGCTTTGGATATTTGTTATTGCCGAGAGCTCAAACCACTCGTAAACGTTTTTGTGAGTCTGTATGCGGAGTAAAACTATGGAACAAACTGGACCTACAACACAAGCAATGCCAAACTATTAATCGATTTAAACTATTATACAAACATGGGGTCTGGTTCAAATATAGAGATGAGGGTCTTTAATTTGACCTGCTGCTATACTCTGTCTCAAAGTGTTAACATGTGCTCAATGTTTCCTTACCATTATTGCTATGTTGTCTATTACCATTGTTGGTATATTCATTATTCCTACATTGTTGATACAAATTATTGTTACAGTGTAATAATTATTGTTACCTGTGGTAATGCCACTATGATACAACATCTGTATTATAATCCTTGAACAAAGTAAGAGTGAAACTCTTGTGAATAATCACTGAATGGAGAACTGGGGGTGGGATTAAATAAATGATCTTCTTCCCACTCCCTTTCAGGCAAAACTGGACAATCATGCATTACATACTATACATTACCTTTTGCACTATATTAATTTATATTATTATGTGTTTTCAACTTTGTACTTTTTTATGTCATTGTCTGAAATAAATAAATAAATGAAATTAATTAAATGAAGCTACGGAAGTTCCCTGGGGCAAAAAGTGTGCCAGAGCAAAAGGAGAAAAAAATAATATTTTTTTATGTTTTAAATCGTATGCAACAAAAAACTTGGATTTTAATGATAAAATCAATAGATCGCCAATGTCTAGCCTAACACTTAGATGACAGAAGTAGTACAATCCATAAGCTTTCTAATGCAAGAAATACATACAATGATTATGCAGGATTCAAACAAGCCAGCTCTCCCCACACTCATTCAAACTAATACAAACTATTTTCAGAAAATGATTTTTATTGTATATAGTAATTGGGATTTGTTATATATTGTATATATTATATAATAATATAATATATCAGTATATATTATATACTGTATAATGTATATAATATGAAAATATTACATATGTTATATTTTATATTGCTACTATGGTACATTTTAGCAATACAAAATATAACATACATGTACATTTTGGTACATATATGTTATATGTACACTACCGTTCAAAAGTTTGGGGTCACCCAAACAATTTTGTGGAATAGCCTTCATTTCTAAGAACAAGAATAGACTGTCAAGTTTCAGATGAAAGTTCTCTTTTTCTGGCCATTTGGAGCGTTTAATTGACCCCACAAATGTGATGCTCCAGAAACTCAATCTGCTCAAAGGAAGGTCAGTTTTGTAGCTTCTGTAACGAGCTAAACTGTTTTCAGATGTGTGAACATGATTGCACAAGGGTTTTCTAATCATCAATTAGCCTTCTGAGCCAATGAGCAAACACATTGTACCATTAAAACACTGGAGTGATAGTTGCTGGAAATGGGCCTCTATACACCTATGTAGATATTGCAACAAAAACCTGACATTTGCAGCTAGAATAGTCATTTACCACATTAGCAATGTATAGAGTGTATTTCTTTAAAGTTAAGACTAGTTTAAAGTTATCTACATTGAAAAGTACAGTGCTTTTCCTTAAAAAAAAAAGGACATTTCAATGTGACCTCAATCTTTTGAACGGTAGTGTACGTCTATGGTACATTTTGGGCAGCACGGTAGTACAGGGGTTAGTGCATGTGCCTCACAATACGAAGGTCCTGAATTCAATCCCAGGCTCGGGATCTTTCTGTGTGGAGTTTGCATGTTCTCCCTGTGGCTGCGTGGGTTCCCTCCGGGTACTCCAACTACCTCCCACCTCCAAAGACATGCACCTGGGGATAGGTTGATTGGCAACACTAAATTGGCCCTAGTGTGTAAACGTGAATGTTGTCTATCTGTGTTGGCCCTGCGATGAGGTGGCGACTTGTCCAGGGTGTACCCTGCCTACCGCCCGAATGCAGCTGAGATAGGCTCCAGCACCCCCCCGCAACCCCGAATGGGACCAGCGGTAGGGGATGGATGAATGGATACATTTTAGTCTACTTGATACATTTTGTTTTCGCCCTCTTTTTGTGCCCTTGTGTGCATTATCCTTTCCATCCTTTTCCTTTCCATCCTCTGTAACTGAGCTACTGTGTGGAACAATTTCCCTTGTGGATCATTAAAGTGTGTCTAAGTCTAAGTCTAAGTCTATCTTAAACCTTAAAGATGCGTTATATTCCTACAAAATGTTTATTGACCTTATAGTTTTTTTCTGCTCTGAGTCAGCTTGTTGTAAACATCCTAGAGAAAGTGGCCTTTCTCCAGTTAAAAGCACTTTTACAAGTTCTCAGCCTCCTCGCCCATTGGTGTTAGATGGTGCGGGGCTCGTAGCAAATGGACTAAATTAGACTGTGATATGAGCGGGGAGGCCACAGCTCACACATAATTACTTTCATCTGCCCCAGATTACGCAGTGTGTATGAGGAGCTGCCAACAACACAGATAGCATGTGTAAACGTCCCTGGAAGTGGACCAGAGAAGCGCCATCCTGACTCTACATGGCACTGCTTCAGTCTCGTGATCTCCGATGGTGCTTTAAGTGTGTGCAGAGCTGCACGCCCAAGAATGTGGGCTTCACAGCCAAGACATGGGGCACACAAATTATTCTCTTGTTTTCCAACAAAATTGGGGAAAACAAAGAAGTTCATCATTGGTTCCTCCAGCCGGCCTACTGTCTAGTAGCGACCCAATCAGAGACTAAGACACAGCTGTCAAACTCAAGGCTCGGGGGGTTGTTCTGGCCCGCCACATCATTTTATATGGCCCACCACATCATTTTAAATGGCCCGCGAAAGCCTGGAAAAAATAGGTTTAAAAATGTGTATTTTTTTATTTTTTATTTTTTACTAAATGCATTCGTTTTTTCAATTTTGACAGAAAAAAATGCATATTTTCAATTTTAATATTATCTGATCATGCCAATTATATTATTATCAATCAATCAATCAATCAATCAATGTTTATTTATATAGCCCTAAATCACAAGTGTCTCAAAGGGCTGTACAAGCCACAACGACATCCTCGGTACAGAGCCCACATACGGGCAAGGAAAAACTCACCCCAGTGGGACGTCGGTGAATGACTATGAGAAACCTTGGAGAGGACCGCATATGTGGGTAACCCCCCCCCCCCCCCCCCCCCTCTAGGGGAGACCGAAAGCAACGGATGTCGAGTGGGTCTGACATAACATTGTGAAAGTCCAGTCCACAGTGGATCCAACACATCAGCGGGGGTCCAGTCCACAGCGGGGCCAACAGGAAACCATCCCGAGCGGAGACGGGTCAGCAGCGCAGAGATGTCCCCAACCGATGCACAGGCTAGTGGTCCACCCGGGGTCCCGGCTCTGGACAGCCAGCACTTCATCCATGGCCACCGGACCTATGCAACTCCCCCTCGCAAGGGACAGGGGAGAAGAGGAGAGAAGAAAAGAAACGGCAGATCAACTGGTCTAAAAAAGGGGGGGTCTATTTAAAGGCTAGATTATACAAATGAGTTTTAAGATGGGACTTAAATGCTTCTACTGAGGTAGCATCTCTAACTGTTACCGGGAGGGCATTCCAGAGTACTGGAGCCCGAATAGAAAACGCTCTATAGCCCGCAGACTTTTTTTTGGCTCTGGGAATCACTAATAAGCCGGAGTTCTTTGAACGCAGATTTCTTGTCGGGACATATGGTACAATACAATCGGCGAGATAGGCTGGAGCTAAACCGTGTAGTATTTTATACGTAAGTAGTAAAACCTTAAAGTCGCATCTTAAGTGCACAGGAAGCCAGTGCAAGTGAGCCAGTATAGGCGTAATATGATCAAACTTTCTTGTTTTTGTCAAAAGCCTTGCAGCCGCATTTTGTACCAACTGTAATCTTTTAATGCTATATACTGTATTGCAAAACTATTTTTGTGAGATAAAAACAAATAGTTAATTATCTGCTCGTCACCTTTATTTATGTTTTTAAAACAAGGTAAATAGTAAGTGGTAAATGGGTTATACTTGTATAGCGCTTTTCTACCTTTTTAAGGAACTCAAAGCGCTTTGACACTATTTCCACATTCACCCATTCACACACACATTCACACACTGATAGATAGATAGTACTTTATTGATTCCTTCAGGAGAGTTCCCTCAGGAAAATTAAAATGAAGTTATACATAAAATAAATCTAATAATCAAATACATATGCATTTCGATTAATCATGATTAATCACAGGTTATTACCCGCATGCATAATGTAAATTAATTTTAAAAAAGCGGCCCTCTGAAAGCAGCTATTACTGCGATGTGGCCCTCAATGAAATGTAGTTTGACACCCCTGGACTAAGACTATATTTTAGTCGACCCTGTTTACCAAGTCTTGGTCCACGGCGGTTCTTTTTAAGACTCTTATAGTCAACTTCGACATACTGTACATTTTGTCGACATTAGATTTAAGATGCGAAGGGGCCATTTTTATGACAACACAGTCAGTTTATGTTGACACATTGTTATCTTCATAGTTACCGCCTGTGTCTTTGCAGAAGCAGAATTTACATCTGTTACATTACTTTTTTTAGATTGTCAGTTACTGGAAGATTTGCACATATACGCGTTGTGGCGATGGGAGAGAGAGAAAGATGTCAGTGGAATCACAATTTACGCATTTAAATAGTTCTTTAACATGGTTCGTATACAGAAAAGTTTGTATTTTGAAACAAATCCCTCCATAAGAAACAATGTTAACATGAATAATGGGTTTCACACTTGGCAGAAGTCCATATTTTAGTAAAAGTTTGTAGACTTTGAACACAATATAAAGCGCTATACATTACTGTATATCAAACAATTATAACAAGGGGGCGATGGATCAACTTTCTATTTAATAACCAAGCTGAAGAAACAACAACAAGCTGAACTGTTCCTCTTCCTATGCATCTGCCGCACACACTGCCACTAGCCTTGTTTTGCACTCACAGTTTGAAATTAAAAAAACTCCTCAACTTTAACAGCCAGGTCGCTACAAAGATTAGTAATAAAAAATATAACATATAATATATAAAAAATAAAATCCCCCTTACCACTTTAGGGGACAGTGTCGACAATGCTGTGGATACTTCCTGAATTTTTAAAACCATATATCACTTGTCACTAGCTTTTTTTGGACTCATGTTGAGCTAACAAAACTAGAACATGTTGTAAAATGGCAAAAAAAACACTTAAAAACCACAATTAGCACAGTAGCTAACCACAGCAGTGTTCGGCTGCCGGGCACACAGTTGGTGGATGAAAGGTTTGTACACAGCGACAAGGTTCATACATCAAAGCATATTTTTATTTGGTCTTTGGTTCGTTAATCAAAAGTTTGTATAATTGGGGGTTCATAAATCGAGGTTCCAATAATATTATTGCTGGTTTAATACTGGTTTATTTCTGTAATATTGTAACAAGTAAGGATACTTGGTTAGAAATGACTAACCCAGTTGTTATGCCTTAGCTCTGGACGCTGCTGTATTAGGGTGCCTTCACACTTGTCAGTTTTGGTCCGTTTAAACCAAACATTTTAGCATCTATTGCACAGAATATGTGACCGTAAACAGGCGATGGCTGAGTGAAAATAATTTTGACAATCATCGAAATATATCGATCTACATTCCTATCCTCACTAATGGTCATGAGGTTTGGATTTTTCATTTCATTTCATTTATTTATTTATTTCAGGCAATAACATAAAAAAGTACAAAGTTGACAACACATAATAATATAAATTAATATAGTGCAAAAGGTAATGTATAGTATGTAATGCATAATTGTCCAGCTTTGCCTGAAAGGGAGTGGGAAGAAGATAATTTATTTAATCCCACCCCCAGTTCTCCATTCAGTTATTATTCACATGAGTTTCACTGTTACTTTGTTCAAGGATTATAATACAGATGTTGTATCATAGTGGCATTACCACAGGTAACAATAATTATTACACTGTAACAATAATTTGTATCAACAATGTAGGAATAATGAATATACCAACAATGGCAATAGACAAAATGCCAACAATGGTAAGGAAACATTGAGCACATGTTACCACTTTGAGACAGAGTACAGCAGCAGGTCAAATTATGGATTATTATTTCGGATTATGACCGAAAGGACGATATGGCGGGTGCAAGCGGCCTAAATGAGTTTCCTTCGTCGGGTGGCAGTCCTCTCCCTTAGAGATAGGGTGAAAAGCGTTGCCATTTGGGAGAAGCTTGTGGAAAAGCCGCTACTTTTCCACGTCGAGAGGAGCCAGATGAGGTGGTTCGGGCATCTGGTCAAGATGCCCCCCGTACGCCTCCCTGGGAAGGTGTTTAGGGCACATCCGACCTGTAGAAGGCCACAGGGATGACCCATGACATGTTGGGGAGACTATACCCCTATCTGTCTTGGGAACGCCTGGGGATACCCCAGGAGGAGCTAGATGAAATGGCTGGAACTCTGGGCTTCCCTGCTTAGGCTGCTGCCCCCGCAACCCGACCTCGGATAATCGGAAGAAGATGTTTGGATGGATGGATCCGAAAATCCATCCATCCATCCATTTTCTACCGCTTGTCCCTTTTGGGGTTGCGGGTGGTGCTGGAGCCTATCTCAGCTGCAATCGGGCGGTCGGCGGGGTACATCCTGGACAAGTCGCCACCTCATCGCAGGGCCAACACAGATAGACAGACAACACTCACATTTACACACTAGGGCCAATTTAGTGTCGCCAATCAACCTATCCCCAGGTGCATGTCTTTGGAGGTGGGAGGAAGCCGGAGTACCCGGAGGGAACCCACGCAGTCACGGGGAGAACATGCTAACTCCACACAGAAAGATCCCGATTGAACTCAGGACTACTCAGGACCTTCGTATTGTGAGGCACATGGACTAACCCCTGTTCCACCGTGCTGCCCTGGATCCGAAAATAAGAGTTAAATTTAAGCCCATGATCACTTCATTCATATGCTTGATGCATTTTTTGGTGTGAACGCTAACGCCTTTTACTAGTCTAAAATTTCTAAATGCCCCCACCCACAGTGTCCACTTTGCTGCAGTGGTCTTATTTTATTTGTTTGCTCTTAGTCTCCTATTCAATGAAAAACAAAGTTTGGCGTATAGCCGATATGCTAGAAACGACTGAAAACACTGCAATATTCTTGCCAGACTAGAAGCTGGTGAGTGCTTGTCCTGCTATGTCTGGGTTTAGAATTTGACATATGTACATCGTTTGAATTGTATGTTTTATAGAACAAACTTTACAACACTCTTAAGGTTGTTGTTTTGGTTGTGCACATTGAGCACTTAAAATACAGATCATCCCTTATAAGCGTTTTGGACCCCTTGTGAGACCTATCAGACTTCCGCATGAAGTAGTCAAGTAAACACTTAATTACATTGTCATTTCAAAAAAGGCCTATCTGTATGAGACTCTACTTGTACTTTCTTCAAGTGTAAATCTTCTTGTTTTCTTCCTACCTTCCAGAGTGCAGTGTGACATGGCCCTGCAAAATGCGGCGACGCAGCGGAAATGTGTCATTTCTCACATTGTCAGCATTGATTCAAGTGTCAACAGTCAAGAGGCTGTCTGGAAGGGGGGACCCAAAAGAAAACAGCGACAGAAGAAAATAATCTCGAATCCGTTTTCTCACGCCTAACACAGCTGATATCACGGCTGAGTCGCATCCAAAGTTTAGCCCGATTAAGAGAAATGACTTTATTCTTCTGATATTTTTGTGCAAGCTTCCACGTCGTTGCTGTGTTAGGGCTTGTCTGTGAGCGCTGACGTGGTCAAGTATACCTGAACGCAGCACATCTCCTCCATTGTGCAGATGCCATCGCATCAGACTCGCTGCCTGCGTCTGCACTGTGGAGGTTCCATCGTGAGACCTGGCCTATAGACAGCTCCTGTGTTTCAGACCAGTGCCTTAGATGAGAACATATTATTTTGATGATGTGTTCTTGTCCGGCAGTGATGAGCTTATTTTGCTCCACATCTGTTGAACTTCCCAGAGTATCATGTTTCTGCTCTCAACAACTAATCTCACAGGAGATGGTTGAGCTAGTGGCGAAATAGAGCAATTATGTGATTGGTCTTTGATTACAGAGTGTTCCCCTCTCATTTGTCGGATGAATTTGCAATTTAGAGGGGTCAGACCTCCTGGGACTTCTTCTGACAAGCTATACTTGGCAATGTGACACTTTGTTGGAGAGATGCATGGACAACACAATGCACATGAAAGAGTAGGATAGCTCGGCAACTTTAAATTGCTCTCTCATTAGCATCTTGGATTTATGTGTACACTTTTAAAGTTGGAACCTCCTTTATCTTTCCATAGCTCCAGCCGTGCTGACTTGTGTGTGACAGACTCCAGCTATGTCGCCCTTCCCTCCTCCACCCCCGCCGCCCCGTCCTTCCCTCTAAAGCCCTCTAGATCCCCTCCTCTCCTTCCAGCTTCCCAGCCTAATTGAAGCAGAACCTGGAAAATCCTGCAGGTAGAACAGGAATCCAGGGTGGGAAAATAAACCAGATTCTGAGTGCCAAAAATTCCATCACACAGTCTCACTTCCTCAGAGGCACCCGGCTGGTGTGTGCGGGACACCTTGTGCATGCTCTTGTGGAACACACACACACACACACACACACACACATGCACATGCACACAGGATGGATGCATACTCTGCACTTTGTTTTTAGTCGTGTAATTACAGCAGCTTACTCATAAAGTAGGCGTGGACAACACTGCTAATGTTGATATCAAACTGATTATAATTGTCAATTAGGGCTGCGAATCTTTGGGTGTCCCACGATTCGATTCAATATCGATTCTTGGGGGTCACGATTCGATCAAAATCAATTTTTTCCGATTCAACGCGATTCTCGATTCAAAAACGATATTTTTCCGATTCAAAACAATTCTCTGTTCATTCAATACATAGGATTTCAGCAGGATCTACCCCTGTCTGCTGACATGCAAGCAGAGTAGTAGATTTTTGTTAAAAAGCTTTTATAATTGTAAAGGACAATGTTTTATCAACTGATTGCAATAATGTCAATTTGTTTTAACTATTAAATGAACCAAAAATATGACTTATTTTATCTTTGTGAAAATATTGGACATAGTGTGTTGTCAAGCTTATGAGATGCGATGCAAGTGTGACACTATTGTTCATTTGTATTTTTTTTTATAAATGTCTAATGATAATGTCAATGAGGGATTTTTAATCACTGCTATGTTGAAATTGTAACTAATATTGATACTGTTGTTGATAATATTCATTTTTGTTTCACTACTTTTGGTTTGTTCTGTGTCGTGTTTGTGTCTCCTCTCAATTGCTCTGTTTATTGCAGTTCTGAGTGTTGCTGGGTCGGGTTTGGTTTGGAATAGGATTGCATTGTTATGGTATTGCTGTGTATTGTTTTGTTGGATCGATTAATTTTTTAAAAATGAATTTTTTTTTTTTTAATGAGAATCGATTCTGAATCGCACAACGCGAGAATCGCGATTCGAAATCGAATCGATTTTTCCCACACCCCTATTGTCAATACTAAAACCAGTTTTTGAATTTTTTTTAGCTCATTTAACAATTTTGTGATTTTACCTTTAAAGGGTCGTACTGTGATTTTTTTTCTGTATTGAAAACACTTCTTTGTGGTCTACAAAACATGTAATGGTGGTGCTTTAGTCCAAATTTTGCATAGATGTTGTTTTACAGACCATCTTAAAGCCGTCTTATTTTCGTGCCATAGCCCTCCTCCAGGCCGAGTCCCCTTAGACCGTGTCTCCACCCCTTCAGCCGTGTCGTATAGTAGGAAGGGAATTCATATGGCCACAGTCATCGCGGTTTACCTGACACATGAAACGTGACGAATCGGTGGGGCAAGCTCTCTGCTTTAGCCGCTAGACGGCAGTAGATTGTTGAAAAGACCGACATGGTGGCGATGGTGCACCCATCTCACCCCGGACATAAACTTTTTGAACTGCTCCCTTCAGGCAGGAGATACAGGACAATAAAATGCCGGACAAACAGGTTCAAGCACACTTTCTACCCGAGAGCAATAGTGTCGCTGAACACAAGGCATAAAAAGAATGACTGTGCATGTGAGCTGTGTGCTTGGTCTTTTATGTTTTTTATGTATTATTTTTATCTATTTATCTTAGTACCATGTTCTTATGTTTTTTTATGTGTCATGAATTTGTACAATGACAAAGATCTATTCTATTCTAAAATCTTAAAATGTGTTTTGTGGCAATTTCAACTTGGACTGCAGGATCAGTTGCTATGTAGAATGACACTTTCCATCATTTTCAGCAGACTGCATTGTAAAATGATTGAACCCTCACTTTCCTCTCACGCCATGTATGGGACCATATGAATCCCTTCCCTACTGTAGTTTTTTAGCGCTTCCATATGGAGTCTACTGACAAATATGTTACAAAGTTCAAATCCCAGCCGAGTCATACCAAAGACTATAAAAATGGGACCCATTAACCTCCCTGCTTGGCACTCAGCATCAAGGGTTGGAATTGGGGGTTAAATCACCAAAATGATTCCCGGGCGCGGCGCCGCTGCTGCCACTGCTCCCCAAGGGGATGGGTCAAATGCAGAGGACAAATTTCACCACACTAGTGTGTGTGTGACAATCATTGGTACTTTAACTTTAACTTAACTTAAATATACGCTACTTTTATTAGCAGTGGCAACGGGATTTTGGCAAGCATGTGCATGTATGAGCCAGTCTGCCCCACAACAAGGGGATAGAGAGAAATAAATAACTTATTGACGGCCACTTTATACTACAATTTAATAGAAATGGCGGATTCCCTCAGAGCTCTTCGAGTAAACCTCTACCTAAGGAAATATCCACATACGTCTCTAAGGCAACATACGTCACTAAAGTCGCAAATTCCAAACGGCTTGTTTGGAGAAAGTTTGGAAGAAGGCAAGATTTGAAATACACAAAAACAGGTACCATCATGTAAGAAAAGTGTGTTTTGCATAATACTGTAGGTCCCCTTTAATACAAATATTTTTAATCAACAAATGTATTTGTTTGCAAAATATAAAACATTTGCAACCACAAAATAATAAAACTCTCCAAGGATTCATGGAACTCTACTTTAATGCAGTAAAAATCCATTTTATTACAAAATTGCAAAATAAAGCCAATTGTGTAAAATAAGTCAACAATAGCAATTATACTAATTACTATTCTAAATTGGCTCTCCAAGGCCCTCTTCTGTCCAATGACTGACTGTATTCCCTCAGTTTTTATACAATATATAAATTACTGCAGTCAAATTATTAATTTTTAAATCAGAACAATCACTGTTCTTGAATATGGATTAACCATGATTAATCACAGGCTATTACTTGCTTGAAAAAATTTAATAAAATGTGTTTTCAAATATTTACACACAAATGCAATTTTATTGTCACAATGTCCGACACACAGGAACACTTTTAACATGTTTTCCTTAAATGTCAATTATTTGCTTAAAACTTAGTAACAGTTTTATCTGAAGTCCCGCTGGGGTTTATTTTACATTGAAACTTGCCAGCGAGCACACCAGTCAGTCTCCTCACTCATCTTTGCACTGACGTGTGCATTGACCTGATCACTGACCGGATAGAGAACCCAGGCCGCCTTTCATGTAACCATCCGCGGTTAAGCTACAGGGGCATGTGTGGTCCCAAAAAAATGACATGATTAATCTGCATAACATACCTTCTGAAGAAGACTGCAGATGACCGTCTAAACATGTCAGGTTAAAATTCCATCTAATATACCGAAAATATGGTCTGATTACAAGAACATTTGGTAACACTTTAGTATGGGGAACATATGAACCATTAATTAGTTGGTTATTAACTTAGGGTCAGGGTTAGGGTTGAGGTTGGGTTAAGGTTAGCGTAGGGTTAGGGAAGACTCTTAGTTAATGGCTTACTGGTTTTATAATAAGGCCATGCAGAATAAGGCATTAATAAGTACTTAATAAGGCATTGATAAGTACTTAATAATGACTAATTAAGGGCCAATATGTTACTAATTTGCATGTTAATAAGCAACTAATGAATGGTTCGTATGTTCCCCATACTAAAGTGTTACCGAGAATTTGAGAGTATACATTATTGTGATAATTTTTTAAATGTTACCTCACTATTTTGACAGTTCTGATATAAATATAACAATTTCAACAATGTAAGAATATTCGCAACACAACAAAAAAACCCTGATATTTGTGATAATAGACCAGAAAAGTGAAAAAACATTGATCTCCTCAGGCTTGTATCAATGGTCATCAATACTTTATTAGGCTCGGTGCAGCCACCTCAAAAGCAACGCTTTAAATACCTTTTAATAATGTGACCTCCACGCTGCTTTGCATGTGCATGCGTGTTATAATTAAAGGCAAAATAAGGGTAACACTTTAGTAAGGGGAACATATTCTAAGTAACAAAGCCTTAAGTAAGAGTTATTTGGTTAGGGTTAGGGTTTATAATTGGTTGGAGAATAAGGCCATGCAGAATAAGGCATTAATAAGTACTTAATAATGACTAATTAAGAGCCAATATGTTACTAATTTGCATGTTAATAAGCAACTAATTAATGGTGAATATGTTCCCCATACTATAGTGTTACTGAAATAAGCATGCGGGTGGTCTTCCCTCCAGGGTGTGCGCGTACAATCAGACTAATAGACACCATGGGTGTGAGACGGGGCCCGCTGTTTTGTAAACTTGCTAACCCAGCCATCATGCGCCTCTCGCCAAATAGGCAGTCTTCTGTTTGATGTTCTATAGGGAGGGTTCGTCTAGCGTTATTTAATACACCCCTCAGGGCTTTCGTCCTCTCGCCCTCCTCGATTTTATGTAGGTGAATTGCATTGGTAGGAGGAAGGGGGCTTGTTATCCTGCTATATTTGTAGGCCATGAGGGTTGTTTAAATGAAGTGTGACACCTGGTGTAAACCTCTGAGGAGCCGGGGGGGGGGGGGGGGGGGGGGGTGCGTGGTTGTTTTCCTGGTCAGAGCGCCACACGCATGTTTGCCTTTCAGGCGGGCGGCTTCGGGCTTCATGCTAGGTTTAGGATTGGAGTTATGCTTCTTTGACTTAAGGAATCTAACGTGCAGATAACCCCCCCCCCCCCCCCCCCCTCTCAGACGTCCCCACATCCACATCTCCCCTGCTGGCTGGGAGGTCAGACAGAGCATGTGAGGGCTCTTTTCCTCCCAATTAGTCTGCCTGCTAATGAGGCCCAACCATCCCTTCTTGCACTGCCACCCATTCCTCCTTTTACCTCCACCCCTCCAAAGCCCGGGGGCTCCAAGTCAGGGTCGCCTCTCTGCGTGCCCACTCCCACACCACACCACAGCTACGCGTTGCGCTGTGTGTAATTACGACACGGCTCGGTTATAAAAGTCCGGCGCCTACCTCACCACTCTGTTTTTCTTTCTGGCTTTTGGTTATCTCAGTCCAATAATATTTGTTCGGTAACACTTTAGTATGGGGAACACATATTCAACATTAATTATTTAAATTCTAATTAGTAACATATTGGCTTAATTAGTCATTATTAAGTACTTATTAATGCCTTATTCTGCATGGCCTTATTATACAACCAGTAAGCCATTAACTAGGAGTCTTCCTCAATAACCTCAGAATTATTGCTTATTAGTAACTAGGACTGTGAATCTTTGGGTGTCCCACGATTCGATTCAATATCGATTCTTGGGTCACGATTCGATTTTGTTTTCAATTCAACACGATTCTCGATTCAAAAACGTTTTTTTACCGATTCAAGACGATTCTCTATTCATTCAATACTTAGGATTTCAGCAGGATCTTACCCCCAGGTCTGACTGACATGCAAGCAGTGTAGTAGATTTTTTGTAAAAAGCTTTATAATTGTAAAGGACAATGTTTTATCAACTGATTGCAATAATGTCAATTGGTTTTAACTATTAAATGAACCAAAAATATGACTTATTTTATCTTTGTTAAAATACTGGACACAGTGTGTTGTCAAGCTTATGAGATGCGATGCAAGTGTAAGCCACTGTGACACTATTGTTCTTTTTTTTAATTTTTTTTTATAAATGTCTAATGATAATGTCAATGAGGGATTTTTAATCACTGCTATGTTAAAAATTGTAACGATATTGATACTGTTGTTGATAATATTCATTTTTGTTTCACTACTTTGCTTTGTTCTGTGTCGTGTTATGTGTCTCCTCTCAATTGCTCTGTTTATTGCAGTTCTGAGTGTTGCTGGGTCGGTTTTGGTTTTTGGAATTGGATTGCATTGCTAATGGTATTGCTTTGTATTGTTTTGTTGGATTGATTAATTTAAAAAAATGTAAAAAATTAAAATAAATAAATAAATAAAAAAAATTGATTTTTTTAAAAATGAGATATCGATTCTGAATCGCACAATGTGAGAATCGTGATTCAAATTCAAATCGATTTTTTCCCCACACCCCTATTAGTAGCCCTAACCCAACCCTAACCCTTATATGTCCAAATAACTCTAAATGAAGTCTTGTTACCTTAATAAGCAACTAATTAATGGTGAATATGTTCCCCATACTAAAGCGTTACCATTTGTTCTTTTCTTAATTAGTTGACCAGGAGGCGCATGAGTTTATGAACAGCTGAGTCTTCTTGCTGACATCCCGCTCTTGTTGTCAGTGGGCACGGTCACATGTTCCTGTGTAACAAGATCTCCGCTGCCGCCACCCCCCCACAAACCAGGTCAGGGGTCACACTTCCTGTTTCCTGTCTGCGCTAGGTCATCAGAGGGTCTCCATGTGAGGGTCAAAAGACCTCCCTCCGTCTTTTGTTTGGGGCAGGCTCCTCTCTGGAGCTGTCAAAGTGTTTGCACTCCCCAAACTTTTATCATTTCCCCCTCAAGGTAGCTGCCTTTTCATCCCTTGTTGCACTGTTTTTTTTCCGCTTGTGTTTGATGCTCTCTTCCCACTTGCTCGGGCCCACTGAGCGATTCTTTTATTTAATATTCTCAGTGTTTCCTCGTGTTTATGAAGGCTTTAAATTGTCATAAACATCAAAAGCGCGTCAAGAATAAGAACCCCCAAAATTAAGTCACTAGCGCCCCTATAAACTTAGACGAAAAAAAAATGTGCCCGCCACCTGTTTGCAAAATCGTGACCAGGGTTTGGGTGAGTCGTCTATTATGACAGGGCACACAAAAAAAGCCTGAAAACAAACAATAAGTTGGCCATTTTGATTTGAAGCGGCCATTTTGTGGAAAACCATGTGTTGTATTTTGAAAAAGTCCTTCTTGGAAGTCTGTGGACATTCTCATGCATCAGGTCATTGTAATCATCGGTTGTTAAAGTTTAAAGTACCAATGATTGTCACACACACACTAGGTCTGGTGAAATTTGTCCTCTGCAATCCCCTTGTTCACCCCCTGTGGAGGTGAGGGGAAGCAGTGAGCAGCAGCGGTGGCCACGCTCGGGGCATTCATTTTTTTGTGTATTTAACCCCCAATGCCAACTCTTGATGCTGAGTGCCAAGCAGGGAGGTAATGGGCCGCATTTTTATTGTTTTTGGTATGACTCGGCCGGCCGGGTTTTGAACTCACGATGACCTACCGATCTCAGGGCGGACACTCTAACCACAAGGCCACTGAGTAGGTTGTAACAGGACTGTTTGGTTTGTCTTAGAACAGAGGGTGGTCAAACGTACGACCCGAGAACAGGTTTTATCTGGCCCGCGTGATGAGTTTGCCAGCTATAATTAGCTGCTTGGTTTTTTTTTTTAACGAAAGAAACTCCTGTTCTAAATGCGTCCACTGGATGTCCCAATAGAAATTCTGTTAGGCAAGGCAAACGGTTTATACCGAGGCCAAGCAGGAGGTACGTACAGTTAAGAGGGGGATTGTGGCTCCTCCTCCTCGACTCACATCAAACTTAAAACCTGCCGTTTTATGTCTTCTGCTTCGAACACATCGTTATTTGGCACCATTACTCCCCCAAAATGTCTCTATCAAACACGAGAAAAGTGAACTTAACCTTTTTGAATAGTTTTTACCTCCGTTTCTTTACGGTTTGTTGAGTTAGCACTGGATTGATACGTGCACGATGACAAAGCAGGTATTTCAATCATTTAAAGTTTAATGCTGGCTTTGTAGGTACACCGAGACAAAGTCTAAGCTCATTGTATTTTTGAAGCTGCACAAATTTCCTCAGAATTTTCAACAAACTTGAAATGTTTTGTCCAGACGATTGTTTGTGATTTGTACGTTTTCAGAATGTGCTTTTTCTATTTTTGGCCTAAGTAAAACAAAGAAAACAAGCTGGAGTTGTCTTTATGTTTAAGTTATCATGCCATGATTTTACCATTACGGCGAACTTGGGAATAGATTTTCCTCCATGCGGTCCCTAAACTAAAATGAGTTTGACACCCCTGTCTTAGAAGAAGTTTCGCCTCTTATCCGAGTAGGCTTCATCGGTTCATGCAGTCAGATGTAGTTTTAGACTTAGATTGGTCAGATCTCGCTTAGACTAAGGCGGAACGTCTTCTAAGACAAACCAAACAGTCCAGTTGCGATCGATTGAATGCCCTGACATCCTCCTTGGAACTTTGACCGAATGAGCCCAAGTCAAATTCAGGCCTACTGAACAGATGGACGATGATAAATTGTGAAGGATATCGGGCTGGTCTATAAGATGTGGTAGGACCCTTTAATAACTTCAAAATCCTAATAACTTTACATGGTCTGACCTCTATAATAGTTGGTGAGCATGATGAAGAGGACATTTTGAATAGATCCATATGTACCTTACTTTATTAATTACAGTGCTACTGTACGCCCATCGACTTGCGTGAACTATGATTTGTGTGGCGATGTGAGGACTTGCAGCTTCACTGTTTTTGTTAACTGCTTGCAAGTTGTCTAGTTTAGACTGTTCATACTAATCAGGGATTCACTGCAAAACATATCTATAGATTAATCGGTAATTAAGGTCAAAATGCCTATTTTTGACGAATAAAACATTTCTTACTGTGTAATACCAAATTACTTATCATATTTAACGTTTATCAAAGTTAAATATGTATTACCTATAACAATTGTCCGACGGAACAACAACATTTTTACTTGTGTTTCATGCCAAATTGTCTTGTTCTGTAGGCAGATAGGCAGGTTTTGCTGTTGGTGCTAATTTTTGTAATTACAATAAGCAACTTGGTCTAACATGTATTTTTCAAACTCAATTTCCACCACTTAATTTTAATTAAATTTCAGTTTTTGAAAAAGGTGAAAAAATGTATTTGCCTCAAATCGTTTGTGCTTAACACTCCAAACCACCACAATTCTATTAACAATTCCCCTTATTGTTAAAACAAGAAATCACAAGTTTTCAAACAAACACACAGACAACACAATCACATATAAAACAACCCAATCCAACCATAATATACCCCATTCCAGGTTGTTTTTGGAGAATCTGGCTAGACCTATCTTTTATCAAAAACAGGTTCAGCAATTAGTCTTACCAGTCCCGACCTCTCCAGACAGACAGCTTACACATTAAGCAAAATTGCTTACCTTTAGATGCGCACGTGCAAACCTCTGTCTGCCTGAGAGATACCGGGAGTCCTGATATCGACCTGCAGCGTTCTAGACCATCCTGTTCGTGATTCCAATTTTATGTGGTGGATGGTCCGAATCTTAAACAGCAACAAAAGTGAATTTAGTATAAAAGTTTTATTTACCCATAATCAAAAGTACAAAGTTGGATTGAATTGCCCATGCAAACAGACAACGTTCTCCGGAGGAGTTGGATGAGACGAGAATCATGCGAATCACACATAGCCATGGTCACTTGGCCATTTATCTGTTTTCCTCATGCGTCAAGGTCTCGTTGTTTTGAACCAGCTCATTCTGCAAACTCATTGAATCCTTTAGCCATAAAAAACAATCAAAACATTTTGTATAATGGTCAGACCAACCACTCGTTCAACTATAACCCACATATGGTCCTTCAATGGTTCAGAATAGAAAAAAAGAAACGAGCAGACATTCTTAAGGCTTTTCGACAGACTGTCTTTTCGGACTTCGACAGACACAAAATATGATTCAAAAGGTCAGAAATTCCACTACATGGACATAATAATCTATACATTGATTGTCAACAGTTTGGTCAAATGTGTAGAATTGCTTGTTGATTGTTTCGTCGTGTCTCGAAGCAAAGTGCACCGTTTTGCACTACGTTTTTTTCTTGCCTCTGTTGCCAAAGTGCTTTCTCAATTCTGGAATATAAGAAAAGTGTGGTTCTTGACAAGCGGTGTCCAAAATCTTTCCACTGATATACTGAAAAGTCCAAAACATCTGGGGGTCATTTTCATTTTACGTTTCATTCAGGAACATCGCATGGTTACATTTGCTTAACATGTTTGAAAGGAGGTGCGGTAGGAAAGGGATTCGCTTATGGCCCCATTTCTGGGTGAGTTTTGTGTGAGAGGGAAGTGTGGGGTTAATCATTTTGCAATGCAGCCTGCTGAAAATGATGGAAAACACCACTCTACATAGCAACTGACCTTGTGGTCAAAGTTGGAATTTCCACAAAACACATTTTAAGATGTTTAACACTCTACTGTTGTCTAGTGTCTAAAGTGGATAGTGCAAACCCCCAATTAGTTACATTTCATGTGAAGTGAAGTGAATTATATTTATATAGCGCTTTTTCTCTAGTGACTCAAAGCGCTTTACATAGTGAAACCCGATATTTAAGTTACATTTAAACCAGTGTGGGTGGCACTGGTAGAAAAGTGTCTTGCCCAAGAACACAACGGCAGTGACTAGGATGGCGGAAGTGGGGATCGAACCTGGAACCCTCAAGTTGCTGGCACAGCCACTCTACCAACCGAGCTATACCGCAGGTACACCGTGACAAATGGGGCCATATGAATCCCCTTACTATTGTACTTGGCCCTATTTTTTTGTAATTTTTCTGGCCTTTTTTGTTGACTTTAATTTCTACAACATGCCTCCTGGAACACACTTTTGACACCCCTAACCTAGAACTTATTTTGTAAATAGGTGACATATCCTACTGATATAGGTACACACTTGGGGAAAATAGCCCTGTCATGCAATACCACAAATGTCCACTGCAGAAGATGCTGGTTCTCAGGACGATACTGTAAATAAAATTGGCTTGACTTGGCATCAGCTCTGGGTTGCCAAGCTTCTCGGGGCTTCATTATTCAGATCAGCATGACACTGGCATGGAAACAGGAGTTTTGAAAAAATAAAGGTGGCGACTTGTCTAGGGTGTACCCCGCCTTCCGCCCGATTGTAGCTGAGATAGGCTCCAGCGCCCCCCGCGACTCCGAAGGGAATAAGCGGTAGAAAATGGATGGATGGATGGATGGAAATTCGAATGAAAAATGTTTATATACAGTACGGTATACAGCGATACTAATGAATCATATTCGGTACTGTACCGCCTCTGAAAAGTACCGGTCTACCACACCCGCACCCCCGTTGTCGTCACGTCGTGTCATTGCTGGTTTTACGAGCATACGAGCATGTTCAGCAGCGCACAATCACAGAGTACTTACAAGCAGACACAGTGTGTAGACAGAAAAGGGAGAACAGACGCATTTTGGCTTAAAAACTAACAATAAAGGTGAAGTTATAACACTGAAACGTCCTCAGGAAGAGGTGCTGTAAGACAAGGCTAGCTAGCTAGCAGCTAAAGTCCAGCCCCAGTCGGCAGTGTTTTAGCTACTTCTAAATCACTAATCCTCGCCTCCATGGCGACAAATAAAGTTCTTACAAGTATCATCCCTGCAGGACGAGGAATAGCTAAACATGCTTCACTACACACCGTAGCTCACCGGCGTCAAAATGTAAACAATCAATCAATCAATGTTTATTTATGTAGCCCTAAATCACAAGTGTCTCAAAGGGCTGCACAAGCCACAACGACATCCTCGGTACAGAGCCCACATACGGGCAAGGAAAAACTCACCCCAGTGGGACGTCGATGTGAATGACTATGAGAAACCTTGGAGAGGACCGCATATGTGGGCAACCCCCCCCCCCCCCCCCCCGAAAGTACCGAAAAGTATCAAAATAATTTTGGTACCGATACCAAAATATTGGCATCGGGACAACACTAATATACAGTATATATATTTATATTTATCAGATAGTCCATGAAGCAAATTGAGCCAAATGCCCTACCCTAATATAAATTATATCATCATCTTCTCCTATCATGGTACATGCAGTGACCATCAACTGACGAAACTGAGGGTTTCTTAGCAACACATGACTCTGGGAACCACTGCGATAACGTGTAAAGAAGACGAGCAGCAGACAAAAAGAGATTGTCTGAGGAGCGTAATCTGATTTCACGACCAGCGGCCAGCACAGGAATGGGACTTTTTTTTTTTTTTAAACTGTTTAACCTCATGCAGACAATCAGACACATTCACAGACATGAGTCAAGATTTTCACTGGGGGTGCCTCAAAACGGTTGAAAATTGCTGTCATACCAGCAACATTTAATACAGTGCACGGCATTCATACCTTGATCTGAGCTCAGGCTGGCAAAATAAACACATACGTTGTTGTGGCATGGCAACAAATGGTTTGATTCCACATCTCTGAAATATGAAAACATCTCAAGGGTTTTGCTTTGAAACATAATTAAAACAAGAAACAAAGTCATTGCCAACGAAATAAAAAGTCCGGTTTCCAGTCCAAATAGAGGGATCTGGAAATAAAGTTGCGGGCTTAGTCACAAAGGTGGAGCGGGTCCGCACCCAGTTTAACGACCGCAGAGCTGCTTTTCTTCTCTGTGTTTGTGTTACGACTGGAATTAACATCAGGAAATTAATCTAGTCTGCGTTAACTGTCTGACAGTCTGCAGCAGAGCGAGCGTTGCGTGACAGACTGAGAAGTGGACACGCTGGAGGAGGACAGAGGTTGGCGAGGGGGCGGACATGGTTTGTGGTGGTGTCAGAGAAAAGAATGAGAGAGAAAGGAAAGCGGAGAGAGCGAAGGCTTGTTGGCCTCCATACATTTCACTTTCAATAAAAGTTGAGTAATGAGCCACGAGCAGCAGGTGGGACTGCAGCGCTCGGCTTGGGAGCTTTCCATGACTCAGACGATGGAAAGTGTCTGCTGTCATACTGTACCTCTCTTTGTCTACGTCTACTCTTACAAGGTGCGCCTTCACGCCTTTATTTATCCTCCTGACACCATGTCAAGAACGAGTGGAGGAGGGGAGTGTTAAGCACTGGGGTAATTTTCCCCTATTTTTCCTCGTTACCTCCACCAAACGTGAGAGTGTCAGGCCTCGAAGTTTTATTTTTTAAGGTCAAGGCAAGTGTTGCCTTAAAGGAGGGCTCAAATTTTAGGGCACCAAGGCAAGTTAGAAGGGCACCAAGGCAAACATTATTTTCTTTCGAGGCAGGAGATAAAGTGAAGACAAAGGAAGATCGAATTCCGCGAATAAACAAGGAAGTCGTTACTACTACTTCAAAATAAAAGTCGCCACCATAGATATAGTCGCCACACCTTTAAAAAAGTGAAAATAAATTAAATTAATATATAATGTGTATATAAATATACACACGTTAGGTCAGGAAAAAACACAGAGGCTATTTCATCCCTACAAGCCTGTTTCGCAGGTTTCCCTGCTCTTCAGGGGATTTTATTTTATAAAATCTTGTAGGGATGAAATAGCCTCTGTGTTTTTTCCTGACCTAACATATATTCCGCTCAACCCCGGTATTGAGCACTGTATAACAGATAGGCCACAGAAACCTCAAAGATTCACAGCCCTAATATATATATATATATACATATGTGTATATATATATATATATATATATATATATATATATATATATATATATATATATATATATATATATATATATATACATATATGTATATATATATATATATATTAGGGCTGTGAATCTTTGGGTGTCCCACGATTTGATTCAATATCGATTCTTGGGGTCACGATTCGATTCAAAATCTTTTTTTTTTTCAATTCAACACAATTCTCGATTCAAAAACGATTTTTTCCCGATTCAAAACGATTCTCTATTCATTCAATACATAGGATTTCAGCAGGATCTACCCCAGTCTGCTGACATGCAAGCAGAGTAGTAGATTTTTGTAAAAAGCTTTTATAATTGTAAAAGACAATATTTTATCAACTGATTGCAATAATGTAAATTTATTTTAACTATTAAATGAACCAAAAATATGAATTATTTTATCTTTGTGAAAATATTGGACACAGTGTGTTGTCAAGCTTATGAGATGCGATGCAAGTGTAAGTCACTGTGACACTATTGTTCTTTTTTAAAACTTTTTTATAAATTACTAATGATAATGTCAATGAGGGATTTTTAATCACTGCTATGTTGAAATTGTAACTAATATTGATACTGTTGTTGATAATATTCATTTTTGTTTCACTACTTTTGGTTTGTTCTGTCGTGTTTGTGTCTACTCTCAATTGCTCTGTTTATTGCTGTTCTGAGTGTTGCTGGGTCGGGTTTGGTCTTAGAATTGGATTGCATTTTTATGGTATGGCTGTGTATTGTTTTGTTCGATTACATTCAGGAACAGCGTCAAAAAAACAAAAATAAAAAATAAAAAATAAAAAATAAAAAATAAAAAATAAAAAATAAAAAATAAAAAATAAAAAATAAAAAATAAAAAATAAAAAAAAATACAAAAATAAAAAATAAAAAATAAAAAAAAATAAAAAAATAAAAAAAACAAAATCGATTTAAAAAAAATGAGAATCGATTCTGAATCGCACAACGTGAGAATCGCGATCCGAATTCGAATCGATTTTTTCCCACACCCCTAATATATATATATATATATATATATATATATATATATATATATATATATATATATATATATATATATATATAAAGATATAAAGATAAAAGATAGTGTTCATGTATGAGATCATGAGATCTAGGGCCTGGTGTTTACTTTTTAATATCAAAATAAAACACAAAGCAGTTTGGCTAATGAAGATGGAGTCTATTAAACAAGCTTTGTTCTTCTCCAACGCCTCCTTAGTGTTTCAGTACAACAGTTTGGCCAACAACAACAAAAACGGAGTGATACCTCATACATCGAATAAACAATCTTCACAGCCTGCATTCAATTCGATGAGATGACAAAACATTTTAGCTAGTATTGATGTTATTTGAGCACTGATACAGTTAGACAAAGGAGAAGTGTACATCCCAGTAAACAAAGTAAAGACTTTATAAACAAGTTGTGATAACGTTCACGACACATCGCCTGCTGCAAAACATCAAATAGTTTTCTCCTTCGCTGTATACGTTTTGTGTGGGGACAAGTGTCTCCAATATTGTCCACACCTGTCTCCATCTAAGCACAGCAGTGCGCTCTTAAACACACGCCGGCAAGCGAGGGAAAATGGCGTTAAACCAAGCGCATGGCTCCGTTTACTCCGAGGGGAAATCTCCGCAGCAAAGTCGGTGTCGTTGGTCCACCATGATTAGCAAGCCAAACACCGCTAGTGCGCATGCGCCTGACTTTGTGTGGCCGAAAATGCATTATTAAATGACGCTTTTTCGGTAATTAAAACCTTTAACTGTATTACTAATTGTCGGGAATTATCGCAAATTTATCATTATACCGTTACATCCCTCGTCCATTAACAAGTAAAAAGTCAAGGGCGGTCACGGCATGTTCTTGCCACGAATGTTGGTAAATTTTTGGGCATTAAAGCAAATTACTAGGGCGGTCGCGGCACTTGCCAAGGCTGCCGCGGTAAAATTTGAGCGCTGGAGTGTTCTGATGGCCATCTGTTGGTTGATTCATAATGTAGCCCGTTTATGGGGACGTCCCTTGAACTGGCTGATGATTGTCTGCATAAACAAAATCAAAATTTCCCTTTTCTTGTACATTTACTAGTGACTTTCACCAGGGACCAAGATAAATAATTTTTTAACCTGCGGCAATTTGTTGACATTAGGCTCCAGCACCCCCCGCAACCCCGAGAGGGACAAGCGGTAGAAAATGGATGGATGGGTGTGTTTCTCTATTTGTGCACTCAAACCTTGCTGTTTGCGTGCCACACTTTTAAAAAGTCTGTTATCATACGGCCAAATATTAGGTGTGACAAACTAGTCTGTTTGCCTGTTTATTATTTCACGGAATAACAAATTACATCACATGTTGATGACTCTGTTTCTGTATTATTTTATTTTTATTGAGCATGACTGCAAAATAAGACACCATGGGGCCAAATATTGTTGCAAGTTCCAGCACTTTGATAAAGAATTTGAGAAACTGTTGAATTTAAGAAATAACTAGCTAGGAATGAGTACCTTTCACATTTGAAATGATACGGTACAATTTCCCGGTACCTGAGAATTGACAATGGTATTTAACGGTACCAATCTGTGGTACTTTTGTGTGTGTTCATATGTTAATGAATGTCAGTTTGTTTAATAATAAAATCTCTTTTAATTTACCATTAACAATGAGTTGTTATTGTGCTGTTATATCTTGTTTTCCCACACCTCTGAATCTCATTTGCTAGTATTGTAAAATAGATTTTGCATGCAGTTGCAAATCCAAGACATTAGATGGCAGTAATGTATTGACTACAGTGTGTTGTGTGGAAGTAGTGTTTACCATTAAGGGGAATGTGTCTTGTTATTCTTTTGTTGTGCCCTATTTTTTTTATGTCTTGGTAGAACCAGCCCCAGAATATAAAATGTTATCGTCCCATTGTCTTACGTCATCCTCTGTGAACCAGGAAGTGGCATGGTAGCATATTTACATACACTAATTCATTGATTATGTCTCAAATTGCACAGTTATGTCTGTACACTTTAATATGTATACTGTATGCCCATTTTGACAGTGTGGTGTCTCAAATCGACTACTGTCAATGTGCACTTACTGGAAATGATGATCACAATATTTACCGTTCTCTTCTTCTTTACCCCCCTCCTTTTTAAATTGTGAATTGCAACACTTCCACAATGTTGCCAAGTTAGCGACGCAGTGTGCATAACTGCAACATGAGGGTACTGACAGTGCACTGCATTTTCACATGTTACTCAGCGTCAACACGCAGAGCCACAAAATGCTGTGTGCTAGTGTGCAGATTGTGACACATTTGTTGACTACCGGTATCTTGTTTGAGTCACGGCTTAGTTGGAGCCTGATTGTCACGCGTGGCGAAGTTGGTAGAGTGGCCGGGCCAGCAATCGGAGGGTTGCTGGTTACTGGGGTTCAATCCCCACCTTCTACCATCCTAGTCACGTCCATTGTGTCCTTGGGCAAGACACTTCACCCTTGCTCCTGATGGCTGCTGGTTAGCGCCTTGCATGGCAGCTCCCGCCATCAGTGTGTGAATGTGTGTGTGAATGGGTGAATGTGGAAATACTGTCAAAGCGCTTTGAGTACCTTGAAGGTAGAAAAGCGCTATACAAGTATAACCCATTTATCATTTATTTATTTACCACTGATTTAGCGCCTCGATCCCGACAAGCATGTTTTTGGAGTGTGGGAGGAAAACAGAGTACCCCTAGAACAGTGTTTTTCAACCTTTTTTGAGCCAAGGCACATTTTTTGCGTTGAACAAATCCAGAGGCACACCACCAGCAGAAATCATTAAAAAACGAAACTCAGTTGGCAGTAAAAAGTTGTCGTCGCAATTGTTGGATATGACTTTGAACCATAACCAACCATGCATCAATATAGCTCTTGTCTCAAAGTAGGTGTACTGTCACGACCTGTCACATCACGCAGTGACTTATTTTGAGTTTTTTGCTGTTTTCCTGTGTGTAGTGTTTTAGTTCTTGTCTTGCGCTCCTATTTTGGTGGCTTTTTCTCTTTTTTTGGTATTTTCCTGTAGCAGTTTCATGTCTTCCTTTAAGCGATATTTCCCGCATCTACTTTGGATATTTCAGTTGTTTTCATCCTCCTTTGTGGGGACGTTGTTGATTGTCATGTCATGTTCGGATGTACAGTACATTGTGGACGCCGTCTTTGCTCCACAGTAAGTCTTTGCTGTCGTCCAGCATTCTGTTTTTGTTTACTTTGTAGCCAATTCAGTCTTAGTTTCGTTCTGCATAGCCTTCCCTAAGCTTCAATGCCTTTTCTTAGGGGCACTCACCTTTTGTTTATTTTTGGTTTAAGCATTAGACACCTTTTTTCCCGCTGTCACCTGCATATTGTGATCACAACAAACCATCGTCGTCTCACACAACCTGTTCTCATCATCTACAAAGCAATTAGCTACCGGCTGCCACCTACTGATATGGAAGAGTATTACACAGCACTGACACTCAACAACAACACATAATTTGCAGACTATAATTACTGGTTTGCAAAAAATATTTTTAACCCAAATAGGTGAAATTAGATCATCTCCCACGGCACACCAGACTGTATCTCAAGGCACACGTGTGCGGCGCGGCACAGTGGTTGAAAAACACTGCCCTAGAAAACCCACACAAAATTGGGGGAAAAAACTCCCAGCAGGGAGTCCTGAACCAAGGTTAAACCCTGAACCTTAATAGTTATAAGACACACGTGCAAACCACATTTCGTCCTCCATGCTGCCACATTTGCCAAGGCACAACAATTACACTTAACAATGTATTTACTTTCGAACCTCGTGAGCGTCGTCGTCAGATCAAAACCGTTTTCATGTTAACGAGGCACAGAACAAATCAGAGACAGACCAGATGAACCCCACCCTATTCATGCGAGGTTAAGGGACTTGGACCAAAGCTTCTTTTTTTTTTCTTTTTTTTTTCCTTCCCAGTTACAGCTTTTTGGCTCCGGCTGATGTCTGACATATTGTTACGATGATGTCATGGTAATTTGGATTTAATTACTTATTTCATTTGACAAAAAGAGGTCCTGCTGCTTGACTTGACAGCTTGTTGTGAAGGTGCCTGCAAAGTTATTTGTAGCAATGACACATGAGAAAGTCAGGAGGAGCAACATTCCATCATGCTTTTCCATCTTGTGATAGTAGAAGTGTAATACAGTTTCAGTGTTGTACAAGAATAATGAAACAATTGTTTGTCCCAGCCGAGGTGCAGGTGTACCAAATTAAATATCCGATGCGTCAGCGAGTGTTGAGGCGCATACGCAGGCAGGTGGTAGGTTACACATGGTCTTGTTTGCACAAACTCTACCTTACACCGGGCCACACTGTTGCTGTTCTCGTGTTCGTGTTATTTTTTTTTCGAACATAGCCTGAACCATTTCTTCATCGCGCTGCCGTGCAAGTGTTTGTTTGTCTTAGATGGGCCACTCGGCCCCCCTCATAGAGTCCAGCGATAACCGACCAAACTATTTCTTCATCATGTTGTTTATTTGCTTTAGTTGTGTCAAGGGAAAATGTTGTTATGTTCTTTTACTACCCAGTTAGACACCTTCAATAGAGTATTTTACTAACTTTATACACACATAGACTTTTGTGAAAGGCCATGCTGTAAAAAAAGTGGTCATGGTACAGCGGTTCCTTGGTTTTCGTTCCAAAAGGTCCAAATATAGTTTTACATGCAGAAAGTAAGATGAAATACAAATGAACCTCGATTTACGAACTTAATTGGTTCTTGAACAGGGTTTCTAAATAGAATAGTGTGTGTATTAAAGCAACTTTCTCCCTAGGAAACAATGTAAACATAAATAATGGGTTCCCGCCTTGATATAAGTAATTTTTTTAGTGAAAGTTTGTACACTTTCAACACAATCTAAAGCTCTACACCAGGGGTGTGTCAAACTCATTTTAGATCGGGGGCCACATGGAGAAAAATCTACTCTCAAGTGGGACGGGCTGGTAAAATCACAGCACGATAACTTAAAAATAAAGACAACTTCAGATTGTTTTCTTTGTTTAAAAATCAATGTTGTTGTTTGTTTTTTTTACACTTAGACACTTAGACTTCCTTTTATTGTCATTCAAATTTGAACTTTACAGTTCAGATAACAACAAAATGTTGTTGCATTAGCTCGTTGTAGTGCAGGATATAAGAGCAATAAGGCACAGATATAAATACATTACTGTACAGATAAATCTATTGCACTTTTTCATATGCATCCATGTTTATGGATGTATGTTATATTTTCTTTATATTCCAGCGAGTTAATCCATTTTTGGGGGAGGAGAATTGAGGGAATTATTTTGATGCGTTCAAGAGTCTGATGGCCTGAGGGAAGAAGCTGTTACAGAACCTGGAGGTTCTGCTACGGAGGCTGCGGAACCTCTTTCTAGCGTCCAGCAGTGAAAACAGTCCTTGGTGGGGGTAGGAGGAGTCTCTACAGATTTTCTGAGCCCTGGTCAGGCAGCGACTTTTTGCGATTACCCTGGATAAGAGGAAGAAGCCACTGCCTGACCAAGTCTCAGGGCTCTTACATGTTGCGGTTAATAGTATTCCGTCTTTACTCGTCGTTATTTATACTTTCTGAATAAATTATGTGATAATGTTCATCAGTCAACTCATTGGTGTTAATTTTCAATCTATCAAGATAAAAAAATTACATCAAAATCAAATTACAGGATTTTATTTATGTAGTTTGCAAATTTTCCTCGACTGGTGCACTAATATCATGTGGTTTATTTTTTTAACATATGTAGCATCATCTACAAATAATTGCTATTGTGACATCTAGTGCACACATCTAGAACAGCAGTTTTTTTCATTCAAAAATGTTTAAACTTTGCGAACTCATCCCGCGGGCCGGATAAAACCGGCCGTACGTTTGACACCCCTGCTCTACACGGTACTGTATATAAGACAAACATAACAAAGGGGTGATGGATCAACTTTCCATAAACTGTCCTCATTTGTAGCCGCCCTGCCAACACACACACACATTGTCACTAGCTCTGTGGTGAAATCACAACATTCCTTTACTTTAACAGCCAGGTCGCTACAATGATTAAGAATTTAAAAAAAACACTTCACTTTGTCAGTTAATGTTCTTTGCGTTCAGCAAAAGGGACGGGGTGGAAGGTAGTGTTAACGACCCTGTGGATACTTCCTGAATGTTTCAAACCACAAATCGCTTGTCCATTGCTTTCTTTGGACTCATAATGAGTTAGCAAAACTAAAAAGCATTGTAAAAAGGGTAAAACCACTTAAAAACCGCAGAAAGTAACACAGTATCTAAAAGCAGCACTGCTCTGCTGACTGAATGAGCACCGGAGATTGATCAGCCCCCCCACAATGGCTATGCTGCCGGGCACAAAATGGGTGGATGAAACGTTCGTACACTGAGACAATGTGCGAACACCTAAACATTTGTTTATTTGGTCTGTGGATTGTAAATAGAAAAGTTAGTCTAATGAAAGGTTTGTAAATCGAGGTTCCACTGTAAATATAAATAGCAAATAAAATGGATAGTATAGAGAGAGTAGTAGAGAGGAGAGGTACTTATGTGTTCTTTTTTAATTCAATAGTGTTTCTCTCCTTCTTTATCAAAGTGCTGGCACTCACATCTTTCTTTGGCCCCATTGTGACTTATTTTGGTGTCATAGTCAATAAAAAAGCAAGGGAATGGAATGACTCATGCGTGGGAATGTTGGTTTGGCCACTCAATTCTGCGTAATGATACTTAGGCAAAAAAAAGATCAAAAACTACCATGCAAAAACTACATCCGAATCATACGAAAAGCGGGGCGTAGAAAAATTGAGGTACACCTGTGAAAGGAATGCTATTGCACGTGTGCCTTTCATCTGTTCAGAGCCATTCTAGAAAGAGACAACATTATTAGGTGATACTAGTGTTGCCCCGGTAACAATTTTTTGGTACCGGTACCAAAATGTATTTCGATACTTTTCTAAATAAAGGGGACCACTAAAAATTGCATTATTGGCTTTATTTTAACAACAAATCTTAGGGTATGTTAAACATATGTTTCTTATTGCAAGTTTGTCCTTAAATAAAATAGTGAACATACAAGACAACTTGTCTTTTAGTAGTAAGTAATTAAACAAAGGTTCCTAATGTGTCTGCTAACGTATGCAGTAACACATTTTTGTCATTAATCATTCTATTATTTTGTCAACATTATGAGGGACAAGTGGTAGAAAATGAATTATTAATCTACTTGTTCATTTACTGTTAATATCTGCTTACTTTTTCTTTTAACATGTTCTATCTACACTTCTGTTAACATGTAATAATCACTTATTCTTCTGTTGTTTGGAAGCTTTACATTAGTTTTGGATGCAACCACACATTTGGGTATCAATCCGATACCAAGTCGTTACAGGATCATGCGTTGGTCATATCCAAAGTCCTTTATGTGTCCAGGGACATATTTCCTGAGTATATAAACATAATATACATTTAAAAAAAATGAAAGACGATTTTGTGATGCTAAAAAATATTGACGTAATCATAGTAGTATCGACTAGATACACTCTTGTATTTGATATCATTACAGTGGATGTTAGGTGTAGATCCACTCATAGAATTTGTTTACATTCAGGAACAGCGTCATTAGCGGTGACGCCGGTGAGCTACGGTGTGTAGTGAAGCATGTTTAGCTATTCCTCGTCCTGCAGGGATGATACTTGTAAGAAACGTACTTTATTTGTCGCCATGGAGGCGAGGATTAGTGATTTAGAAGTAGTTACAACACTGCAGACTGCGGATGGGCTTTAGCCGCGAGCTAGCTAGCCATGTCTTAAAGCACCTCTTCCTGAGGGCGTTTCAGTGTTATAACTTCACCTTTATCGTTAGTTTTTAAGCCAAAATGCGTCCGTTCTCCCTTTTCTGTCTACACACTGTGTCTGCTTGTAAGTACTCCGTGATTGTGCGCTGCCAAACATGCTCATCTGCTCGTAAAACCAGCAATGACACGACGTGACGACGACGGGGGGGCGCAGGGGTTGGGGGTATTTTTCAGAGGCAGTATAGTACTGACTATGATTCATTAGTATCGCGGTACTATACTAATACCGGTATACCGTACAACCCTAAGTGATACTAAAACTTTTACAAAAATAAAAGCAAACGTCTCTGGGGGAACTGAGGCTCCAAGTGGTGTAGATTAGATTTGTAGACAAGATGTGTTGAGGCATTGATAGAAACTTTGTGAGCAGCACATTCAGTGTGGGCCGAGTCATGAGCATCTTGTCCAGACATGTCCTCACCGCACTGAAGGGGACATAACACAGGAGACCCTTTTTTCTATACATATTCCGTCTTCATTACTCAACCCTTGTCTGTCCCTTCCAGCAGCACCCATTAAGGTTCTACATGCACACAAGATGATACATGTTCCTCCTATGTTAATTCTTCCTGTTGAAAGTCAAAAGTGCAGCACCGAATAGGACAGTGTTTTTCAACCACTGTGCCGTGGGAGATTATGTCATTTCACCTATTTGGGTTAAAAATATTTTTTGCAAACAAGTAATTATAGTCTGCAAATAATGTGCCATTGTTGAGTGTCGGTGCTGTCTAGAGCTCGGCAGAGTAACCGTGTAATACTCTTCCATATCAGTAGGTGGTAGCCGGTAGCTAATTTCTTTGTAGATGTCGGGAACACGTCGTGTGAGACGCCGATGGTTTGTCGTGATCCCAATATGCAGACCACAGCAGGAGGCAGTGTGCAGTTGAAAAGGTATCTAATGCTTAAACCAAAAATAAACAAAAGGAAAGTGCCCCTAAGAAAAGACATTGAAGCTTAGGGAAGGCTATGCAGAACGAAACTAAAACTGAACTGGCTACAAAGTAAACAAAAACAGAATGCTGGACGACAGCAAAGACTTACTGTGGAGCAAAGACGGCGTCCACAAAGTACATCCGAACATAACATAACAATCAACAATGTCCCCACAAAGAAGGATAGCAACAATTTAAATATTCTTGATTGCTAAAACAAAGCAGAAGCGGGGAATATCGCTCAAAGGAAGACACGAAACTGCTACAGGAAAATACCAACAAAACAGGAAAAGCCACCAAAATAGGAGTGCAAGACAAGAACTAAAACACTACACACAGGAAAACAGCAAAAAACTCAAAATAAGTCACGGCGTGATGTGACAGGTGGTGACAGTACACCTACTTTGAGACAAGAGCTATATTGATGCATGGTTGGTTATGGTTTAAAGTCATATCCAACAATTGCGACAACTACTTTTTACTGTCAACTGAGTTTAATTTTTTAATGATTTCTGCTAGTGGTGTGTCTCCGGATTTTTTCAATGCAAAAAATGTGCCTCGGCTCAAAAAAGGTTGAAAAACACTGGAATAGGAACTATCCACACAGATTGGTCAGAGAGAGCAGCATTTTTTTTGTTTTGTATCAGCGCAGTGCCACTGAGGCCGTGTTGCAGCTGCCGTGTCCACAGCAGTGACCCCGTGTGGAGTTCATGTCATGTGGGAGGCAGTGACAGAATTGTGGTTTGGGCGTCTGGGCCGGGCTGCATCGAGCACAATTCTGCTGGAGTTTGGGCTTTGTGTGCAGTCTGGAAGATGCATGGCTGTGCTAAACGCATGTCGCCAGCTCCTCATGCAAGTCTATGAAGAAATAGCAGCCTTAATAGGAAACATACTGAACATTTCTCAAAAATGTCTCTTTTTATTTGTCCCTATCTTCCTTTTTTGCTTTAGTTTTTTTCCCCCTCTTGTTTAATTGCTGAAGATTCCAACTTGAGGGTTGTCCTTTTTGTGGTAAATGTGGAGGCTCGTCAGATCACTGGTGCCAGAAGATCAGCGTCACTTCTGAAACAAAAATGCTGTACATCCCAGCCCTTTCCTGCTACTGCTGCCGAGGCGGGGCAGGCAGCCAGTGGGGAGAAGTCGCCGCACCCTGCCACAGAGGCGCAGAGGCCTGCCCCCTTTCAGATATGCTACTGCTCACTTTGACCACAGCTATACTTATACTGCTGACTGCTTTTTTAAAATTCCTGAACAAACATCTTTATTCTCCTGCGCCGGTCCTCTGCTGGTATTTGTATCTGCTACACATTGGGAGCAATGTGTAGGGCTAAAAATGGATTTTCCTTTATTAACCTTGTTTTTTGTTAGTAAGCCTTTCCAAAAAATCTGATGAAAACATCAGTACCTTTTTTTTCATTTGAAATAATGTGCCTAATTAATCCATTCCAAACACCTACAATTATTAACACAAAACATATTCTACATAGAATAAAACAATGTAAAGTACATATACTGTAAATGACAAATTAAATGGATAAATGAAAATTTAACACCACTTTTACTTTTAGTGAAGATTCTTGTTGACAAAGACTTTTGTACTTTGCTATGGAGTTCTTTCTTTAATTCAATGGTGTTTCTAACATTCATTATCAAAGTACTTGTACTTGCAACTACGAATGGGCACTGAATGCTTTACTTTTATAGGTACCGGTTGAATTCCATTTGTACTGCCTGGTACCGATTCAAAACGGTACCATATTTGGATAACTTTGTTGCACGTGACGCCACATCGGGTTGCAGACTCGGCACCAGCTCAAACACTTGGCGGGCAAACACTTATACTTGTAGCTGACTATCTCTAGGTAGTGTTGCAATTTTCCCCGTCAATAAAGCGAGCATCCCTGATAGACAGCGCTAGAAAGTAAGGCTCTACTTTTTAAAACGTGCTAACTTGATGCTAATTTACATTGGAAATGCCATGCATGCTACAGACTAGTATTAGCGAGTTTACATGGCAATTGGAATAACTCTACTTTTTTTTTTTGATTGAGACTTTTATTAGTAGATTGCACAGTACAGTACATATTCCGTACAATTGACCACTAAATGGTAACACCCGAATAAGTTTTTCAACTTGTTCAAGTCGGGGTCCACGTTAATCAATTCATGGTATAAATATATACTATCAGCATAATACAGTCATCACACAAGTTAATCATCAGAGTATATAGATTGAATTGTTTACATTATTTACAATCCGGGGGGTGGGATGTGGAAGGGGTTGGGGCGGGGGGGGTTGGTTTGGTTGATATCAGCACTTCAGTCATCAACAATTATATCATCTAAGAAATGGACATTGAAACAGTGTAGGTCTGACTTCGTAGGATATGTACAGCGAGCAGTGAACATAGTGAGATCAGAAAAGCATAAGAACAAGTTTATACATTTGATTATTTACATTTGATTATTTACAATCCGGGGAGGTGGGATGTGGTGGTGCATTGAATAAGATGGTAGGGAAAACTACAACTAAGATGCACGTTACAATCAAATAGCTAGTGTGTAATATATACAATACTTAGAGTATAAACACTTTGTAGGGCTCAACAAAAGACAAGACTGGCACATTCAACTTATTGGCAAAGACTGCTTTCTGAATATGGCAACACGCCTTAGTCTATACATGCAAAGTAGGATTGTACAGTATACCGGTACTAGTAGAGAACCGCGGTACTAATGAATCAAAAATGGTATACTCCCTTTGAAAAATACCGTTTCCCTTTTCTTTTCTTTTTTAACGAGTATGACAGCACACCGTCAAGTCGTGACACTGATGATTTTACGAGCAAAATAGCATGTTTGGTATATAGACAGAAAGGGGAGAATGGACGTATTTGGCTTTAGTTTTTTGAGATGCTCTGCAATAATAATTAATAAACATACTTTCAAGAAAAACTTCAAAGATGCGTTGTCCACTATACTTTATATTTTAGTCTACAAAATGTACTGTAATTTTAGTCTATTAAAATGTTGAGGAGTTTCCTCGACTAAATCTGGGCTAAACCTAAATTAGTTTAGATGAATGAAATATCCATCCATCCATCCATTTTCTACCGCTTATTCCCTTCGGGGTCGCGGGGGGCGCTGGAGCCTATCACAGCTACAATTGGGCGGAAGGCAGGGTACACCCTGGACAAGTCGCCACCTCATTGCAGGGCCAACACAGATAGACAGACAACATTCACACTCACATTCACACACTAGGGCCAATTTTAGTGATATATGACAAACTAAAATACATTTTCGTCCAAAGACTATAACTAAAACTAAATCACAAATGTGAAAGGTACCCATCCCTACTTGCAACTTTCTTTGGTCCCATGGAGGCTTCTTTTGCAGTGATGCGCAATAAAAAAATCGGAGAGACTGAGTCACCAACGCGTTCGTGACGCGCAATCGATTCCGTGGAATGATACGCAAATTAATTTGTTATGCGCCGTTTGATAACCAGGACAGTGTATGAATACCGGGGCAAAATCTAGACAAAACTTTTCGTCAAAACAAGGAATCATATGAAAAATGGGGTACGTATATGTATCTGTTTATATTTTATTTTATTTCTGATTATTATTGTTATTAATGTATTATTATTTCTTTTTTGTTTATTTAATTGATGTATTTGTAGATATTACTTTGTTTTTTTGCTGTTTCTTTCTTTTTTTGGGGGTGGGGGGTATGGTTGGGATATAAACAAAAAATATTTTGACATTTAGGGCAGACAACAGATATATGATGTATGTGAATATGATGTAATGGATAGGAATGTCTGATGCTGGATGTCAATAAAAAGAAAAAAAAAAAGAAAAATGGGGTACGGAAGGTTCCACACTAGCTGTTTTACGTATATTTGCAAACAGGAGGTTCGCTGTCACAGAACGGATCTTGGTTAAATTAAAAGTTTCGACGTTCTTCTCTCTTTGGCATTGTTTTCTTTACTTCCAATTGTTTTGGTAAACTTCCATAATGTGCTGGGAACTTGCAGCAATTCTTTTATTTTGTTATCCTGCAGCAATTATGTGATCACAGCCTTTTCCTGTCGCATGTGTTTTACGGTGTTACGTTATTTTTGTTATGATCATTTCTGTTTGGATTGTTTAGATGTTTGCCCATGTGGGCCAGCGTTGAATGTGGAAATGTTGAGGTGCTTATGCTGACAGGTGGTCGCTTATACGTGGTGCTGTTCACACAAACTCTACTTTACACTGAGACCCTGTTACTTTTGGTTTTCTCATAATGTTTCTTTTTCCTAACATACCTTTAACCATTTCTTCGTCATGCTGCTTTTCAAGTGTTTGTTTGGCCGAGATGGGTGACAAGGCCCCCTTCACAAAGTCCAAGCTGGTTGCTAAGGGCATTGAGAAGGAATTTGTGGAACTCAGTAAATCTATGAAGGACTCTGGCCTGGGTGGACAAACACAGCTCTCTCTTAAAGAAGACGCTTCAGTACATTAAACTCCCACAAATCAGAGAAAAAAGGTTCCTAGCAGTGTATTTTAACGTGACACCTCTTCTCCATATAAAAAGCCTAAATCTCAAATAGTGTAAGGGCCATTCCACCAAGTTGGTGCCACTCGCTTATTGTAACTCTCTCATACTACTCATCTACGTTTGTACATTCCTTTAATGTCTTTTTTTTTCAATCCTATATCTGATAATACACATATTAAACTACTCATAATGTTTATTGGCCCATCGCAAGCAACCTTTTTTAAAACTTTTCATTAATTTTACTATTATTAATTTCTTAAAGGCCTACTGAAATGATTTTTTTTTATTTAAACGGGGATAGCAGATCCATTCTATGTGTCATACTTGATCATTTTGCGATATTGCCATATTTTTGCTGAAAGGATTTAGTATAGAACAACGTCGATAAAGTTCGCAACTTTTGGTCTCTGATAAAAAAAACCTTGCCCCTACCGGAAGTAGCGTGACGTTGTCAGTTGTTCACTCCCTCATATTTTCTTATTGTTTTTTAAACGCAGCTAGAACTATTCGGACCATTACCCCATTAATTTGAGCGAGGATAAAAGATTCGTGGACGAGGAACGTTAGAGTGACGGACTAGAATGCAGTGAAATACATATTTTTTTTCGCTCTGACCGTAACTTAGGTACAAGCTGGCTCATTGGATTCCACACTCTCTCCTTTTTCTATTGTGGATCACGGATTTGTATGTTAAACCACCTCGGATACTATATCCTCTTGAAAATGAGAGTCGAGAACGCGAAATGGACATTCGGTGCCTTTTATCTCCACGACAATACATCGGCGAAACGCTTTAGCTACGAGCTAACGTGATAGCATCGTGCTTTAACTGCATATAGAAACAAAAAAAATAAACCCCTGACTGGAAGGATAGATAGAAAATCAACAATACTATTAAACCGTGGACATGTAAATACACGGTTAATGCTTTCCAGGCTGGCGAAGGTTAACAATGCTGTGCAAACGACGCCATTGAAGCCTACTTAGCAACCGGACCTCACAGAGCTATGCCAAAAACATTAGCTCTCCACCTACACCAGCCAGCCTTCATCTGCTCATCAACACCCATGCTCACCTGCGTTCCAGCGATTGACGGAAGGACGAAGGACTTCACCCGATGCGTTTGGCGGCCCGGAGACGTAGGAAGTCAAGGTGAGGTCGCCGGCTAGCGCGTCTGCTCTCCAACAAAGTCCTCCGGTTGTGTTGCTGTAGTCCGCTGCTAATACACCGATCCCACCTACAACTTTCTTCTTTGCAGCCTTCATTGTTCATTAAACAAATTGCAAAAGATGTCCAGAATACTGTGGAATTATGAAATGAAAACAGAGATTTTTGTATAGGATTCTACGGGGTACCATAACTTCCGTTTAACTGACTACGTCATGCGCATACGTCATCATACCGAGACGTTTCAGCCGGATATTTCCCGGGAAATTTAAAATGTCACTTTATAAGTTAACCCGGCCGTATTGGCATGTGTTGCAATGTTAAGATTTCATCATTGATATATAAACTATCAGACTGCGTGGTCGGTAGTAGTGGGTTTCAGTAGGCCTTTAAGTTGTTATCCGAAAAAATATCGCCATTGCATTGTTGTCTGTTATATATTATTATATACTACTTATATATCAAACATGTTTTTGCTGCGCGTCATAACTGATTTTATTGAAAGAATGAGAACTGAAGTCATGAAAATCGATAATTTTCTCAGCCCACCCCCACAAATCCATGAAACCCCTCTTAGCCCTGGGTGAGAAAAAATCCTGGAGCCGTCCCTGGCTGTCCCAAATACTTTATCATTGTGCTTGTGTCCATTTTAATGTTGAGCCGCAGTAGTATACATGTTGTTTTCATGGCTCTTTGACAATGTTTGGAAAAGAATGGAAGTTTGTTGGGTGGTCGTGTTGGGAACAAGCTAATAAGTGTTCTTTTGGTCCAAACATAAAAGTTTATATCACTTGTAAATCCAAGATTAACTAGTTTGTATAGACAGGGAAAGGATTTGGCTTGTTTATCCTCAGACTGACGTAATTCTGTGATTAGTGCTTGGTTTTTATACCGCGGTTTGTCTTTTTGCTCACACAAAGTCCAACCCCGGCTGACTGGAGACAAAGCCCACATGAAGTTCGTTTTCTCCCATGCAAAGCGCAAAACAACAAAAATGCATGCTGACGTACGCAGATAGGTAGGATGTCAATAAAAAGCATGCAAGCGGTGAGATGAAAAGGAAAAGTCGCGAGGCAGCCGGTTGGAATTTAGCACATCTGTTAGCTTAACAGGACTCTCAATCATGTGCGATGTTACGGAGGCTGAAAGATGGGCAGTGAACGACAGGCCAGGTCATCTCTGAGCTCACTCACATGTTTTTCACCAAAAGGTACAAGACTGAACTTTTGCCCTCTCATTCCTCTCTTGGTAATAATGTACCAATGCAACCAATGTTTCTCTTTCAAGTCGTCATTTAATAACTAAACTACACATTTTGGTTATTCTTTCATTTTGTAATGGAGTTATTGTGTCAAACAATTTCCCTTGCCAAAAGCAGCAAAAATGGGTAAAATAGAACAAAATGGCACCGTGTCAAGGTAAACAATTGTCAGTGGTCAGGACAAAAATAATAGGAATAATAACAAAAAGAGCACTCAAAAACAAGTGAGAAAAAATAGGCAAACAGACAGGCGGCAGCTTTGATTCTATATAACCATCCCCATATAAATATATTTTAAAAAATTATATATATATATATATATATATATATATATATATATATATATATATATATATATATATATATATATATATATATATATATATATATATATATATACATATATATATATACACACACAGTACAGGCCAAAAGTTTGGACACAATTTCTCCTCATTCAATGCGTTTTCTTTATTTTCATGACTATTTAAATTTTCCTGAGGGAACTCTCCTGAAGGAATCAATAAAGTACTATCTATCTATCTATTTACATTGTAGATTGTCACTGAAGGCATCAAAACTATTAATGAAGACATGTGGAGTTATGTACTTAACAAAAAAAGGTGAAATAACTGAAAACATGTTTTGTATTCTAGTTTCTTCAAAATAGCCACCCTTTGCTCTGATTACTGCTTTGCACACTCTTGGCATTCTCTCGATGAGCTTCAAGCACACCTGTGAAGTGAAAACCATTTTAGGTGACTACATATATATATATATATATATATATATATATATATATATATATATATATATATATATATATATATATATATATATATTCAAGAGGTAGTCACCTAAAATGGTTTTCACTTCACAGGTGTGCTTGAAGCTCATCGAGAGAATTATATATATATATATATATATATATATACATATATATATATATATATATATATGTGTGTGTGTATATATATATATATATATATATATATATATATATATATATATATATATATATATATATATATATATATATATATATATACATATATATATATACAGTATATATAAGATAAAGACAAATGAGAATAGGCTTTTATTGTCAGTGCACCCACTGTTTGTGTGTGTGTGTGTTTTTGGGACAGAACAAAAAGGCATTAGAGTTTTAAAAGTAAACACAATTACCACACTAGTTTAGGTAAAGACATAACAAAATAGTTTAATTATGGACATGAAAGACAATATGTATGTATGTGTATTTACATACACCAGTACATAAAATTAATTGTATATATATATATATATATATATATATATATATATATATATATATATATATATATATATATATATATATATATATATATATATATATATATATATATATACATACACTACCGTTCAAAAGTTTGGGGTCACCCAAACAATTTTGTGGAATAGCCTTCATTTCTAAGAACAAGAATAGACTGTCGAGTTTCAAATGAAAGTTCTCTTTTTCTGGCCATTTTGAGCGTTTAATTGACCCCACAAATGTGATGCTCCAGAAACTCAATCTGCTCAAAGGAAGGTCAGTTTTGTAGCTTCTGTAACGAGCTAAACTGTTTTCAGATGTGTGAACATGATTGCACAAGGGTTTTCTAATCATCAATTAGCCTTCTGAGCCAATGAGCAAACACATTGTACCATTAGAACACTGGAGTGATAGTTGCTGGAAATGGGCCTCTATACACCTATGTAGATATTGCACCAAAAACTAGACATTTGCAGCTAGAATAGTCATTTACCACATTAGCAATGTATAGAGTGTATTTCTTTAAAGTTAAGACTAGTTTAAAGTTATCTTCATTGAAAAGTACAGTGCTTTTCCTTCAAAAATAAGGACATTTCAATGTGACCCCAAACTTTTGAACGGTAGTGTATGTGTATATATATATATATATATATACACACACACAACTGTATGAATATGTACATGAGGTTAAAGAAAAATTGCATATCATTTATTTTGTTCATAATCCTTATGTGAGACAAGAACACGTCTTTCCCTTTTCTGTGCTTTCTAGGTAGTAAAAAATTGCTAGCACAAGGCAGCTAATAATCCAACAATGTTTTATATACATGCTGTAACCATGAAGTAACATTTCATTTTAAGCATTACTGGAACCTTTTTTCCTGCGTGCATCGATTTCACAGACCGCATATCACCATTCTGTTTGCTACCACTAATCATGGCAGACTTCATGAGAGCCGACCACAGCTACTTTCTGACAAGTGACAATCCAGAACCTTGTATTTTTTAGCCTAAATATGCAGAGGATTAGCTAAAATTTTTAGAAGCTGAGTGATAAGTAGATCCAGTTATAGTGAAACACTAAACTATTATGTATTACTAGTGCTAACCTCTAAACGTTTCACCAACAAAATAAGAACATAAGAAATCAGTGACTTACATTGTCCGCTCTTACTGGGATGCAGACTGATGGGATGGTTGTATCTTTCAGCACAAACTTGTGCTCCCCTTAAGATGGCAAATTCAGCATAATCCTTACTCCACAGGTAACAAGAAATTATGCGATGAAACAAGGATATGAAACATATTAGTAACAGTGTTAAAGTTGTTTATACAGCACCCTCAGTGTGACCTGTATGGCTGTTGATCAAGTATGCCTTGCCGTCACGTGCGTGTGTCTGCAGAAGCCGCATACAACATGTGACTGGGCTGGCACACTGTTTGTATGGTGAAAAAGCAGACGCTAAAGGCAGTGCCATCACGGCACGCCCTTAATATTGTTGTCGGGGTGAAAATCGGGAGAAATTCGGGAGAATGGTTGCCCCGGGAGATTTTCGGGAGGGTCACTGAAATTCGGGAGTCTCCTGGAAAAATCGGGAGGGTTGGCAAGTATGCTCAAAGGTAATTCAGCAGCAGCCGCAACTCCAGTGGCTAGCATACCTCTTCACTCTCGATAGTAGAGTGAGGCGATGTGTGTCACTACGCCAGAAAAGTAGTTCCTCTGTGTTATCTCTTACAATAACAATGTTGCTATACCTTAATTAGTATGCAGGTCCCGACATGAAAGTGAGGTGTTGTTGGTGCGTTTTTTTAGAGTGTTCTTTTATGCTTTTTAGAGTGTTTTATTTGCAAAATGGATTACTCCCTATTGCCTCAGTGTTAGCCGCCTTGTGCTAGCAGTCTTTTACTATGTAGCATGCACAGAAAAGGGAAAGACGTGTTTTTTCCTCATATTAGGATTTAGGATTATGGAAATTCCCAAAAAAGGGCAGTTTTTCTTTAAAAAAATATTTGTTTAGGGGAATTTTGTTGTGCATTTTTAGTCATCTGGCCCAGAGGAAAAAAGTAACCTGAAACTGCGCACCTGTATTAATAGCATGATTATAATTCTGCATGTCAGTCATTTAACTTTGGATGAATCTTTCCGTGCAATTTCAAATCACATATTTTATCGTCTTAAATGCAGATTTTTCGTCCGCAGTTACTGCGGATGGTGGCGGTTTCCGAGAAGCGCTGGAGGGCCCGGACACGCGCAGGCGGTGCGGATGGATGGAGTGATGACGGCGAAGAAGGATTTGAGAGTGGCGACTGTGACGATGAGGATGAATGCACCGGTGTCTCTGGCCTGGGACCGCCTCCACGACGCAAGCGGTTACGCGTCTTTGCAGGTTAGAGGCACGCTGTCATTGAATAATGATCTTTTTAAATGTTCAACTGCTGTACTCGTTATACATTCTATTCCACTGGCAAAGTCAAGTACTATTAGGTAACATTTCTGATACCAAATGGATGATAAACCACCGCTAGTTGCTCAAAAGTCTTCTTTAGAGGATACTAAAAAATGATAGTGTTGGAGTCAAAACCACAAAGACCAGACCGTAGACTCTTCGGGCTTGAAAGCAAGTTTGATTGATTGATTGATTGAGACTTTTATTAGTAGGTTGCACAGTGAAGTACATATTCCGTACAATTGACCACTAAATGGTAACACCCGAATAAGTTTTTCAACTTGTTTAAGTCGGGGTCCACTTAAATTGATTCATGATACAGATATATACTATCATATATACTATCATAATAATACAGTCATCACACAAGATAATCACATTTAATTATTTACATTATTTACAATCAGGGGTGTGGAGGGTGGGGGGGGGTGGGGGGGGGGGGTATGGACATCAAGTAGTGGACATAGAGAGAGAGAGAGAGAGAGAGAGATCAGAAGGCATAAGAAAAAGAATCTGCATTTGATTGTTTACATTTGATTATTAGCAATCCGGGGAGGGTGTTAGTTTAGGGTTGTAGCTGCCTGGAGGTGAACTTTTATTGCGGTTTTGAAGGAGGATAGAGATGCCCTTTCTTCTATACCTGTTGGGAGCGCATTCCACATTGATGTGGCATAGAAAGAGAATGAGTTAAGACCTTTGTTAGTTCGGAATCTGGGTTTAACGTGGTTAGTGGAGCTCCCCCTGGTGTTGTGGTTATGGCGGTCATTTACGTTAAGGAAGTAGTTTGACATGTACTTCGGTATCAGGGAGGTGTAGCGGATTTTATAGACTAGGCTCAGTGCAAGTTGTTTAACTCTGTCCTCCACCTTGAGCCAGCCCACTTTAGAGAAGTGGGTAGGAGTGAGGTGGGATCTGGGGTGGAGGTCTAGAAGTAACCTGACTAGCTTGTTCTGAGATGTTTGGAGTTTAGATTTGAGGGTTTTGGAGGTGCTAGTTAAGACCGGGATGAAGGCAATGTGAGACCAAATCAAGAGGAAGAGCATTTTAAGATAACATTTGGAGAAATTTACAGACTGTGAGGAAAATGGTAATGGAAATGAATTTAGCATGTTTAAAAAATTGACAATGAAGTAGTTGACATGTTTATACTTGCACAATTCAACATGTCCAAGATGCATTAGGAAGATGTAGAGTTCGTTTCACCCGGGGGTCAGCAACCCGTGGCTCTCGAGCCGCATGCGGCTCTTTAGCGCCGCCCTAGTGGCTCCCTGGAGCATATTTAAAAAAGGATTGAAACTGGAAAAAGATGGGGGGAAAAAATTTTTTTTGTTTTAGTATGTTTTTTGTTTGAGGATAAATATGACACAAACCTTCCCAATTGTTAGAAAGCCCACTGTTTAATATATTTGTGTGTATGCTTCATCAATGAGAGTATTTGGTGAACATCGTTTTGTGCTACTAATTTCGGCAGTTCCTGAACTCACCATAGTGTGGACTGTGACGCAACAGTTTGTTTACATGTAAAATCTTCCACTCCTTATTTGTCTCATTTTGTCCACCAAATGTTTTATGCTGTGCGTGAATGCACAAAGGTGCGCTTTGTTGATGTTATTGACTTGTGTGGAGTGCTAATAAGGCATATTTGGTAAGTGCCTGACTGCAAGCTAATCAATGCTAACATGCTAGTCAGGCTAGCTGTATGTAAATATTGCATCATTATGCCTCATTTGTAGGTATATTTGAGCTCATTTAATATCCTTTACTTGTATCCTCTTTGTATATAATTTTGTTTTGCATGTCTCATGACACATTTTCTGTATGTAATATTGGCTGCATTTCTGATAGTTGTTTGTGTGCCACGTTGTTCCAGACCACAGCAAACATTACCTACCCTCTGATTTACTAATGTTTTCCAATGTTGTTAAAATGTGTAGAATAAATATTAAATTTCAACATTTCTGTCAACGAAGATTTGCTTAAGCCTGCGACACATAGTCATTTTGATAGTAGGCTATTATAGCTTATATAGACACTTACGTCATGTGTTGTCTTCATTATAAGACGTATATACGGCTTTTCATTATTTGCGGCTCCAGACAGATTTGTTTTTTGTATTTTTGGCCCAATATGGCTCTTTCAACGTTTTGGGTTGCCAACTCCTGATTTAACCTGACTTAATCGTACTACCTGTATTTGTTCACCTATTGTTTACAACCAGTTTACAATTTTTTTAAAAAAAATTTTTTAGTAAAATAAATATTTGGTGGTGTAATGATACACACTTTGAATGGAAGAGCATCCATTAAAAAAATAATGACAACCTTTCATGCGACTGACTCACTGTGGTGACCCCTGACATGGAAAAAGCCACAGTGAGGGGGGGAAGAGGACGGACAACGATATAGCTTGTTCCGTGATAAATGGATATGGCAAATGCAATGTAATTTAGCAGCTGGTGTATTTTGAAAAGTGGAGCCTTTTTTTTGAGCACTTTATACTAGGCATGCTTTAGGCATATTGTATATATTTATTTAGCATATACATTTTTAAAGAACAGGTTACAGGCTCCTAATTAAGATGCTGTTATACGTTCACATATTGCATAATTTCCAGTTGTATTATTTGCCAAAATTATATTAATGTACTTGATAATTGACTGTTTAATATCTGGTTACTTTCTGTAGTAACATGATTCTATCTACACTTCGGTCAAAATGTTATAAGCACTTGATCTTCTGTAGTTGACATTAGTTTAGGATGTAGGGGGCAGTATTAGTCATACTGATATTTCCAATTTTCAAGATCATTTTTGATCACAATTATAATCAGACAAAAAAAATAAGTTGGCAATGTAACGGTATCAATACCCTATGTCCAGGGATTTGCCGTATTTTACGGACCATAAGGCGCACTGCCGGTGAATGGTCTATTTTTGATCTGTTTTCATATATTAGGCGCAACGGATTATAGGGCGCATTAAAAGGAGTGATAATATTTTTTTTTTTTTTAAATTGAATACACTTCCTTGTGGTCTACATAAAACCGTCCGACCGGAACTCTCTAATAACTAAAGCTCTTTGGGTGAATAATGTAAACTCACTACACCGGTATGTTTTAGCGCTTTCATGGCAAGTTTACTGACAGATATAAGTAAGAACTTTACACTACTTTATATTAGAAATGGCAACAGCGGAGGATGAATGTCACATAAGATAGAGAAAAAGAAGAAGCTTATCAACTACGGCGTCGGCGCAATTTTTCTGGATGTATGCAGATCCCAAATACAGATCGGCAGGTACCAGAAGGTAAGAAAAGTTGCTTTTGCATAATATTGCGAAACAAAACACCAGGTAATGTCTTACCTTATACACGCACCATAATAATATTCCAATGTTTAATGCGCCAACAATCCTTCAAGCGGTGCAGCTTCATAGCTTACCAAAGTCGTACTAAAACATTTTGATATATTTTTTAGCGCCGTGTGTAATGTTCTCTATTTTCAATGGAACATATAGAATGTTGGTGTTGTTTACTTGAGACATATTGCAGTCTACACGTATCTCTTGTGTGTGAGACTGCCATCATAGTGCAGTCTACACTTATCTCTTATGCTTGGCTGCCATCTACTGGTCACACTTATTATTACATCATGTACCAAATAAAATAGCTTCGAGGTGGGTAAGCTCAACCAAACTTATTCCTTACATTAGGCGCACCGGGTTATAAGGCGCACTGTCGAGTTTTGAGGGGAAACAAAGGATTTTAAGTGCGCATTATAGTCCGGGAAATACGGTATTTCCCGGGTTTGTATACAATAACAAAAACGACAAAAGATGCTGTGCTCATAAAAAATATTGCTCTAATCACTGTAGTATCGACCATTTACGGTCTCTATAATTGGCATCAATGCTATCGATATTATAGACAGATTATAATATTAGTTGAGGATTGCTGACTGAGAAGTGGCTTTGCACTGTGGAGGCACGTTAGCCGCTGGCACGAATGTGACACTGTTTTGAGGACGCGTTTGTTCGCTTGTTGCTAGAATGTGTCATCAACATGCATTATGACGATACAATAGTATTAAAAGCTCTATCGTCGGCCAATTGTATATGATTTATATCGTATATCGTCTCACGCGTTATTTGTTGCCGTTCAAACTTGCAACAATACCTCTTGGCATTCCGCTATTATTTAGCCTGTTTGCCTGCCAAGTGCTTGAGCCGGTGCCAAGTCTGCAACTGGACGTGACGTCCAGTGCTACCCAGGTATTGAAAATTGGTACCGTTTGATTTTACGTGAGTAAAATTAGTAGTCCTGACCGAATTCAGTCACTATCTGTAAAAATACTGAATTCGGTAGCCATCTCTATAGAAGAACAACAGAATCAACAATAAAAAATAGGTTTAAGAGTAAAAAATATCAGCCTATTAGGTTTATCCAGAGCGCGTTCATTGCTAGTTGAAATCTTTAAAAACAACCTTGTACAATAATGGATCGATAAGTACAATGTATGTTATTGATTAGTGGTTCTCAAACTTTTTTCACCAACTACCATCTCAGAAAAAACTTGGTTCCTCAAGGACCACCAAAATGACTAACATTGAAGTCGCGTAATAGTCCTAAGTATTCATTAAAAAGAAGGCAGATGTTTTGTTTAACAAGTATATTTAATACTTTGGCCACTGTAACATTACACACAGTTTGAAAAGTAACACTGTGCTTAAATGTAGGAAAATAAAACACTACTTTAATAAAGTGATTATTTGGCATACCACTACATGGAGCCTGTACCACTACATCAGTGAGAATCACTGATGTAGATGAATCCATACCATTGTATTTTTGGAAACTCAACATCAGTTTAACCACTTTTAATAAACAAGTTTGAAAAACCAAGACTGTATGTGACATGTTTGATGACATAAAATAAGCAATACTGTTCCTGCAGTTTTGTCTTGAACCGGTCTTAAGAATAAATTGAGTCCCCAATGTCAGAGTCAAAGACAAGAAAAAATGTAGCAATCCTGAGCACATTAACACTAAAATGACAAAAATGAGCATCTGTGCAAATATTAGCTTAGCTGTGCAGTATTATAGTCCATAGTCTATGCTGCAGCGCTGTGTTTTCTTGCTTCCCTGAGTCTTCTCTTGTTTGCTTGTCAGCCACATGCTGAGAAGTAAATCTAGGAGACTTTTCTACCTCCTTCATGTTTGGGGGCTTGTCTTGTTGTGACTGATGCTTTCAATGCTGCATAGCTTTGTGTCCTACATTAGTTATTCACACAGGACCTGCAGCATTAACAACGGTCACTACCGTATTTTTCGATTTTTAGGCAGCTACTTTTTTCCATTGCTTTGAACTGTGCGGTTACAAAACGGTGCGGATAATTTATAGATTTTTTTTTTCGTTAACGGCCATAATATTTTGTATTCCTCAAATGGTGTTCATATCAAACCGACAGAGACACTGAAAACGTGTGTCGTTGTTTGTGCTATGGCGCCATCCTTCGGACAAGTTTGCTCACTGCAGGTGCAGCGGTTTCAAAATGTTCTTCTGGTTTTGTGCCTTGAACCGGAAGTATAACCGTCTATAGCCTTTCTGCTCGAAAGGATTCAAGCAACGTTTGTGAGTTTTGCAATATAACTAAAACAATTAATTCTTACTAAACTGTCCCATGTGGGATGTCTGTAGGTGTATTTTCACGCGTATTTGTATGTGTTATCATAATGTAGTCAAGCTAGCGTTGTTAGCATTAGCCAGTATGCTGACACGTTTACAAGTGTCTATGTTCGTATTATTAACTTACTATTCAGTTCAGTTTAGTTCAGTTTCAGTTTATTTCGAACATGCATACGATACAATGTAATGCGTCACACATTTCCAGTTGTTTCATTACAGCACGTCCGAAAAGGAGTAGGAGTAATCCTACCCCTTTTCAAACCATAGCGATTGTATCCAATTTCCTTGTTCTCTGTAACAGAACAGTGAACAATATATAATAAATAAATAATATACCATTGTAAGCAAACAAATATCAAATACATAAATAATCTTTGTCTCAATTAAAAAAAAAAGAAAAAAAAGGGTTCAAGATGTTCATCGTAATTCTTGTTCTGTGTACTTTGTGAACACTTGTAGTTTGAACAGTCTCTTCAACTGAATTATATTAGTGCTTTGTTTGATTTCTTTGGTTAATCCGTTCCATAATTTAATTCCACATACTGATATACTGATACAATGGCATTCTTTCTTGTATTGTTTCAGTTTCGTAAATTCACCAAAACGTCACCGTGGAGTAATTGAGTCGGTTTAGCTGATTGGAGAGCTAGCTTCCGCAGCTAGTGGGTCCTTGGCGATGACGTTTGTTTTGTTCGATCAGCCGTTTTACTGCCGTGTTACAGGCACCGGTTGAAAACAATTAAGGTATGTAAATAAACATTTACAAAATCTGGTACATATCTGCGGCTAATATATGTTAAAGTATTTTGTTCTTCTGAAATTTGGTGGGTGTGGATTAACACCGCACCTCTATAGCCCGGAAAATGCGGTCATTAAAACAGTGTTTTACAACCTTTTCTGAGCGAAGGCACATTTTTTTAATTGAAAAAATTTCGGCGGCACACCACCAGCAGAAAACATTAAAGATTAAACTCAGCAGCCGATATTGACAGTAAAAAATTGTTTCCGCAATTGTTGGATATGACTTCAAACCATAACCAACCATGCATCACTATAGCTCTTGTCTCAAAGTAGGTGTACTGTCATGACCTGTCACATCACGCCGTGACTTATTTGGAGTTTTTTGGTGTTTTCATGTGTGTAGTGTTTTAGTTCTCGTCTTGCGCTCCTATCTTTTTGTTGATTGTTATGTACGGATGTACTTTGTGGACGCCGTCTGCTGATCCACACGCTGTAAGTCTTTGCTGTCGTCCAGCATTCTGTTTTTGTTACTTTGCAGCCAGTTCAGTTTTAGCTTCGTTCTGCATAGCCATCCCTAAGCTTCAATGCCTTTTCTCAGCGGCACTTGCCTTTTGTTTTATTTTTGGTTTAAGCATCAGATACCTTTTTACCTGCACACTGCCTCCCGCTGTCGTCTGCATATTGTGATCACCACAAACCATGTTCTTGACATCTGCAAAGCAATTAGCTACCTGCTGCTGCCTACTGATATGGAAGAGTATTACACGGTTACTCTGCCGATGTCTACACAGCACAGACACTCAACAACGGCACATTTGCGGATTATAATTACCGGTTTGCAAAAAATATTTTTAACCCAATAAAGTGAAATTACATAATCTCCCACGGCACACCAGACAAAATCTCACGGTACACTAGTGTAGCACAGTGGTTGAAAAACACTGCATTAAAATACACTACTAACAAAAAGGAGGAATATAGCTAACTTTTTGTGAGAGGTGTAATTTTTGGTGAATATTAGAGGTGTTTACCGCTACCAGCACAGGGTTTCCACAGCAGTGAGTCAGAGTGGGCACACATGCAGAGGTGTTTACATGACTACCGTACATCTTGACACCACGGTGACACTCTGAGGCGAGAGACGCAAGACTTCCTCAGGTAGCCGCCCCGGCACGACCTCTTGACCTGGTTGCTGTCAGTTAAAATTGGTCGGACAGGGCTCTCCTTAGGCCAAACAAAGACCAACTGAGGCTACAAACTGTCGGGAGAAAAGAAACTAAACAGAGAAAGCGGGAGAAAACAGCCGGGGTGCAGGAACAAGGGAGCTGGATACGCGGCCACAAAGCCGGTGCAGCTGAGCAAACACTGGCGAGGGAGTCGTCCTCCTGTTGGGGATGTTGTGACAGAGATTTGGATTTTCTGTGCAGGCAGTGAGAATAAGGAGCTGAGGTTAACACATCATGCAGGGCCATCACTTCCAGCAGGCTGGACCGTGAGAGCCTCGTGCCCTCACTCATACATGTCACACTCTCTCTTATTTCTTTACAAGCTGTTAAAGTGGGACGTTAAGGCCCTTTGTATATTCAACGTTCCATCTAAAATCTGGCAAGATTTCATATTGCGGCTGTCCTCAGGCTGCTTTGCATTAGAGCCAGTAATGTTTGCAGACCTTGGAGAGTCCCCGCTTATTTGCAGACGCGCAGATAGCGGTTGATAGCCTGTAATGACCCAGCAAACCGCTGACCTAGCATGGCCTGCCGGGCCTGTTATGGTCAAACTGGGTGGGGACGCGGGGGCCTGAGGTTCAAAGGTCAACCCACAGAGCATGAGGCCTAATGGGCTGGCTGTCTGAGCTGTGAGGCGCTGAGATGGACGAGTCAGATCCGGTTTCACAAAGAGGGAACACAGCAGCCACGGCATTGCACATCACACACATGGAAAGGTGACAGGAGCCACAACAATAAGGTGGCGAAAGAACGGACGCGGGGGCCGAGACCCCCGCACAGCTTGGCTGTCAAACTCCAAACACACAGAGGATGTCCCCAAACGTGCATAATGATTGATCTGTCCTCACTGGCTCTCAACACAGATTCCATAACTGACTGATTACCTTTGCTGGACACACACACACACATGCTGTCTTTCCCTCCTGACCAATCATTGCCGCCACATAACATTCCCCAGAACATTCCAGGCCAGGAGAGCTATTCCAGGACAGGGACAACCCACTCAACCTGCCCTCCCACCCCTGTCCCCTCACAGGCTGACTAACAGCCAGACACAAATCATTCTGTCCTGTGACGTCTGATCATGTGTCAGTTGTCACTCCTGTAAAACTGGGAAGTAGTTTGAGGCCGGTACAATTATGTATTACAGTCCTACCAACGTTTTTTCAACAAACATTTGCACCAAGCGTTATCGTATACTGACATTCGTGGTTGCCCGCAGATAAGAATCCCGCTAATTGGTGACTAGGCTTTGTGGTGTTGTTAGGAGAACATGGAACGTGTTGAATACTGTTCTCAACAAGGGACATAAGGCCCCTATTGTTCCGGATACAGGGTCAAATAGGGCTGATCTTGCCAATAATTTTAATACCTTTTTTGCTTCTATTGGGGAAAACCTATCTAGTAAAATAAGTCAACCTCCAGGGTATTCCTTTAAATAATTTTTATCAGGCAGCTACCCTAGCTCCTTTTTCATACAGCCAGCCGACATCAATGAGCTTTATACGATCATTATGGACCTAAAGTCATCACATACAGCTGGAGTGGACGGGATATGTAGCAAAATCTTGAAAGCCATAGCAAATGTGATCACAAATCCTCTTTGTCACTGTATAAACCTGTCACTTAGTGCTGGCATTGTACCCAAAATGTCCAAAGTGGCAAAAGTAATCCCAATTTTTAAATCAGGTGATAAAAACGATATGAACAATTATAGGCCAATTTCAATTTTACCAACATTTTCAAAAATATTTGAGAAAGTGGTCTATAACCGACTGAATGGCTTCCTAGAAAAACTAGGTATCCTTGTCCCCTCCCAATATGGTTTTCGTAAAAAAAGCACCACCTGTATGGCTATACTCGACCTCTTGGAAAAGGTCAATGACTGTATTGAAGAAGGAAAATGTGGTATTGGCATTTTTTTGGATCCGTCCAAGGACTTTGACACAATAGACTTTGAGATTTTATTATATAAACTATATCACTATGGTGTCAGAGGGGTACCTCTCGATTGGTTTCGTTCTTACCTATACGGAAGGCAACAATGTGTTTTCGTCAATGATCACAATTGACCCTGTAAGACCATAAATTATGGGGTTCCCCAGGGATCCATCTTGGGGCCTCTCCTTTTTATCCTTTACATAAATGATTTTGTAAACTCCTCCGAAACTTTTCATAAAATAATTTTTGCTGATGATACAAATTTGTTTACCTCACACAGGAGCCTACACGATCTACAAGTAACTGTCAATTCAGAGCTTGTGAAAGTGGATTCCTGGTTCAAATGCAATAAGCTCTCACTTAATGTTAATAAAACAAATTGTATTCTATTTCATTCAAATAAAAACCGGACAGATACTGAGCACTGCCATATCAACATCAATGGGCAGGAAATACAGAGAGTGTATTCCACAAAATTCCTGGGGGTCATCATTGACGAATACCTCAATTTCAAATGTCACATTAACCATCTGTTAAACAAATGATCCAAATATGTTGGCCTGTTCTTTCACCTTTGTCATTATCTTCCTCTGTATGCTCTACTTACCCTTTTTCAAACTCTCTTTGAACCACATCTAAACTACTGTAATGTCATCTGGTGTAACACCTTCCCTACCTACCTTCACAAATTAGAATCCATGCAACAGAAAATCATACGGGCCCTGTCATGGTCCTAGTTTAATACCCCCACTCGACATCTATTCCATAATTACCATCTCTTAAGACTGACAGAGTTCAATATTTATCAAAATGCTTGTTTAACTTATCAAGTCATTCACAGGCTGAATCTTAGGCTCTGTAGCTTGGTTCCTATCTACCATCCCCAGCATGCCCACAACTCTCGTAACTTAGATCTGATATCAGGTAAACATCGTCTACTGGCTTGTACCGATCGAAGTGTTGTATGCAGGGAACCAAAGATTTGGAACCGGCTTAATGAGAGCCTCAAGATGCGGTATCCATTCTCTAACTTCAAAAAGAAACTGAAAACTTACCTATTAACCACCTATCTCTAATGCCTCATGTGGGGTTGACTACTGTTGGGTTTTGCATGGTCAAATGAATGTATGTGTGTATGTGTATGCGGGCTTTAGTACTATTATCTTGTGTTTATCATACAGCGTTGTTGCTGTTTTTTTTGCTGTTGTTGTGCTTGCTACCATTTTTCATCATTCCATGTATATACTGTCCTCTGGACCCCCTGTCAAAAGCTTCTTCTAGCTTATTTGGAGGACCCTTTCACTTACCAACATCTTTAAATGATATTGATTACTATTGTAATTGTTCTATGGTATTGTGAATAAACTTGAAACTCTAATACAATGTGTGAGTCTAACTGTGCTCTAGTGTCGTCCCGATACCAATATTTTGGTACCGGTACCAACATTTTTTCTGGTCGCTTAGTTCGACAAGTTATAGTGTTGTCAAATTCACAACAGTATTTAAAGTAGTTAAATATTGTTGTTACTTTATAATCTGGAACAGATTATAAAGAAACCTGTTTAAACCAGTTTTGCTTACGTCGATATCCCATCTATGTCGAATAACCTGACCAGTATCAGTTGACTGTTTTGATATTATCACTAAAAACATAAGTTGTTTAGTTAGTTTGATGTCAACATACATGGTCAACCAATTTTGTTGAAATAACATTTGAAACCCAAAGGGATCATTTCTATAAAATCTGGCTGCTTATGTCAGTCCCCCTGTTGCATTCATTGTTTTGTAGGTTAAAGTGTTTTATATACTGTTAAAATTAAAGTTGCTGATCAATTTGAATGTATTATTATTTATTGAGTTAATTTATTTTATTTTTCACTATCAAATGGCTCTAGTCTGTCAAAAAATGTTCATAGTGTAAACAAGGATTTATGTATTTTTTTGTTTTTTGTTTTTTTTATTTCAAGCAAATTGATGCACCTAAAAAACTAAGTTAATAAAGTTATTATTTGTTGTAAGTTTATCTATATTTATTTCCTTATTTTGTTGTATTTAATGTTAAAAAGGATACAATGCTATGCAGAGGTGTACTTGTAACAATTTTATAGAGAAATTAGGTTATTTATAGTTGTGGGGGTATGGGTCGAAATGTTTTCTTCTTCCTAGGGGGTCGTAACAGAAAATAAATGAGAAATAAATGAGAAGCACTGGCTTATGTCAACATGTGTTGTCGTGTTGTCAAATTAACAACAGTAGTTAACATTTTTGTGAAGCACGGCAACAGTTTGACTCTGGAACAGACTATAATGAAACCTGTTTAAATCGGTGTCGCTTATGTCGACAAACCCGTCTGTCAATCAACCTGACAAGTCCTAGTTGAATTTTTTTCTTACTATCACTAAAAACTTAAGTCACCTAGTTAAGTTGACGTCGACATTCATGGTCAGCCAATTTTGTTGACATAACATTTCGCTCCCAAAGGAGTCATTTCCATGAAAAATCTGTCCGCTTCTGACAACTTGTGCTGCAAAGTATCAAGTAGCAAACATATTTTTGTGAACTGAACAGTTAAAAAAAAGTTAATATGGACGGGAACAGTTTGACTCTGGAACAGATTATAATGCAACCTTATTAAATCAGTGCATTACATCAGCAACATTATTCCTGTTTAGTTCTACAACAGTACCTTCTTGCTTACAGGGACTTCCTGTTAAGTGCAAAACTTGGTATGATTTCTCCTCATTCACCTGCAGCACCATGTGCGTTACAGACACATTGTCATGCATTCAATATATTTTTTATGAAAAAATATATTTAGAACTGAATTCAAATAACCAAACATTTGAATGCACAGTACATTGTGGTTTAGTCCGCAATGAATGATGTCATGTGCTCACACGAGGGCTCACCTGTGTTCTTGTGCTTTCATACACACCTGGCCTCAAACTGTACAGCCTCTGTGACAAAGCCTTTCTTTATTCTTTCACCTGCACTCCCACTTGTTTTTTTTTCGCTAAGCCTGCAAAACAAGTAGATCACTACAACAGGTTTAAGACCCACCTTTTGGGTTTGGCTTTTACCTGATATTAATTATTTGATTGAAGTCATTTGTATTTAAGTTTTTATCGTATTCCTTATGCAAGATTTTATTTAGTTATATTTATTTATTATTTGTTTACTGTATGTGTGTATATATATATACGTATATATATATATATATATATATATATATATATATATATATATATATATATATATATATATATATATATATATATATATATATATATATATATATATATATATATATATATATATATATATATATATACACTACCGTTCAAAAGTTTGGGGTCACCCAAACAATTTTGTGGAATAGCCTTCATTTCTAAGAACAAGAATAGACTGTCGAGTTTCAGATGAAAGTTCTCTTTTCTGGCCATTTTGAGCGTTTAATTGACCCCACAAATGTGATGCTCCAGAAACTCAATCTGCTCAAAGGAAGGTCAGTTTTGTAGCTTCTGTAAAGAGCTAAACTATTTTCAGATGTGTGAACATGATTGCACAAGGGTTTTCTAATCATCAATTAGCCTTCTGAACCAATGAGCAAACACATTGTACCATTAGAACACTGGAGTGATAGTTGCTGGAAATGGGCCTCTATACACCTATGTAGATATTGCGCCAAAAACCAGACATTTGCAGTTAGAATAGTCATTTACCACATTAGCAATGTATAGAGTGTATTTCTTTAAAGTTAAGACTAGTTTAAAGTTACCTTCATTGAAAAGTACAGTGCTTTTCCTTCAAAAAATAAGGACATTTCAATGTGACCCCAAACTTTTGAACGGTGGTGTATATATATATATATATATATATATATATATATATATATATATATATATATATATATATATATATATATATATATATATATATATGTATATATATATATATATATATATATATATATATATATATATATATATATATATATATATATATATATATATATATATATATATATATATATATATATATACATATACATATATATATATATATATATGTATATATATATATATATATATATATATATATATATATATATATATATATATATATATATATATATATATATATATATGTATATATATATATATATATATATATATATATATATATATATATACACATTATATGTATATATATATATATATATATATATATATATATATATATATATATATATATATATATATATTTATTTATTTATTTATTTATTTTTCTATTAATCTTCATATGTCTTACTTGTATTTTATTCTTTATCTCTACACATGGTTCTTACTATTTTACGAGTTTTATTATTTTTATGAGCCATCTGCCTCAGGGGTTTTCGGACGTGCTTGTAGGGGCGCTTTTGTGTCAGCGTCCTAGTGGCCAATGTCTGTTGACCTCCTGGTGCAGATGGCTCCTGTGATAGTGTTTACTCACATGTTTCCTCTGTACTCAGCCATGCAATCATCGGTCCATATAGTTGCATATGTGTGTATGGTATGTGTTTGTGTTTGGTATCTGTATCCGTGCGTACGTATGTAATAATGGGGGGTATGGGTCACCGGGGTATTGTTTTTAACTTTGTAAAGCACTTTGCGTTGTATTTCTTTTATGTATGAAAAACGCTTTATAAATACAGATTGATTTGATTTGAACAGTCACTTGGCACTCAGCATCAAGGGTTGGAATTAGGGGTCAAATCACCAAAAATGATTCCCGGGCGTGGCACCGCTGCTGCCCACTGCTCCCCTCACCTCCCAGGGGGTGATCAAGGGGATGGGTCAAATGCAGAGGACAAATTTCACCCCACCTAGTGTGTGTGTGACAATCATTGGTACTTTAACTTAACTTTAACTAAATAACTGACTTAAAATACATTTTACATGCACTAATGTCTAAAAGCCAAGCGGGATAAAGTCCTCAAAATAGTTTTTTAATAGTCTGCAAGCTGTAACTCATGGTGCTCAGCAGGAGTCGTGTGAACACACCTGTGTCATCATCAAGTGTAATTATCATGTCCACTGCCGTTTGATCACTTGAAGTAAACCCCAAAGAAAAGCTGTTCCTCTGCAGAATTGTATCAGCAAAAAATGCAAAGTGGAACTATTCCTGAAATGTCAAACACTTCCCACACTTAAGCTGAGAGTCTGGGCCGGGTGTAGTTTGCAGGCTGGTGAGTTAAAAAAAGGTGATGAAGGAATGCAGGAGAAAAACAGAACGAGACAAAAACACCTTTTTATAACTCCAAAGGTCGATACACTAGCAAACCTAAACATTCTTTAGTGTGTACGTGAGTCGAATTAACACCCGTACATGTTACCAGGGCCAGAACCTGGCATGATAATTAGCTGCAGCTGTGACCCCCGACCCTCAGCACCTGATAGGTGAGTCACCCGGCGCCGCTCCTCCACCGTGGTGTTTACCACACGTTTTCATCAAAGCAGCCATAATCCAGACACTGTTAATATTAGTTCTGGTGATTCAGGAGGGATTCGTGATGTTTGCTGTGTGCTCTTGCTTTAAGAGCCGTGTAGCTTCGTCGAGATGATTGCACATATTTCGGTGCTGCCTGGTACTGCGTCTTCTACGTGTGGTTAGCGGGCACAAGGCCCATGTAGTTAGCATGAACAGGAGAGCCGCGGTACAGTAAATTGCCGTGTAAGGAATGAATGGAGAGGATCACAGAAACAATATGAAAATGGAAATAGACATAATATGCTCCAGGGTCAAAATGGAACCAACATATATCTTTTATTAACTGTTCAGTTAAAGGAGCCCTATTATGCAAAATCAACTTTTCTTACTTATTGGTACCTGTTTTTGGCTATTTGAGATCTGCATAAGTCCCGAAAATGTGAATTCAAACCATCAGTCAATCAATCAATCAAAGTTTATTTATATAGGCCTAAATCACGAGTGTCTCAAAGGGCTGCACAAGCCACAACGACATCCTCGGCTCAGATCCCACATCAGGGCAAGAAAAAACTCATCCCAATGGGCTACAATGAGAAACCTTGGAGGGGACCGCAGATGTGGGGATATTTCGATACCTTTCGATACTTTTCTAAATAGAGGGGACCACAAAAAATTGCATTACTGGCTTTATTTGAACAAAAAGTCTTATGGAACATTAAACTACATTAAAATACCAAAAGCAAATAACCAAAAGCAATCAAATAGGTTCTGTTTCTGTTAAGGAGGGGGTGGTGGACCCTCAAATGTACACAACCAAAACAATGAATAAAATGGCTTATTAAAGTTATTGTGACCAAATGGCTTATTAAAGTTATTGTGACCAAATTATCAAGGTTATCATTATCTTTGATCATTTGGTCACAGTAACTTTAATAAGCCATTTTATTCATTGACCACCTGGTATCGAATAATTTCTTTTCAACATTGTTGAGTTTGGACCCACTTTTGGAATAAGTGTCCCAAAAATAATTTTGTTCATTATTGATTATTTTTATATACTAATATATTATATTTATATGTATTTGCTGAACTGAGCTTTGGTGAGGTCTTCTGTGATTTGTTGACGTCTTCATTCATCATTTGTGTTCAGTGTCATTGTATTTATTTTGCTTTTTAATATTGTTATATAATATCACTTTAATTTTCACAATCATAACTAAAATGAGCCCGATTTCCTAGCAGAACAAGCTGTACATACGATGTAGCGTAGAATAGTATAAATACTATTACAGTACTGTACAGCAGTGGTCCCCAACCACCGGGCCACGGCCCGGTACCGGTCCGTGGATCGATTGGTACCGGACCGCACAAGACGGAAAAAAATGTAAATATTAATATTTCTGGTTCCTACATTATATATCAATATAGATCAATACAGTCTGCAGGGATACAGTCCGTAAGCACACATGATTGTATTTTTTTATGACAAAAAAACAAAAAAAACATCATCAGCACTTAATTACCCTTTCATCTATCATCAATTTTGTTCTGATGTCACGCCTAATGTTGATTACATCCAATAAGTGGCATGTTCCCACCGGATTTGGGGATTGCGATGATATTCTTTGATATACTGTACAAAGCAGTGTTTTAGACCAGTTCTCCTTGTAGACAGCTTTCCTGATTGATGGAATTACACCCACTAGCTACTAGGTTTGTACAGTATACCGGTATTAGTATAGTACCGTGATACTAATGAATTATATTCGGTTCTATACTGCCTCTGAAAAGTACCGGTCCACCACCCCCTGCCCCCCAGTCGTCGTCACGTCGTTTCATTGCTGGTTTACGAGCAGACGAGCATGTTTGGCAGCGCACAATCACGGAGTACTTACGAGCAGACACAGTGTGTAGATAGAAAAGTGAGAATGAACACATTTTGGCTTAAAAACTAACGATAAAGCTGAAGCTATAACACTGAAACGCCCACTCTTGCTAGCCAGAGGCTAAAGTCCAGCCGCAGTCTGCAGTGTTTTAGCTACTTCTAAATCACTAATAGGGACGGCGTGGCGAAGTTGGTAGAGTGGCCGTGCCAGCAATCGGAGGGTTGCTGGTTACTGGGGTTCAATCCCCACCTTCTATCATCTTAGTCACGTCCGTTGTGTCCTTGGGCAAGACACTTCACCCTTGCTCCTGATGGCTGCTGGTTAGCGCCTTGCATGGCAGCTTCCGCCATCAGTGTGTGAATGTGTGTGTGAATGGGTGAATGTTGAAATACTGTCAAAGCGCTTTGAGTACCTTGAAGGTAGAAAAGCGCTATACAAGTATAACCCATTTATCATTATCATTTATAATCCTCGCCTCCATGGCGACAAATAAAGTATGTTTCTTACAAGTATCATCTCTGCAGTACGAGGAATAGCTAAACATGTTTCATTACACATCGTAGCTCACCGGCATCAAAATGTAAACAAATGCCATTGGTGGATCTACACCTAACATCCACTGTAATGATACCAAGTACAGGAGCGTATCTAGTCGATGCTACTATGATTATGTCGATATTTTTTTGGCATCACAAAATCTTCTTTCGTTTTTTTTAAATTTATATTATGTTTATAAACTCAGTAAATATGTCCCTGGACACATGAGGACTTTGAATATGACCAATGTATGATCCTGTAACTACTTGGTATCGGATTGATACCTAAATTTGTGGTATCATCCAAAACTAATGTAAAGTAGCAAACAACAGAAGAATAAATTATTTTTATATTTTAACAGAAGTGTAGATAGAACATGTTAAAAGAGAAAGTAAGCAGATATTAACAGTAAATGAACAAGTAGATTAATAAGTCATTTTCTACCACTTGTCCTTTGATTGATTGATTGATTGAGACTTTTATTAGTAGATTGCACAGTGAAGTACATATTCCGTACAATTGACCACTAAATGGTAACACCCGAATAAGTTTTTCAACTTGTTTAAGTCGGGGTCCACTTAAATTGATTCATGATACAGATATATAATATCATCATAATACAGTCATCACACAAGAGGGTATATACTGTACATTGAATTATTTACATTATTTACAATTCGGGGTGTGGGATGTGGAGGAGGGGTGGTTAGGTTTGGTTGTTATTAGAGACGTCCGATAATATCGGTCGGCCGATAATATCGGACATCTCTAAATGCGTTAAAATGTAATATCTGAAATGATCGGTATCGTTTTTTTTATTATCGGTATGGTTTTTTTTTGTTTTTTTTTAAATTAAATCCACATAAAAAACACAAGATACACTTACAATTAGTGCACCAACCCAAAAAACCTCCCTCCCCCAGTTACACTCATTCACACTCATTCACACAAAAGGGTTGTTTCTTTCTGTTATTAATATTCTGGTTCTTACATTATATATCAATATATATCAATACAGTCTGCAAGGGATACAGTCCGTAAGCACACATGATTGTGCGTGCTGCTGGTCCACTAATAATACTAACCTTTAACAGTTAATTTTACAAATTTTCATTAATTACTAGTTTCTATGTAACTGTTTTTATATTGTTTTACTTTCTTTTTTATTCAAGAAAATGTTTTTAATTTATTTATCTTGTTTTATTTTATTCATTTTTTTTAAAAGTACCTTATCTTCACCATACCTGGTTGTCCAAATTAGGCATAATAATGTGTTAATTCCACGACTGTATATATCGGTTGATATCGGTATCGGTTGATATCGGTATCGGTAATTAAAGAGTTGGACAATATCGGCATATCGGATATCGGCAAAAAGCCATTATCGAACATCCCTAGTTGTTATCATCACTTCAGTCATCAACAATTGAGAACAGAGAAATGGACATTGAAACAGTGTAGGTATGACTTGGTAGGATATGTACAGCAAGTAGTGGACATAGAGAGAGAGAGAGAGATCAGAAAGCATAAGAAAAAGTATCTACATTTGATTGTTTACATTTGATTATTAACAATCCGGGGAGGGTGTTAGTTTAGGGTTGAAGTTGCCCGGAGGTGTACTTTTATTGCGGTTTTGAAGGAGGATAGAGATGCCCTTTCTTTTACACCTGTTGGGAGCGCATTCCATATTGATGTGACATAGAAAGAGAATGAGTTAAGACCTTTGTTAGATCGGAATCTGGGTTTAACGTGGTTAGTGGAGCTCCCCCTGGTGTTGTGGTTATGGCCGGTCATTTTCGTTAAGGAAGTAGTTTGACATGTACTTCGGTATCAGGGAGGTTTAGCGGATTTTATAGACTAGGCAATAATGTTGAAAAAATAATAGAATGATAAATGACACAATATGTTACTGCATATGTCAGCAGACTAATTAGGAGCCTTTGTTTGCTTACTTACTAATAAAAGACAAGTTGTCTAGTATGTTCACTATTTTATTAAGGACACACTTGCAATAAGAAACATATGTTTAATGTACCCTAAGATTTTTTGTTAAAATAAAGCCAATATTACAATTTTTTGTGGTCCCCTTTATTTAGAAAAGTATCGGAAAGTACCGAAAAGTATCAAAATAATTTTGGTATCGGGACAACACTACTAGCTACACTTATCACTTCAAAATTAACTTCAAGACATTTTTGGGACTAAATTCACAAAGTGTTTAAAATGCTGCATCTTTCTGGATGGGAGCTGAGTAGCAAAAAGGCTGACAGATGGAGGTGTGGAGGCTTACATGTGGACCACACGGCGTCGTGAACTGCCATCCCTTGTTCAAGTCGTAAACAGCCTGTGTAAAGTCGGCCAATCCCGTTTCGTCCTCACCTCCTCCACGCTCCGCACAAAAACCATGACGCTTGCCGCCATCTGTGTAAATAGGCTAGCAAGATGCTTCTCGCTGGACCCGCTCTGTCTCCTCTCATGGCAGTGAGGAGAAGGATGTGAGAGGAACAGAAGGAGAAAGTTGCCCTCTTAGTGGACCCTTGCTGGTCCGCCGCCATGCTGCCTTCTCAAGTGATTCCAGGGATAAAAGCCCTTAAGATTAGCCCTAAGGCCAAAAGAAGAGCCCTGGTTTTGATTTCTGTGGAAACAAGCACTACGAGCTGACTGGGTTCTCATTATCTTCACTAAGGGGGCCCACCAGCGCTCGACTCATTTTTGTAGGCTTATGCATTTTTCTGTGTTTGTGTGTGCCTCTCGGAAAAAGAGTTTGTTTGCTCAAGAGCTTTATTTACATTCACAGGCACTTTTAGACGCGCTAAATTGATTCCAGGCCCGTTCCTGGGTTGTGTCCATCAGCTCAGCCACAGTCCACAAACACTCCGCACACAGCGGCTCCATTCTCGAGGCTCGCTGCCGCAGTCACACACTGCAGCCATTTTGTGGCAACGAGTATAAAAAAATAATAATTTTAAAACGTGTTGAAGGCTTAGGTGATTTGCATTTTACATGTTAACCCTCTGCTCTCACACGCATCTTGTAAATGCTTCCCTTACGCACGTAGTCGTGTCTCCTTCCAAGCGGCCCTCGCCTTTGATTGGGCAGCTCATTCCTGAACGCCATTCAACGATGCAGTCAGCATTCTGCCGTCGTAGACCGAGCTGCTGCATGAAACCGCAGGCTGACCACTGGAAGCAGCTCCAAATAGACAGTGAAGGCGCTCAACTGGATCTGTCTGTGTGTGTGCAGGCAAGTTGTCCCTCATCGCTGTAATTCTAGTCCGCTTTTCAGTAGGCACCGACACAAAGAGAACTCTGCGTGGTTCTTGGCAGGCGGAAAACATATTTGCTAAAGTGCCAGGTCTAGTTTCTCTCTCGACACTGACGTCTTGGTGGGATATGGAAATCGCTGCCATTGACTTGCTTGCTTTCTCAAAATAAACTTTAAAAAAAAAATCTGATAATGCGCATTTTCAATTACTAAAATGCACATACCCCCATCCCAAGCAACTTTATTTCAAGATTCTTAAACCAAAAATGACTAATTTAATTAAAATTAATGAGTTTTAAGAATAGTAAATATATAAAATATGATTTTTATGCTAATGGGATGTTGACCCTTTAAGCACATTACAATGATACAGCAAAAAAGTAAATTACGGCTGTCAAAACGAAAATAACAAAAACGAATCACAATAATCATGTAAATCGAATCCGAGCAAACTATTTATATGGCACTTTTCATGCACAGGCAAGTGGCAAACACATAGTGCTGTACAAACAAAACAAACAAGCAAAAAAAACAATAATAGAAGAAGAGAAGAAAACATACACGCACGCATTTACACACACACGCACGACACTATTGACAATAACAAAGTAAAAGCAAAACATGGCATGGCACTGATGATTTGAGGAAAAACGCCACCTTTGAATGAATGAATGAATGAATGATCTTTATTGTCATTGTGCATGTACAGGTACAGGTCCAACGAAATGTAGGTTGCTTCCCTTAGGTGCTTTGCATTTACAAAAAAGAAGAAACCACACAATATACAAAAACAACACAATATACACAATATGCAATATGGCCTAAGACCACTCTAAGAGGCAATGTAAAAAAAACGAGACAGTAAAAAGTATAAAGTGAGGTGTCTATACTGGAGAAAATTACCACCCTTTCATATATATATATATATATATATATATATATATATATATGGTGGGGGCCATAGTATATGTAGATTAATCACACACATTATTTTGACCACCACACTCCTTTACCGTACCTGCAGGTCAATGCTTACATCTGTGCAAAGATTAGTAAGGAGACTCTGATTGTTGTGATCGGTGCCAAATTTCATTTCAAATTAAACCCTGATTGGACTTTAAATAAAACTGGTAAGTTTTGAGCAAATAACTGTAGTGCATTCAATTAAAACGTTTAAAAAATGCTCTTGTATAACATTCTGACAGTAAAATTGCATTTGCATCCAAATATTGGGCTTTTTTTATGTTATTTTAATAAGCGACTTATAAACTGTAATATTGTGGCCCCTGATTTAAAATGAGTTTGACACCCCTGCTTTAGATATAAGTTAAAGTACCAATGATTGTTACACACACACTAGGTGTGGCGAGATTATCCTCTGCATTTGACCCATCGCCCTCACCCCCTGGGAGTTGAGGGGAGCAGTAAGCAGCGGTGGCCACGCCCGGTAATAATTTTGGTGATTTAACCCCAAATTCCAACCCTTGATGCTGAGTGCCAAGCAGGGAGGTAATGGGTCCCATTTTTATAGTCCTTGGTATGACTCGGCCAGGGTTTACCCTGTACCTGTGCCTGTGAAAGAATTATACATTAAAATGTTAAAATTGAACATGAAAAAAAAACTCTTAGAAAAAAACATGTATAATATAGTAACACAACAAAACTTAAAAATACAGCAAAAATGTATTAAAAGGACAAAAAAAAGTCAGCCTTTGTCCTGAGGGTTAAATATGTAATCAGATCAATGTTCAAACCACTTTGCTTAGTAAAAAATATATATTCTAGAATTAATTTGATGATGGATTAATACATTTCATATCAGAGCAAAAGGCAGGGTTTCAGTGGAAGAGTCCAAAATATCTGTGAGATGCCAGCTCCCCTCATTATTGGATGAGAAGGAATGTGTCCCTTTTTCCACCAGCATTTCCTTCGGGCAAAAGCTGACCCACTAGTCCCCCCTACTCTATCACGGCCTGATAACAAACCAGTTGTCCCATCCTTCCAGAAAAAGCCCGAAGCCCCCAAGTCAACCTCTGACCCTCCCTCTGCAGCAACCTCTGAGCTGCCGAAGGTTACAAACCTCCTCTGTGAGCCAAGAGCTCCACACCTTGCAAGAGCCCCTTGCCGTGCCTTCAGCACAGAATCCAGTCTTTGTATCTTTGATTTGTTATAGTTTTTACTTCACTCAAACACTTTCCACCCTCCATGCGCCTCCATATTTATGCTTCTCTTTCCAGTTATGTGATGTTTTTTCTAACGCCCTCTTTTTTCTAATTTGTACGAGCATGTTAGCTCTTACTGGAAAGACTATAAATACATCAGAGTAAATCTCCTTTTGGAAGGTGAATGCATGGAGAGGACAATGGCTCATCCTGACTCCCTTTACTGCTACTGAGGAACGTGTTTATGTCGACACCCCGCGGTCTGGCTGACTGATGTCAACACACGGCGTGGCGCAGTTGGGAGAGTGGCTGTGCCAGCAACCTGAGGGTTCCTGGTTCAATCCCCACCTTCTACAATCCTAGTCACGTCCGGTGTGTCCTTGAGCAAGACACTTCACCCTTGCTCCTGATGGGTCCTGGTTAGCGCCTTGCATGGCAGCTCCCGCCATCAGTGTGTGAATGGGTGAATGTGGAAATAGTGTCAAAGTGCTTTGAGTTCCTTAAAAAGGTAGAAAAGCGCTATACAAGTATAACCCATTTACCATTTACCATTAGTGGTTGTCAATATAACTGAAAATAGCTATTGCATGCACATTTACATGTGACTGTAAATATTAGGGGTGATATTGGTCCAGTGTCAGCAAAGAACTAGTATCGGATGATATCGGCATGCATCTAAAATCTCTGATACAAGCAATCCTGTAGCGTGTTTACAAAGCCAGACAGCCACGGCCCTTTTAGTTAAGTCATTTATAAAAGGTAGAAATGGTAGGCTATAGGCTACTAGGACCTAGCAGCTACACAACTGCTGAGCACACAAGCGAGACATATGTAATAAGGGTCCTGAATGCAGTCTAAAATATGATGTTTGTCGAAATAAACAAGTATCAAATTGTGCATACTAATTTTACTTTTTACAAGTCTCCAAACCCCTTTTGGACAATATCCAGTAACAAATGTATCCACAGTATTCTACTGTGTCATGAGAGTCATGTGCTAAACTTAATAAATGTAATTAAAGACAGCATAAGTATATTCCAGGTAACAAATTGGTTAGTGTTTTTCATATCTACTATTGGTCTTTGTCTGATTAATTTCACTTTCTCTAGGATTCCACACTACAAAATAACACAAGTATGCATGCTTCGTGCTGATGTCCGTATCGACCAAAACCCAAGGCTCCAATACTGGTATTGTATCGGAAATGAAAAAGTTGTAACCATGACACCACTTGTAAATATGTTGGAACCTGCAGCAGTTTGTTGACATGATTTTCCTCAATTAGTGCTTATTTTAATAAAAATTTTTGGGGGGTTTTCATATATTTTAGACTCTTAGCTGCTGCAGTAATTTGTTGCAGTCATCTGGTTGTATGTTTTGACTACATTGACACTAAGCTTTTGTACATGCGTAGATTTGATGGCTAAAAATATATTTTTTAAATACAGTAAATGGGCAGCACGGTGGAGGACAGGGGTTAGTGCGTCGGCCTCACAATACGAAGGTCCTGGGTTCGATCCTGTGCTCAGGATCTTTGTGTGGAGTTTGCATGTTCTCCCCGTGACTGTGTGGGTTCCCTCCGGGTAATCCGGCTTCCTCCCACCTCCAAAGACATGCACCTGGGGATAGGTTGATTGGCAACACTAAATTGGCCCTAGTGTGTGAATGTGAGTGTGAGTGTTGTCTGTCAATCAGTGTTGGCCCTGCGATGAGGTGGCGACTTGTCCAGGGTGTACCCCGCCTTCCGCCCGATTGTAGCTGAGATAGGCTAGGCTCCAGCAACCCCAGCGACCCCGAAAGGGATAAGCGGTAGAAAATGGATGGATGGATGGACAGTAAATGGGTGCTTTTTAAGAATACTGCCATGCTTTTAATTTGAAGTTGACTTTGCACTGAACAGGCAGTCACTGTGTGCATGTTTTGTCCCTGTTGTCATTTCATACTGCTTAGCGATAATGATGAAGTTGACAATATTTCAACAATAACTGAATTGATCCCTTGGTCGCATGCTCTTGGGGAAATGACTGTTCCACTAGCAGACAGTAGTGAAAATAGAGAAAAACAGGTATAAGTGCAACAGCAAAAAGTTTACAAATGTGCTTACACTACCGGTCAAAAGTGTGACAACACCTCATTTTGCGGTAAGTATGTCCAAACATTTGATTTTTTACCATTTTTACATCGTTGGCTATCAATATTAATGTTGTAAGGTAACTGCTGCAAGGTCCAAAAGCATTTGGACAGTGACATATTTTTTTTGCTTGATTTTTGTCTAGTTTACAGTACGGCAGGGAATCTGAAACTGTGGTACATGTACCAGTTGTGGTACCGGGGCTTCATCGAGTGATACACTAAAGAATCACTTGATTTATGTACAATGTTTATTTTCTTATATTCAAACTGTATGTAATGTTAAAGTGGCCAAAAATATTATATACAAATGTTAAAACCTCTGCCGTAATTTTAATGAATACTTAGGCCTACTGCGGTACTGTATTGTAACGGGGTAATTGACGTTTTTTCTGAGGTGGTACTTGATGAAAAAAGTTTGAGAACCATATGCAAACACAAAAGGTCTGACATAAATACATCAATAAATAAATCAGTATGTGATGAAAGTCTTGAGTTTCACCTTCAATTCAAGATGTTTGACAAAAAAAATGGCATTTACCTTTTATAAATTACAGTTATAGGTCCATTATGTAGTTTGTAGACTATATCTATTTCATTTTAATTTCTGACATAATCGTGAATATCTTTATCTTGTTTACTACTCATACTTTTTTGGACTTATACTGGACACAGTGTTAAAAGGGTGGTTATATTTTCAGTTTGTGTTTGGGCATACTCAATGCTACAGTTTACTGTATTTGTAGCTGTAATTACTAAACTGTAAATAACATGCAGCAATCCCTTGTTTATTGCTGTTAATTGGTTCCAGACATAACCACGATAAAATAATTTCCGAGAAGTAGCAATCATTATTATTTCATAGCTAGAGCATAAAAAACTGTTTACTACCTTCTAAATACATTTGCGACATTATGAGAGCCCTCTAGACATGAAATAACCCACTTTAGTCAACTTTACACTCATTTAATCCAGTATAGTATTGCTGCTTGAGGCTGAGCCAATCAGTGGCCACAATATTGATTTGTTTGGTCTCATCTTGTGACTAATACTATTATAGTATTGATATACTTAGGTCATTTAGCCATTTTATGCTGGAAAAAGCTTAATTTAGGTAAACATTTTTGTAGATTATTCTTTTTAAAAATGTGAAGAGATATTTGTAGTGAGGAACGACTGTTTTTTTCCACAGTTCATGAAATAATAAAATAAATAAAAATATATTCATACATACACATATATATATATGTGTGTGTATATATATATATATATATATATATATATATATATATATATATATATATATATATATATATATATATATATATATATATATATATATATATATATATATATATATATATATATACACATATGCGTGTGTGTATATGTAGACACTTGAATTGCATGACAATGTATTTATTCATTGATGTATTTCTATTCCATTGTGAATGGGGTATACTGTATATACTGTAAAAGGCAAAGTCATAAAAAACAGTAGCTGTCAAAATACTTTTGAACCTTACAGTAGCTGTGTTTACAAACAATGACATTGGCAGCAAAGGAAGTCCATTGTCAAACATTGTTAAATTCGAAGTACCAGTGAAATATTGCAACATACTTACTTATTGCAATAAATAAGGTGTTGTAAAACTTTTGACTGGTAGTGTATTTATTAAAGTTAAAGTTAAAGTACCAAGGATTGTCACACACACTAGGTGTGGTGAACTTTGTCCTCTGCATTTGACATTTGTAGTTGTTTTTTTAATAATAACATAATCAGGTTTAAGTTGACTGTGATGAGGTGGCGACTTGTCTGTCCGAATGCAGCTGGGATAGGCTCCAGCCACCCCCGCGACCTTGAGAGAGACAAGCGGGAGAAAATGGATGGATGTTTTTCCCGTGCTAGGTCCCCGGGAGGGACAAGCAAGCAGCAGTAATGGATGGCTGGATTTGCAGTCCATTTTTTTCTCTTTGTAGCTTGTAGCTTTTATGGACGCTACTACGTTACATGGATCTAAATATAGCTAAGCTACTGGAATCGCTACTGCATGCTTCCAAAAGTAGCAAATCTACCGCTACGCTACTCGGAAATGTAGTTACCGCCCATCACTTGTCGACGTAGACGCGTCAACTCCATTTTTGCACTTTGTGTCTTTTCCTACTTTTATTTTTCAGTGTGTGTGTGTGTGATGGTCCCTCAAATAACACTGCATGTTGTGAAGGTTTTAAAGGCCTACTGAAAGGATTTTTTTTTATTCAAACGGGGATAGCAGATCCATTCTATGTGTCATATTTGATCATTTCGCGATATTGCCATATTTTTGCTGAAAGGATTTAGTAGAAGACACATAAGATCAAGATAGGCTGTACCTTGTGTGTATATATATATATATATACCACCAGGCGAGCGCCTGGTGGCCGGGCCTGTCCCCATGGGGCCCGGCCGGGCACAGCCCAAAGAGGCAACGTGGGTTCCCCCTCCAATGGGCTCACCACCCATAGCAGGAGTCATAAAGGTCGGGTGCGATGTGAGCTGGGCGGCAGCCGAAGGCAGGGCATTTGGCGGTCCGATCCTCGGCTACAGAAGCTAGCTCTTGGGACGTGGAACGTCACCTCGCTGGGGGGGAAGGAGCCTGAGCTAGTTCGCGAGGTGGAGAAGTTCCGACTAGACATAGTCGGACTCACTTCGACGCACAGCAAGGGCTCTGGAACCAGTTCTCTCGAGAGGGGCTGGACTCTCTTCTACTCTGGCGTTGCCGGCAGTGAGAGGCGACGGGCTGGGGTGGCAATTTTTGTTGCCCCCCGGCTCAGAGCCTGCATGAGCCTGCATGTTGGAATTCAACCCGGTGGACGAGAGGGTAGCTTCCCTCCGCCTTCGGGTGGGGGAACGGGTCCTGACTGTGGTTTGCGCTTATGCGCCAAACCGCAGCTCAGAGTACCCACCCTTTTTGGATTCACTCGAGGGAGTACTTGAGAGTGCTCCCCCGGGTGATTCCCTCGTTCTACTGGGGGACTTCAATGCTCATGTTGGCAGCGACAGTGAAACCTGGAGAGGCGTGATTGGGAAGAATGGCTGCCCGGATCTGAACCCGAGCGGTGTTTTGTTATTGGACTTTTGTGCCCGTCACAGATTGTCCATAACAAACACCATGTTCAAACATAAGGGTGTCCATATGTGCACTTGGCACCAGGACACCCTAGGCCGCAGTTCCATGATCGACTTTGTAGTTGTGTCGTCGGATTTGCGGCCTCATGTTTTGGACACTCGGGTGAAGAGAGGGGCGGAGCTTTCTACCGATCACCACCTGGTGGTGAGTTGGCTGCGGTGGTGGGGGAGGATGCCGGACAGACCTGGCAGGCCCAAACGCATTGTGAGGGTTTGCTGGGAACGTCTGGCAGAGTCTCCTGTCAGAGAGAGTTTCAATTCCCACCTCCGGAAGAACTTTGAACATGTCACGAGGGAGGTGCTGGACATTGAGTCCGAATGGACCATGTTCCGCACCTCTATTGTTGAGGCGGCTGATTGGAGCTGTGGCCGCAAGGTAGTTGGTGCCTGTCGTGGCGGTAATTCTAGAACCCGTTGGTGGACACCGCCGGTGAGGGATGCCGTCAAGCTGAAGAAGGAGTCCTATTGGGTTCTTTTGGCTCATAGGACTCCTGAGGCAGCAGACAGGTACCGACAGGCCAATCGGTGTGCGGCTTCAGCGGTCGGGGAGGCAAGAACTCGGACATGGGAGGAGTTCGGGGAAGCCATGGAAAACGACTTCCGGACGGCTTCGAAGCGATTCTGGACCACCATCCGCCACCTCAGGAAGGGGAAGCAGTGCACTATCAACACCGTGTATGGTGAGGATGGTGTTCTGCTGACCTCGACTGCGGATGTTGTGGATCGGTGGAGGGAATACTTTGAAGACCTCCTCAATCCCACCAACACGTCTTCCTATGAGGAAGTAGTACCTGGGGAATCTGTGGTGGGCTCTCCTATTTCTGGGGCTGAGGTTGCTGAGGTAGTTAAAAAGCTCCTCGGTGGCAAGGCCCCGGGGGTGGATGAGATCCGCCCAGAGTTCCTTAAGGCTCTGGATGCTGTGGGGATGTCTTGGTTGACAAGACTCTGCAGCATCGCGTGGACATCGGGGGCGGTACCTCTGGATTGGCAGACCGGGGTGGTGGTTCCTCTCTTTAAGAAGGGGAACCGGAGGGTGTGTTCTAACTATCGGGGGATCACACTCCTCAGCCTTCCCGGTAAGGTCTATTCAGGTGTGCTGGAGAGGAGGCTACGCCGGAGAGTCGAACCTCGGATTCAGGAGGAACAGTGTGGTTTTCGTCCTGGTCGTGGAACTGTGGACCAGCTCTATACTCTCGGCAGGGTCCTTGAGGGTGCATGGGAGTTTGCCCAACCAGTCTACATGTGTTTTGTGGACTTGGAGAAGGCATTCGACCGTGTCCCTCGGGAAGTCCTGTGGGGAGTGCTCAGAGAGTATGGGGTATCGGACTGTCTGATTGTGGCGGTCCGCTCCCTGTATGATCAGTGCCAGAGTTTGGTCCGCATTGCCGGCAGTAAGTCGGACACGTTTCCAGTAAGAGTTGGACTCCGCCAAGGCTGCCCTTTGTCACCGATTCTGTTCATAACTTTTATGGACAGAATTTCTAGGCGCAGTCAAGGCGTTGAGGGGATCTGGTTTGGTGGCTGCAGGATTAGGTCTCTGCTTTTTGCAGATGATGTGGTCCTGATGGCTTCATCTGGCCAGGATCTTCAGCTCTCGCTGGATCGGTTCGCAGTTGAGTGTGAAGCGACTGGGATGAGAATCAGCACCTCCAAGTCCGAATCCATGGTTCTCGCCCGGAAAAGGGTGGAGTGCCATCTCCGGGTTGCGGAGGAGACCCTGCCCCAAGTGGAGGAGTTCAAGTACCTCGGAGTCTTGTTCACGAGTGAGGGAAGAGTGGATCGTGAGATCGACAGGCGGATCGATGCGGCGTCTTCAGTAATGCGGACGCTGTATCGATCCGTTGTGGTGAAGAAGGAGCTGAGCCGGAAGGCAAAGCTCTCAATTTACCGGTCGATCTACGTTCCCATCCTCACCTATGGTCATGAGCTTTGGGTTATGACCGAAAGGACAAGATCACGGGTACAAGCGGCCGAAATGAGTTTCCTCCGCCGGGTGGCGGGGCTCTCCCTTAGAGATAGGGTGAGAAGCTCTGCCATCCGGGGGAAGCTCAAAGTAAAGCCGCCGCTCCTCCACATCGAGAGGAGCCAGATGAGGTGATTCGGGCATCTGGTCAGGATGCCACCTGAACGCCTCCCTATGGAGGTGTTTAGGGCACGTCCGACCGGTAGGAGGCCACGGGGAAGACCCAGGACACGTTGGGAAGACTATGTCTCCCGGCTGGCCTGGGAACGCCTCGGGATCCCCCGGGAGGAGCTGGACGAAGTGGCTGGGGAGAGGGAAGTCTGGGCTTCCCTGCTTAAGCTGCTGCCCCCGCGACCCGACCTCAGATAAGCGGAAGAAGATGGATGGATGGATGGATGGATTTAGTAGAGAACAACGACGATAAAGTTCGCAACTTTTGGTCTCTGATTAAAAAAAAGCCTTGCCCCTACCGGAAGTAGCGTGACGACACCGGAGGAAGGACTGCTCATATTTTCCTATTGTTTACACCAGCAGCGAGAGAAATTCGGACCGAGAAAGCGACGATTACCCCATTAATTTGAGCGAGGATGAACGATTTGTGGATGAGGAACGTTAGAGTGAAGGACTAGAATGCAGTGCAAGACATATCTTTTTTCGCTCTGTTGCTAACGATGCCATTGAAGCTAACTTAGCAACGGGAACTCACAGAGCTATGATAAAAACATTAGCGCTCCACCTACGCCAGCCAGCTCTCATCTGCTCATCAACACCCGTGCTCATCTGCGTTCCAGCGATCGACGGAAGGACGAAGGACTTCACCACGATCATCCGTGCGGTCGGTGGCTAGCGTCGGCTAGCGCGTCTGCTATCCGAGTCAAAGTCTTCCTGGTTGTGTTGCTGTAGTCCACCGCTAATACACCGATCCCACCTACAACTTTCTTCTTTGCAGTCTTCATTGTTCATTAAACAAATTGCAAAAGATTCACCAACACAGATGTCCAGAATACTGTGGAATTATGAGATGAAAACAGAGCTATATTGTATTGTATTCAATGGGGTACCGATACTTGCGTTTCACTGGTTACGTCACGCGCATACGTCATCATCCAAAGACGTTTTCAACCGGAAGTTCAGCGGGAAATTTAAAATTGCACTTTATAAGTTAACCCAGCCGTATTGGCATGTGTTACAATGTTAAGATTTCATCATTGATATATAAACTATCAGACTGCGTGGTCGGTAGTAGTGGGTTTCAGTAGGCCTTTAAGGCCAGAGCACTCATAGGGCAGTGCTGTTCCATAGGCCCGAGGCATGCCCTCCTCTGGGTGTCCCGTTTGTGTTGGCCCAACATTCCCAGTCCCTACGAACGCCCCTGTGGTCAGCTTGTGGGTGTGGAGGCAGACGGTCACATTCCACAAACAGAAGCACCGCACAGCCCCCTCAGTTGCATCCCAGTTCTCAATTAGCAATGATCATGGGGCAAATTAGTCTGGTCAATAGAATGTGACTTTGCACAACAAGCCAGTAATCACAAACGGTTGGCCCACATAAAAAAAACGCATGCCGTCAATCAGGTGCAGCTCTTATAACTCCCCCTCCTCCAGTTTGCAGTCCAAGGACTGCTTATGTAAAGGAATCATTGCTTTCCAAATTTGCTGAGTGCAACATTCACTCTGGTCAAATATTTGCTTTACTTTGGACTCTACAATGTTTCCTAAGCCGATGATTCTTGTTGAGAACCGAGATCAAATTTGACCCGCCGGAGTGTGTTATGTGCACACAGCGTCTGCCAATGTAACAGCAATCCAAAACAGCTCTCCGATTTCATAAGAAGCACCTGTGTTTGGAGACTTAACATTCCGCATACTTATCTAACCAAAAAAAAAGGCTTTGTGCATAGTGCACATGTGGTGAATAAACTGTACTGGACCATAAAGGTACATGTTCACCCCAGGCCAAATAATTATCATGTCATCTGGCTACTGAACTTCACATTCACCCATTCACCTTCACGTAATAAGAAAATAGTTTTACTACACCTCAACTTACAAGTATTTGGAGATACAAACTGTCTCTCGGCTAATAGAAATATCCCGATTATAGTATTGGATCTGGGGCCCATATTTTCCGGCTGTGTCCCAGTGTTTACATGCTAAAGATTGTACTCATATGAAAGATTCATTCAAAAAAGATGTACGCTCAAGGAGACACAATTACTTTTCCACATGCACATATGCAGGAGTTGCATGAATTCCAGGAGGGTGCGTGTCTTGCCAGAACACCGGCTAAAATTTGAGCGCAAGCTGCAACAAACAGTGCGAAGCTGCTTCTAAGATACAAATCCTCGCCATCATGGCAGAAAATACACTGCAAAATAGAACTGTCAAAATATAAGACACAAATACAAGATTTTCAGAAAAAATACCAAAAACTAGTGAAATTAACTAGCTGCATGGACAGACAATTTTGCTTCATACGATTTGTATGTAATTAGCAGGACTTTTAAGCTAGAAATACTTTTTTTATTTTGAAAGCAAGCATTATTTAACTTGCAAATTCTTAAATTAAGCATTTTCAAGATGTTGCAGAATCTTTAAACAAGATTTTATATATGGGGGAGCGGGGCAAAATATCTTGTTTGAATAGATGTTTTCTCAATTTTAACATTTTTAAACTAGAACAGAAAAAAAAGCTTTCTACTGATCAGCACCTGATGGTGGGGGAGGATGCCGGACAGACCTGGCAGGCTCTAACGCATAGTGAGGGTCTGCTGATAATGTCTGGCACAGTCTCCCGTCAGAGAGAGTTTCAATTATCACCTTCGTAAGAACTTCGAACATGTTACGAATAAGGCGCTGGTTTCATAAATACACCTTACGGTGCAACCTGGACACATCATCAGTGATTCTCCCGGGGTCATAGGGTGTTTCGGGTCTTAATCAAACACCCTCTCCCGGGCGACCCAGCCGAGGGTGATCAGTCCCTCGACTTGTGTCCAGGTAGCGCTCCACGCCACGCGTCCCCCCTCCGACGGTCTGCCCCGGGGTTGCGCCGGTGGTGCTTGGAGGTTCCAGGCACTGTGGGGAGTGTCCGGGCCTGGGTCCTCCTCCGTCTCATCAGGGCCGTACAAGGTACAGGGCCAGTACCTTTACATTTAGTCCAAGTAGACCATGTTCCGTGCCTCTATTGTCGAGGCAGCCGATCGGACCTGTGGCAGCAAGGTGGTCAGTGCCTGCCGTGGCGGTAATCTCAGAACCTGCTGATGTCTTCAAGGTGAAGAAAGAGTCTTATCGGGGTTTTCACTCTTGGGACTTCGGAGGCAGCAGACAGGTACTGACAAGCCAAGCTGTGTGCGGCTTTGGCGGTTGCAGAGGCAAAAGCTCGGACATGGGAGGACCAATATCACTCTGGAGAATAACTTCCGGATGGCTTCGAAGTGATTTTGGACCACCATCCGCCGCCTCAGGAGGGGGAAGCAGTGCACTGTCAACACTGTGTATAGTGGGGACGGTGTGCCGCTTACGTCGACAGGGTTGTGGATCGGTGGAAGAAATACTTTGAAGACCTCCTCAATCCCACCTACACGTCTTCCAATGAGGAAGCAGTGCTTCTGGAATCTGTGGTGGGTTCTTCTATTTCTGGGGCTGAGGTTGCCGAGGTAGTGAAGTAGCTCCTCTGTGGCAGAGCCCGGGGGTGGATGAGATTTTCCCGGAGTTCCTTAAGGGTCTGGATGCTTGTGGGGCTGTCGTGGTTGCAACATTGCGTGGACACCGGGGGCGTTGCCTCTGGATTGGCAGACTGAGGTGCTGGTTCCTCTATTTCAAAAGGGGAACCTGAGGGTGTGTTCCAACTATCGTGGGATTACACTCAACCTTCCCGGTAAGGTCTATTCAGGTGTACTGGAGAGGGGGACTTTGGCGAAAAAAACAATTATACAAACAGTGGGGCATGTGAAAACCGAGGTACCACTGTATTATTTCCTAATGAATTGTGATGTGAAGAAGGGGTAGGATTTAATAAGCTCTGCTTCTTCCTACTTCCTTTCAAACATTAAATTGTGAACTGTTACGAGCTGTATGTCAGTTGGACCTTGTATTTTTCGATGAGCTAAACTAAAGTTAAAGTACCACTGATAGTCACACATACATTAGGTGTGGTGAAATTACTCTCTGCATTTGACCCATCCCCTTTTTCCACCCCCTGGGAGGTGAGGGGAGCAGGGGTGGCCACGCTCGGGAATCATTTTGCTGATTTAACCCCCAATTCCAACCCTTAATGCTTAGTGCCAAGCAGAGAGGTAATGGGTCCCATTTTTATAGTCTTTGGTATGACTCGGCCGGGGTTTGAACTCACGACCTACCGATCTCAGGGCAAATACTCTAACCACAAGGCCACTGAGCAGGTTCAAAAACTAAGGGGAACTTAGTTGAAAATTGAGTCTGAAATTGGTTGTGTTCATTCGACCTTTGAGGATCGTCTGCATTGTAGTCAGCGCAATATAACATAAAGTTCTGTACTCAGTTTTGCTTGACTGTACACAAAAAGGCCTGAGGCCAAAAAAAAGTCCAGACTCCCACCCATAGCCCCATTTCCTTTAGCACAGACAGCCAAGCACACGAGCATGCAAGCATGTATATACAGACACTGCAGCCACTCTGTGACCCACAGCAGGGATCCAAACAAACATCCGCTCACCCCGAAAAACCCACAGTTCCCCAGCCTGTCCTCCTCCTGGGGACTGTCGGCTAAAAACAACAGAAAGTTCCAGTTTAAACGCATCACCGGCTGTTGAGGCGCATGTGACTGGCCTCCTTCGTAGTGCAGAACGATGGCGTTACAAATCAATGGCTGCACTGCTGACCTCTCCCCTGGCTCCCAGGCCACAATAAACTGGCAGTAGTGATCTTTTTAACGTGGATGTGAATGAGGCCTCAAGGGCCCACACAGTTCACATTAATCACAAATGGGATTGTGACTCTATTTCTGTCCATCTGCCTGCTTAATTGACTGTTTAGAATGAGCCAACAGGTGAAAAGCTCCTCTTTGTTACTCCTTCTTTACGTTGGTGCTAACACGGGCACAGGTGTCCATCACTAATTATACCAGGATATTATTAGTCCCAACCCTGCGTACGTACGACTGTTAGGGATTTAGCCTCGCATGGTGTTCTGTCCCTGTGGGCTTGTTTTTAAAGCTTGCCGAACAAGGCCCCTCTGTGGTCCTGCCCATGTCTTTAAACCAGCAGAAAGACTCCCTTTCCTCCATTTGTGCTTCTTAAATGGCTTTTTTTTTCCCACTTTACACATTTCCATTATTGCCACTCATAGGCACTCCAACACAATACTTTCTCACTTTGTCTCAGGCTTGTTCTCAGACACAAACACACTTGCCCCCAGCCTGCCTCTTTATCCTCAGGGTATAGGAGCTGTATCCAGTTGCACCTTGAGCTTAATTGGCTCAGCATTACGGTACACTGCTGTCGACGGTGACAAATCGTTCTTTCAGAGCCCCGATGAATGTCTGCCCGCTGCCATGTCGGGAGGGAGTGGGCGGGTGGGGCGAGGAGGGAAAAGCACACACAGGAGGAGAAGAAAAGTTAATTGTCCCTGTGGCCGGTGATCAGATGATGATGTAATCGCAGTGAAACTCCCAGGAGTTTTTTTTTTTTTTTAGCTTTTTGAGGTTTATTTATTTGCGCCCTCTGTTTGGGAAGGGACCAAGGGACTCCCACTGCTCCCCAACCCTGGTGTGTTCAACTAGGACGTGTTGCTTTTTAGGCCCCGTTTACACTAAAAGCCGGATAAGGTAATCCAGGGTAAATCACACCTAACCTTATCCGTGTCCACACTAGGGTTGTACGGTATGCCGGTATTAGTATAGTACCGCAGTACTAATGAATAATTTTCGGTACTATATCGCCTCTGAAACGTACCGGTCCCGCACCCCCCCCCCCCCCCCCCCCCCCCTGCGCCCGCATCGTCGTCGCGTTGTGACATTGCTGGTTTTACAAGCAGACGAGCATGTTCGGCGGCACACAATCACGGAGTACTTACAAACAGACACAGCGTGTAGACAGAAAAGGGAGAACGGACGCATTTTGGCTTAAAAACTAACGATAAAGGTGAAGTTGTAACACTGAAACACCCTCAGGAAGAGGTGCTTTAAGACATGGCTAGCTAGCTAGCGGCTAACGTCCATCCGCCGTCGGCAGTGTTTTAGCTACTTCTAAATCACTAATCCCGGTTTCCATGGCGACAAAGTAAGTTTCTTACAAGTATCATCCCTGCAGGACGAGGAATAGCTAAACATGTTTCACTACACACCGTAGCTCACCGGCATCAAAATGTAAACAAACGACATTGGTGGATCGATACCCGACATCCACTGTAATGATACCAAGTACAGGCACGTATCTAAATCAAATCAAATCAAATCAACTTTATTTATAAAGCACATTTAAAATTTGCTACAGGGGTAGCCAAAGTGCTGTACAATGGGCAGGTTAAAAGAAAACACAAGAGAAACGAGCAAGCACAACACAACACAAACAGAGCACGATAAAAAAAAACAAAAAAAAACATAAAAACAGGTTCACATCAGGTGCATTGTGGGACGCCATAGCAAGATGGAGATCACTCTAGTCGATACTACTATGATTACGTTGAGATTTTTTGGCATCACAACATCTTCTTTCGTTTTTTAAAAATGTATGTTATTATTTATAAACTCAGGAAATATGTCCCTGGACACATGAGGACTTTGAATATGACCAATCTATGATCCTGTAACAACTTGGTATCGGATCGATACCTAAATGTGTGGTATCATCCAAAACTAATGTAAAATATCAAACAAGAGAAGAATAAGTGATTATTACATTTTAACAGAAGTGTAGACAGAACATGTTAAAAGAGGAAGTAAGCAGATATTAACAGTAAATGAGAAAGTAAATTAATAATTTTCTACCACTTGTCCTTAATAATGTAGACAAAATAATAGAATGATAAATGATACAATATGTTACTGCATACATCAGCAGACTAATTAGGAGCCTGTTTGTTTACTTACTACTAAAAGACAAGTTGTCTTGTATGTTCACTATTTTATTTAAGGACTTAACTGCAATAAGAAACATATGTTTAATGTACCCTAAGATTGTTTGGTAAAATAAAGCCAAAAATGCAATTTTTTGTGGTCCCCTTTATTTAGAAAAGTACCGAAAAGTACCGAAATAATTTTAGTACCGGTACCAAAATATTGGTATCGTTACAACACTAGTCCACACACAATAATGCCAGCATTTAAGACCCCTGCCCCCTCTGTCCGCCGGCGCAACGCAACCTAGTACGCATGCGCGGTGAAAAAAAAAATCCACCTGAGCGTCCATCTGCTCCAATCTCTCCAGTAGATGACTTTACTTCACTGTGAAGTTATTTAAAAGACCTATATTGTAAATAGTTTGCTGTGTTTTGTGTGCAAGTTTTTAAATTAAAATGTACAGTATCTCCTTTGAACAATATCCAGTGTTGTGGTATTTCAATGAACTAGAATCCAGTGTGCTATGGGGCCCCCCTATTGTAGTGAATACACCTGAGCCATCGTGCATGAATCAAATCTTTAATCGACATGAGAAAGTAGACAATGCGATAAAGAACATTTTACAACATTAATCTAGGGATCTAGGAAGTGACGCCAGAAAGACCCCGCCCACACAGGAAGTGACGCCAGAAAGGGCCGCGCTCCACACAGGAAGTGACATCAGAAAGAACTTGCTGTAGTCAGCTATATAACAAAGATGGAGGCTAGTCATCCAGACATGCCGTGTTTGTCCTTCTTCTACATGTATAGACGCTTTTGGAAATCATAAATCAATACCTTAAGAGAAGGCAACGGGCGATTACAACACTTCTCAGACGGCAAGAGAACTTTCAAATGTCCGGGTCAACTGTGATTCTATTTCCTGAAAAACTTGATCCCTTCCTCCCGTGGATGTGATACAGCCAGTGTGTGACTACAAATATTGCTTTATGGATGTGACTGTGAAATGGCCAGGCAGCGTGCATGATGCCCGCATCTTCGCTAAATCCGCCATTAGCGCGCAGCTGAAAGATGGAACCATCCCCTCGTGTCCCAAACAACTGCTGGAAGATGAAGATCTGGTCCCTTTTTTTTATTTTGGGTGACCCAGCTTATCCCCTGACGCCATATCTCACGAAAGAATTCCCCAACGGCGGAGTCAACCCACAACAACAATACTTTGGGTATTCTCTGTCTAGATTAATTGTTGTAATTGTTGTAAAAAGTTCTTTATCGCATTGTCTACTTTTTCATGTCGATTAAAGATATGAGTCATGTATGATGTCTCAGGTGTGATTCACTACAATAGGGCCCCATAGCCCACTGGATTCTAGTTCATTGAAAGAGCACAACACTGGATATTGTTCAAAGGAGATACATTTTAATTAAAAAATGTGCACACAAAACACAGCATACAAATGTAAAATGCACAGCAAACTATTTACAATATAGCTCTTTTAAAAAACTTCACAGTGAAGTAAAATCATCTACTGGAGAGCGTGGAGCAGATGGACGCTCAGGTGGATTGATTTTTTTGTTTTTCCGCGCATGCGTACTAGGTCGCGTTGCGCCGGCGGACGGAGGGGGCCGGGGGTCTTAAACGGTGGCATTGTTGTGTGTGGACACGGATAAGGTTAGGTGTGATTTACCCTGGATAACCTTATCCGGCTTAGTGTAAACGGGGCCTTAAACCGCTTCTGACTGCTTCCTCTGGTCACACAAGTGGTTAAAAACCAGCCCTTCCTCCCACACAGGAGCATAGGACACAGATCAGATTAGACTGCTAAGTCAGTTTGGAGCTATGTGTTATTTTATGAACACAGATGTGACTTTGTGTGCGTGCGTGTGTGTGTGTGTGTGTGTGTGTGTGTGTGTGTGTGTGTGTGTGTGTGTGTGTGTGTGTGTGTGTGTGTGTGTGTGTGTGTGTGCGTGTGTGTGTGTGCATGCATCTGGTACTAGCTCATCGTTGGCATGCCGAACCACAGCTCTCCTTATTACTGATATCCTCTCGCCCTCAGTCATAACTCAGCCTTCTTATTGCAGTCTCCCCTCACAGCTTTTCACCAGACAAAGCATAGCTGCATGTATCTTACACGCACACACACACACACACACACACACACACACACACACACACACACACACACACACACACACACACACACACACATGCACACACACACGGGGAGGCTTCTGCTCAGTGTCAGCGGGAACACAGCTGTGGACGCGTAGCAATGAGGCAGCTGTGAGTAAGAGCTCAGCAGCAGGTGACTTAAGTCTGTGCAGCAAAGTCAACAGATGGAGAAGAAGTGCAATACAGGAGCTGAGGGTTAATGTATGGTGAAGGGAAATATGAATCATATTTTGTATCAAATGTAGCTTTATCTTGACCACTAGTTGTGGATTTCTAACATCTGGTTGTTGACAGTTGTAACCCAATCAAATTCCTCATACACCTTCAACTTAAATAATTAGGAGCACTAGAAGCCGGTGACTTACTAGTTCAGGAGTGTACAAGCTTTTTTTTTTTTTTTTTTACTTTACAGATATTTTTTTCCAATAACAAAATAAATAAATACAATTAAAAAGGAGTTTACAAACATTATACACATACAGAAAAAACTAACAAATGCAGTGGCTAATTTGTTTAAGACCTACCGTAGGTCAAAATATGCAAATAAGTTACTGTACCGTTTATATTTCAAGGAAAGACTTTATATTTGTGTTAGAGGCGGACCGTAAGTACAGTGGTACCGCCGATTTTGACTCCTAAGGCATCAGAGAGCAAGGTTTGTAACGTTGTACTGTCCTGTACTTATAGTACTGCACAAGCTAGCATCCATCACACAGACAGGAGAAGGGAGTAAGGGTGCTCAAAAAAAACTAACAAATCGATTCATATCTAAATCATGATTTTCATTTATTCGATTCATAATTTTAAAGAATCACTTTTTTTAATTGCAAAAAAAAATTGTTTTGCTTTTTTTTTTTATTTATTTAATTTAAAACATTAGGCAACTATTATTGTTATTATTATTATTATTTACTATTGTTTTTATTATTATTATTGACACTGTTGCTTTTATACATTTTGTTTTCCTTTTTTTAGTTTTGTATTTAATAATTATTGTATTTATGTCTTCTTAGTTGCTTTGATTGGGATGGTTTAGAGTTTACGGTGGCCGTATTTTATTTTATTAGATTGATTAACATTCTGTCATTTTTGTAAATTTAATTTTAAATGTTTTTTTAAACATGTTTTTAGGCCAAAACTCCGCATATAAGTCATATGTCAGCATGCAAGAGGAGCTTTTGTAAACCTTTATCCTGTTCTGAAGCGGTTTTGTTATTTGTTTGTTTATATACCAAATAATACTGTATATTACAAAAAGGGTGTTGTAAAGAGAATCAATTCTGAATTGGATCAACACCCAAAGAATCTGAATCAAATCCAATCGTGCCCAAATATTCCCACCTTTAGGAGAGCGCTGCGGGGACACTACAGGCAAAATCAGCCCATGGAAACACTCTTTTTCTTCCACATTCATGTTATTGTGCTCTCAAATCTCTGTGCAATATTCTTGAACAAGCAGCACACATCTATAGTATGTAATACCTTTTCAGCAAAATAGAATTGCAATATAGACGACAGCAACTATTTGTAGTGCGCCGACGGCGCGCTCTGCACGGAGATAGTAGACCATCACTACAGTGCAGCGCATTCATGCGTGTGGAATGATCTAAACTATAGAAAATGCTTATTGCAAGACGTTTTTCCATATAATACATATGATAATATTTTCCCTAAATTGAAAAACTAACACCATTAAGTAAGAACACCTGAGGACACCAAAACGCATCAATTGAATTTGTTTTAAATAGTATAAGTCTTCCAGCAGCTATGAAATAATAAAATGACATTGCTGAATAGACAATATGTCTAATATTTTAAAATTGCAAAAAACATATTGAACGTGAAAAAATAAAGAATAAAATATCCGAACTCACATTTCATCGCCGGGACAGCTGAGCTAGCGTCCGGGGTTGGCCGACATCATCTCACAAGATGTAGTTTCTCTTTAAATATCCTTCTTGAAAATGGCCTTGCAAATATATGTGTTTTTTATAATCATAAAAGATGCAGATGAGGCGTGTTGGCTCAGTTCTTAAAGTTTACTCCACAGCGTGCTCATCAATAACATCCAGCTGCCGGCATGGCTGCATTCAACAACCTAAAAGGGGCTACTGCGCATGCGCTTCACTATTGTGGCATGCTGGGTAATGGAGTTCCTATGTTACCTAGCTCATAACATCAAAATATATATCTGCCTGCTAGAAGGCCTTAATGACAACAACTCGTGATCTGATTGGCTATCGCAACTGTCTGTCAAATGTTTGTGTCCGTTCATTGTACAAAACAAACATTAAATCTATATTCTTACTTCAAAAGAAAGCGATTAGAATTGTAAATTATGCAGATTATCATGACCATACCAATGCTCTGTTTATTAAATTAAAAACATTAAAACTGCACGATCTTGTTGACCTCAACACTGCTATTGTGACGTACAAAGCTCATAACCACATGCTGCCTGGGTGTCTACAGGAGAGGTTTAAACCCAGAGAGAATCCCTATGACCTCAGAGGTTCAGCTGTCTTCCAGAAAGCTAAGATAAGAACAAGCTTAAAAAGTAGATGTGTTTCTGTCAGGGGGGTTCAACTGTGGAACAGCTTGGATTATTCCTTAAAATGTTCCAGTTCTATTCACACATTTAAAAAACACTTTAAGACCAATGTCTTGAAAAAATATATCACTCTAGAATCAACACAGTAGTTAATACTATGATCAATGTTAATTCAAATACTAAATGTGGGTTATAAATAATAATGGAAGTACAATTGTTTGTATATAGTATATAAATTGGTACAAAGGTTTAACATGTCTACAAGGATATTTCACATGCCTTTACTGTGTATATAATTGAACTGTGTTTATGTTATGTATAATGTGTATTTATAATATGTTGTACAATGGACATTCAATAATTTTCGGAAGTTTATTTTGTACTTGACATTGTTTATAGGGTTAGGCGCAATAAGTGTTCAACTTCAGTCTAAACCCTTTCGGTCTGCAACATTTTCATTTTCAATTTAAGAATGTACAACTGTTTGTTTATTTTGTTGACGATTGACCGAAGAATAATAAACTTGAATAAACTTGTACAGTGCACGGACGCATGCATTGTTGATTCTTAAGGCCTCGGGCAGATTTGGTACAGCATGGCAACATAAGCTAGCTGAATTCTGATTGGATAAAAACCTCTACAACCCTACAAACAACAGCGCTGGAAGGAGCATAATATGACATGAAGAGAATATCAATACTTTTATATATTTAGGGAAAGTAAATTCAAAAATATCATTCAATCAATCAATGTTTATTTATATAGCCCTAAATCACAAGTGTCTCAAAGGGCTGCACAAGCCACAACGACATCCTCGGTTCAGATCCCACATCAGGGCAAGGAAAAACCCAACCCAATGGGACAATGAGAAACCTTAGAGAGGACCGGTGCAATGGACGTCGAGTGGATCTAGCATAATATTGTGAGAGTCCAGTCCATAGTGGATCTAACATAATAGTGAGAGTCCAGTCCATAGTGGGGCCAGCAGGAAACCATCCCGAGCGGAGACAGGTCAGCAGCGCAGAGACGTCCCCAACCGATGCACAGGCGAGCGGTCCACCCCGGATCCCAACTTTGGACAGCCAGCGCTTCATCCGTGGCCACCGAACCTGTGCCCCCCCCTCCACGAGGGAGAGGGGGGCAGAGCAGAAAAGATGGTCTAAAAAGGGGGTCTATTTAAAGGCTAGAGTATACAAATGAGTTTAAAGATGGGTCTTAAATGCTTCTACTGAGGTAGCATCTCTAACTGTTAACGGAAGGGCATTCCAGAGTACAGGAAGCCAGTGCAGGTGAGCCAGTATAGGCGTAATATGATAAAATGTTCTTGTTCTTGTCAAAAAAATTATTTTATCTTTAATTATGATCATGATTTCTGGTTATGTTAGGCCAGGATAGAAGGCCTTGCTGGCCTTGACGGCATGCCACTGAATACACGTAAACCTTTGGTAGATCAGGCCCAAAGTATGCTAAAACTGTAACGATGACATAATGTTTATCCATACTGTCGCTTCATGCATAAAATAAGATATAACTGAACTCAACACTTTAGAAACTTGGCGTGAGAAAAGCGTTGAGCGTTTGTGTTTATTGTGGTTTCTTCATCTCACCGCGTGAATTCACAATTCAACACTTGTGAGTAAAATATGTAAGTGTGCTGCGGCATGTGCGTTCAAGACTTACACACCATGACATCTGGTCATACAGCAAGCTTGGCTGTGTAACGCTGTTGTTGTGACAGCTGCGCAAGGCAGACACAGCACACATGTTTTTTAGCTTTTCTGACTGTGTTGGTTGTAATTATCTCCATCCTTTCCTATTTTTCATTCTTTCACACACCCCCCCTGGACCCTCCTCCACTATCTCCCGTCCATCTCTGTTTCCGTCTGGCTGCTCTTTCAGACCTGGCAGACAACCTGGCGATGGATGACTTCACCTTCCAGGAGCAGCTTCTGACCCCACCACTGTCCCCGGCTGGTAAAGGAGGGATCTCCTCACTCGGGGCTGCAGCACGCAGCTTCAATCTGGTGCTGACGTCTTCCATGACACTTTCTTTCCTCCTGCTGTGTCGCCACTGACCGTCAGCTTTGTATCCTCCAAAAAAAAAAAACACACACTTTCAAAATGAATCATTTTCTTCAACTCTTTTTAATGCGCACCTGATGAACCTGCCATCATGTAAATAAGAATCTTGGCCACGCCCACAATTACCAGGCGCTGTCATTGTGGTCTTCTGTTCTCTGTCTGCACTAAATTACTGCCTGCCTGGTCCAAATGTAAAATAACTGCTTTCCCTTGGCTCATATTTCTCTCCTGTTCATGTGCTAAAAATAGACACATCATTTCTGTCCTAGGGTGAGAGTACCATGTTTACTAAATGGGTTTATTTGCAACTTTAACTTATTTCTAGAGATGTCCGATAATATTGGCCTGCTGATATTATCGGCCGATAAATGCATTTAAATGTAATATCGGAAATTATCGGTATCAGTTTTTTTATTATCGGTATCGGTTTTTTTTTGTTTGTGTTTTTTTGGTTTTTTTTTTATTAAATCAACATAAAAAACACAA